>NC_089979.1:14703863-15005321 GCF_036417845.1 Apteryx mantelli | reverse complement strand
TTCCCTTAAACAGCTCCCTATCCACTTCACATTAATCCGCAATATCTCCACTTTAAATACTAATTTCCTGTGAAGTGCTGTAAGAGATGCTTAACTTAAATCTACATAGATTACATCTGCTGCATTACCTTTTTCTAGGAAATTACTGATTTTATCAAAAAATATATTATATTAGGCTGGCATGATCTATCTTTGATAAAACCATACTGTAATTTAGTCTACTTTCTCTTGCCTCTCTGCTCTTAATTATCTTCAAAATCTGTTCTAAAATTTTGCAGAGAGTCAAAGTCAAATTCAAAGGTTTAGTATTGCTCAGAATCATATTTTACTCCTTCTCTGAGAATAGGTAGTCCATTTACAACTTTCCAGACAACATTTACAGCTTCATTAAAGTCCTTCCTACTGGACTTGCCATTTCACATTCCAGTTCTTTTAATATTCTAGGATGAAAATTCTCTGCATCTTGGATTTTATTACATTAAGTGGTCTGAAAGGTTTTTTTCCATCATGGAAACTGGAAGCCTTGTTGCTCTAACTTAATTACAGATTTACATTTGTTCATACTGCAATTTAATATGAACAGATCATCCAATCAAAGTTATTTTTAGAGCTATTTTTTCTGAAAGAGCTGTTTACCTCCTAAAACAGAATCTAAATAACCACTATTTCCTGTTGATTCATTGACAATTTGGTAAATGAATCTCTATTCTGCCATGTTCAGGACTATATAAACCCTGCCTTTACTAATAGTAGTTTCCAGTCAATCCATGTCGGGAAATTCAAGCATCATACAATCATAAAATTTTCGTTAGTGTTATTTCACCTGTCATTTTGTAAAGAGTATAATCCAAATCTCAGTCAAAAGCTGCATTCCCTTGCTCACCCTGGTGCTAAACTTATATCACATCCATGCACCCAGCTGCAAAACTCCCTGCACCTCCTGGCCCCTCGACCACAGATCTGGCCTTTCACCCCAGTAGAAATACGGAAAGACAATACTGACCTCTGGAAGCATGAGAATTGCACAAAGGCTGTAACTAGTAATCACTAGATCAACTCTAGCCCAAAATTATATCAATCACAACTGCTGGTATTACTGAAGATGCCTCATGATGGTGACATCTGCAACTTTTCCAGATGCCTAAAACTGTATCAAAATTGATTCTTCATTTAAGTAAAGAAACTGTTTCATTTAATTAGAGCTCATCAGAAAAAGATTTCTCTCCAAATGGAAACACTGACTTTTGAGAAAGAAAAGAGTAACATAAATGTTTTTGGGCAAGAATGAATTTTCAACTCCAGTTCTTCAAGAAAAAAAAGGTGTGTGTATATGAAAACACAGTGACCCAAGGAGCTATAAGCTAAATCTCTCCTTTCTGATTCTTCTCTTTGAACCAGACTCCTTGGCTGAACAACATTTCCTCTCCAGCACCAGTCTCCTTGCCACTGAGCCCCATAGCGCACACTGGGAGTTTGGCTGGCTGGAGTGCTCACCCCAGGGAAGGGCCTGGCCCCAAGGTGCTCAGCCTGCCAACAGGGTCAGTCCAAATACAACCCGAGTGCTGGGTCATGAACCAAAACCTTTTCAGTCTCTGGGGATTAGGTTGTGGGAATGGGGGAGGTATTACATTGTTCAGTTGATTTCTTTTTTTTTATCTAAGTATTGGAAATACTTGGGATTAATTAGTCTATGAGTGGAACAAGATTGAAATTACTTCCCATTATTAAACGATGTTTCTGGTTGTCCACAGTTTTAATCCAAGAAGCCTACACTGCCTATATTTGCTCCATAAACATTAATAATAACTATTTTCTCTGGTTATGAATACTGTGCGTCAAAGCTAATCTTCAATCCTCTTTGCTTATTTTTAGTACTTTTTGCTACTCCTTTAAAAAAATATGGAAACACTTTTCAGCATGCTAAGTGTCTGCATCACAGAATCACAGAATCACAGAATCACAGAATCGCTGAGGTTGGAAGGGGCCTCTGGAGATCATCTAGTCCAACCCCCCTGCTCAAGCAGGGTCACCTAGAGCACATTGCACAGGATTGCATCCAGGCGTGTTTTGAATATCTCCAGAGAAGGAGACTCCACCACCTCTCGGGGCAACCTGTTCCACTGCTCTGTCACCCTCACAGTGAAGAAGTTTTTCCTCATGTTCAGATGGAAGCATCTGTGTTTCAGTTTGTGCCCATTGCCTCGCGTCCTGTCACTCAGCACCACTGAAAAGAGTCTGGTCCCATCCTCTCGACACCCTCCCTTCAGATACTTGTACACGTTGATAAGATCTCCTCTCAGCCTTCTCTTCTCCAAGCTAAACAGGCCAAGCTCTCTCAGCCTTTCCTCATAAGAGAGATGCTCCAGTCCCCTAATCATCTTTGTAGCCCTACGCTGGACTTGCTCCAGTAGTGCCACATCCCTCTTGTACTGGGGAGCCCAGAACTGGACACAGTACTGCAGATGTGGCCTCCTCTTGCAGGCAGTGTTAATGTTTCCTTGGTGTTTTCCATTAATCCCACAGTAGCAGAGTTTCATTCCTTTTATTTGTAATGTTTTCTTTCTTTCTGCGTAGCTATGTGAATGGTCTGCTGTCGCGGTCCGCGGGAGTAGCAGGAAAGAATCATACGCAGTCACAGAATGCAGATTCAATTCCAACTTTATTCGGCAATTTACCCATATTATAGGTGCAGGCACACGGCGCCTTGGTCACTTTGATTTGTGGTTCATACAGATTATGTCACAGGTAGCCAATCACGGCACCGATCACGCATGCAGCGGTCATGCCTTGTACCTTGCTACTTGTTTAGCAAAGCTGTCTTGCCCATAACCTTGGTTCCCACTGGCTTCTGCTAGTTTATCTATACTTTCTCAGGATGTATCATTCCCAGCTGCACCAGTGTCCTTGGGTACATTTGTCTGAGGTTCCTGTTGCTTGCTGCTTGCAACTTTCCACCAGTTTAACCCTGTCATGACCAGTTTAACCCTGTCATGACCCTCCACAGTCTGCATTGCAAATCATTATTTCTAAATTATACATCTTCTACTGGAAGAAATGAGATTCTGCAAGTGGTTGGTTTGTTCAATAAGCTTTCATGAACTTTCTCCTCCAGACTCCTCGCACATATTATCCTCAATCAGAAATATCTCAGGATGGTGGAAGGATATTAGCCAAAGGAAAAAAGCCTCTTATAATTGACCATAACAGTACAGTGGCCAATAGATTTAACAAGTAGCTTTTGGTCACAAGCCCTTGTTTAGTGACTTCAGTGTGATGAGTGGTACATAACCATCACTGAAGCTGCAGGTTGCTCTCACTGGCAGCACTTGTTACAGCCAGACCATTTGGACCATGGCTCTGCGAAGTGTGCACCCTTCAAATACGGGGAGGCCTTCGACCAGCATTTGGTTTGCCAATATGTAGCCAATTACAGGATCAGGAAACCATATTAGCCACTAAGTATGGCTTTAGGAGGCCTTAAAAAATGAGCCTTCATTTTATATGCTTTTAAAAAAAATCTTTGGGAAGTATTTCGTATAGCAGTGGCGTAACTAAAATCAAGAATCCATTAATGCTGTCCCAAATTAACATGGCCTACCAAAAAGTGTTGAGAAAGGAAGCAAAAAGTCAAAAATAAAAAAAAACCTGCTTTCCCTTGGGAAAAGAAGCAAGCAACTGTATCTCCAGTCTAGTTTAATGGGAAAGTTTTGCTATTATTATTGAGCCAGTGCAACATCTGCATTGAACTGGTGACAAATCACAGAGAAGAATCGGGGTACTATTGCCTTAGGCACCCTAAGAGAAGAGCTGAGAGCACACCTAGACGTCTTCCTATGTGATGTCTTAGTCCTCCATGTCTTGCATGGTCTAACTCCATCTGAGCTCAATGACATTTTTTGACAAGCAGGAATGGGGCAGAAAGTCCTAATGGCCTCTCAGAACCATTAAGAAAATTGGATAGGTGGTACTACTGCCTCAGAGTGATATAATATATCACTGTATGATTCCTAAAATTGCCAGCACTACTCATTTATTAAATATACAGCACTCTTGTTACAGCCAGTGAAGCACTTGCTAGCACTGTCCATTTCAGGCAAACCATCATTAAATTCCTCAATTCTGATTCTGTTCTGTTAATGGGGAGCCTGTGTGTTTCTACACCTGGGGTTTCTAATTAATCAAATACTTAAACCACCTAAGGGCAAATTATCTTCTTAGAGAGAGGAAGATTCAATCAAGGACAAAAAGGTCCAATCATTTGGCTATCTTTTTCTTTAAGTGTTAATACAGAAGAAAACAGAATATAAATGGAATGTCATTTTTCTTTAATTAAGAAAAATGAAAATAATTGTGTATTCCATTTTCACTTGGGTCACCTTGTTGGATGCTTAAACCACAATTAAAGTGAGGTCAGACAGTTTCAGAAGTGAAGATTCTCTTGGCGGCTGTGCCAAACAGAAGATGACTGTCTATAACGATGCTCATCTGATATTTCATTTAAAATCTTTGCATTCTGTGCTTGTTCACAGAATCACAGAATCACAGAATGGATGTGGTTGGAAGGGACCTCTGGAGATCATCTAAGTCCAACCCCCCGGCTCAAGCAAGGTCATCTAGAACACGTTGTACAGGATCGCGTCCAGGTGGGTTTTGAACATCTCCAGAGCAGGAGACTCCACAACCTCTCGGGGCAACCTGTTCCAGTGCTCTGTCACCCTCACAGTGAAGAAGTTTTTCCTCATATTCAGATGGAATTGTCTGTGTTTCAGTTTGTGCCCGTTGCCTCGCGTCCTGTCACTGGGCACCACTGAAAAGAGTCTGACCCCATCCTCTTGACACCCTCCCTTCAGATATTTGTATACATTGATAAGATCCCCTCTCAATTGTCTCTTCTCCAGGCTGAACAGTCCCAGCTCTCTCAGTCTTTCCTCATAAGAGAGATGCTCCAGTCCCCTAATCACCTTCGTAGTCCTCCCCTGGAGTTTCTCCAGTAGCACCATGTTTCTCTTGTACTGGGGAATCCAACACTGGACACAGTACTCCAGATGTGGCCTCACCAGGTCTGAGTAGAGGAGGAGGAACACCTCCCTAAATCTGCTGGCAACACTCTTTCTTTTTGTTTTTGGGTTGAGTTTTTATTTATTTATCCTATTTTTAATTCTAGCTTAACATCCACATAGTTCTTTTTCCCCTACCCCTTTTCCCTTATTTGCTATGGATTCTTTTCCTTCTTTGCCTGTTCTGCCTGTCTCACAATCACATGTGGAAGACCACTGGGAAAATCTAGAGAAAGTAAGGTCTGATTTTCTTAAAAATATTTGGATACAATGTTAGGTGATTCTGGATAATGAATGTGTTCCTTTTTACATCACCTTTGGAAAAGATCAAGCAATGTCAAGGAGTTGACCTTGGCCTTACTACCTGGATGCTAATGATTACCTAAATATATTGCTTGTTCCAAGAGTCATGCAAAGTGCATGTGCTGGACTATATTCTCACTCACTGACCAGTAGTTGCTTGGGTATAATTTATCCTTGAGATGGCAAAATGCAATGTACAATCTGTATCCTGTATACCTAATGAGGCAATTATTTCAGGAGAGTCTGAGCTATTCAGCAAATTGACACAGAGCAAACAGAAAAACTGTGCTGGAAATGAAGACCAAGTTTGTTTAACCTCAGGGACTCCCACTTAGACTGTCATTTGCTCACATGTAACTTCCATTGGTGGAAAATGGGGTTGCACAACTTTGCCCTGAAAGATCATTCTAGCCAGATTTCCCAAAGCTGTCTGGAAAACATTAGGACTTTCAGAAGATGTTGCACTTCTCTGAATGCTAACTAAAAAGTAATGGTGAGTAATCTTAGAGGGGGTGGAGGGGAGAGAGATGGGTCTTTCTTTCCAACTGGCACAACAAAAGTGCTGTCTCTCAAAGGAGGGAGACAGCCAAGAGACAAAATTCATGTTATAAGCAGAGATGTCTCAACGTCTTCCAAAGCACTGTAATATAGTACATATATCTAACACATTATTTTTAGTTTACAAATGTTTGTTGACAGGAGTGACAAATATAATGTGCATATGGGAGTGAGGAGTAGGAATGAAACATTCTGTCTCCACTTTAAATAGGTAAGAAGTCTCTACTTAATCCAAACAAATACACACCTGCAAATTTTTCACAAGTCAGCCAGCTGAAGTGCAGCAGATGACACACATTGCACTTGGCTGGAACATGCACTGAGGTAGGCCTGCACTGACATGGCTTTTTATGCAATGCCACGGGATGCTGAATAGCTGTGAGTAACTCTGTTGCAATGTAGCACTTGTAAGCAAGAACTTTCTCCTTTCCAAGCAACTGAAAAGGATCTGCCAGCAAAGTTACTTAGAAGAGAGGATAAATATGGTTAGATATTGGCTGGGGAGGAGAGAGTGCTTAAACACATCCGCAGATCTGGATGTGATGTTCAATGCATTGACCGAACTTCTCAGGGTCTCTTCAGTAATTCTGTGGGCCAAAGTCTATTAGGCAGCCCTTACTCAGGCAACATTCCTAATGAAGTCAGCACAGGTGCTGACCATAAAGCACAAGTATTGTGTGTTAATAACATCAGATAATGGATATGATCTTCTGGACAGCCAGCTTCCAAGATGTGCCTGTCAGGCATTTCTACATGTAAGTGGGATTGGAGAAGAAACCATAATGTGATATGATACCAAAAGTTGCTATTGGGTGTAAAACACAATGCAGATGGAAACTATGTCACTACTCTCAAGTATATAGCTCAAAAAATAGCAATAAAAAACAAGAAGGGACTCTCATTTCTCTTTGTCTCTTTTAATATAATTGGAATGTATTTACCCAGTTTCAAAGGATAATAATGGTCTGCAAGTATTCTTAAAAATGGCATATTTTTAGTAGGTGTGAATTAGTCAGAGTATCAGAATGGTTGATGGACACATCCCTGAAGTATGTTATTCAGTCAGTGGGCATGTCAGCACTGGATGTCTGGATAAGAGCCAGGCAGGAGACACCTTTGCCACAGCTCTCTATGGGGTGCTGTGCTAGACCAGCAAGAGCTGGTGCCACCATATTGACAGCCAACCAACCAAACCAACCAACCAAACTAGCCAAACCAACATTAGTCTGTCCTTTAGACTTTGGAGAGGTGACCCTGGGCCAGAAAATCTTGGCTGTCGTTACCGTGAGTCTGGATAGCTGGCAGTCATGAAGTATTTACTTCATCTCTATTCATCTGAAAGCATGTTGAATCTTTTTAAAAAGCTGGATTTAAATCCGTGTTAGCTTTAGCATTGACTCTATGAGGACTAGGATTTTACCATGCTTTTTATCAGAATGACACTATGTGGAATGGAACATAGCATTGCCTTCTCCTATACGTTCTTTGATATTCCACTGTTGTTATGTTCTTCAAAGAAAGTAAGGAGGGAAGAGGGTGTTGTCATTGCTACTTTTTCCTGCAAGTGCTTAGGCTGAACTCAAACCTAGAATAAAGTTTAGAGCTGGTACTCTGTTCAGGTTGGTCTTCGGAAGCATATAGAAGAATAAAAAATATTTTTTCCTTTGCTTTTTTGATGTTTAATTTTGTTCCCATGGTTACAGGTGCTTTGTAAATATGTGAGAAAGAGAGATGCTCTGTACTGTGAGGAGAAATCATTTCAAAATGCACAAGATTCAGAAAGGAGTCCTGCTCGTTTTGTCCTTTTTGCACAGACAAAACATATTTCAGAAATTGAATCCAAGGTCACAAAGAATGTATGCACGACATCCTTAATTGCATTTCCTGCATTATCTTTGATGGATCTGAAAGTCCTAATCAGAGGATTATATTAAAGAAAACAAATCTAGCTAAACAAAATTGAGGTACTAAGCTTGTTCTTGTCTGCAGGAAAAAAAAAACAAAAACAAAACAGAAATAACCCCCACAAAAAAGGGATCAGAATCTAACAAAAAAGATATACAGTACTTTTTCCCTAGATCAAATATTGTTGCATCTGTATTTTGGAACTGGAATAAAAATGATATCCTTCCCTTCTGTTTCTGCAACAAGGATGCAAACAGCATGGGGACAAAGAGCAAATCCACTCCAGTTGCCTAATGAGGGCTCCTTCTTCCAGAGTTGTTGCTGAAAGCCAGCCTGACCTAAATGGAACTGAAGGATTTTCAACAACCTTTCATTCTTTTGTATTTTCTAAGGTTAATCTTCCTTCCTTTGTTTTGCTTTCTCTAGGCTGCAGCTGAGAGAACAAGAGGTACCACTCTGAACTCGGGGCATCTTTCCATGTCCTGCCAATAAGGAAGTGGCTTGCTTGAGGCTAGAGCTAAATGAACTATTCATAATAAATGTTTTTCAATTAATTTAATCTTTTCTTTTGTACATCAGTTTGTCATGAAGAGACCGTTTTTTATAAATACATTTCTGGTCTAATGCCATTTGATAAATGCTTCAAGAGAAAATAAAGTAACTGCGTTTGTATTGCTTGAGAACTGTCACTTCAGGGATGCTTGTCACCGGTTATAGCATCGCTGCTGCAAATCAGAATCAGGAGATTGCCAAGACCGCACTGAAACTGTGCTCAGATCTGGAAACTCTGGTCAAATCCTGTGTTTCGGGCCAGCCTGGAGGGGACAGAGCAGCAAGTAGCCTCTAATTTGGAAGTAAGCTCAGAGTTTCAGTCACTACAGCCAAGCTGGTTTGAGTTTTCCCTCCCATTCAGTGATGGGCCAACCCATCCCACTGGATTTCACATGTGTTTTGTAGGACATAGTGCAGTTAGGGCAAAAGTTAGGGCAGGGCTGCGTTTAGCCTCTCCTTCCCCAAATGGCAGCCCTCCTTGCTCTTCCCAACAAACTGTCAAAGCAGAGATGCTCCTGGTCTCCAGAAGCAAGGGGGCACGGACAGGGCTGTGCTGAGCAGGGTCCCTGGATCCAACAGCTTTGAGGAGATGGATGGGAACTAGCGCTCCTCCTGCCCTGTGCGCTGAGGGCTTTTGCAGGCATCAGCTACTCTAGTTCACATCCTAGTCCCTGGTGAAATCAGATCCGCTGCAGAGATGCAGATCAGCAAGAGGAGAGAGACATATGGATCCTCAACTCGCATCCAAAAGCCTTAAGAGTTTTTTGATGTATGAAACATTGATGGAGGGGGGCTGCAGAATGCATGAAAGATCCAACACATCACTCAACAGTAGTCTAGATTTCTGTGCAATAGGCTGTTTTATAGTAGGTATAATAGCAAATAGCAACAGGGAAGCAAAAAGACTGAAAGCATGCTATGCTGGTTGGTTCACAAATTTCCCCCATTATCTGCTCTGTTCTGCATGAGAGATTTTATTGCTTCCTCTTGGTCGCCACTTCTCAGATTAAAAGCCTGAGCTCTGTGACATATGGCTAGTCCAGTCGCAATGGATCTCTGGGCTTGTTCCAACACGCTATAACTCAGAATTACCAGAATGGCACTTATAGATGTCCAGTTAAAATGTTTTATCAGGGAAAATGCTTTTCCAATGGTACCGTTTGCAGCTGAATAGAAATTAAGAGTCATTTTGTCTGTGATGACTTAAATTTTCATAAAGAATGCAAACATGAAATACTTCATGCAATGTCCTAATTAATGCAAATATGCCCAAAACCTTTATTTTCCAGAGAAAATTATATTACACTTTTACATTTCCACATTTTGCGGCTGCATATTTTATATACTGTAACCATGGTTACTGTGTCATTAAAGCCTATTCAGAGGGAGTTGGGCATAGCATACAGCTATCACAGGGAATGATTGCTTTTGTAAATTTAAAAGAAGCTCTGCAGCTAATTAGTGTGAGTTTGTGTAAATTGGACCAATGGAGAGCATGAAATTTGGAACAAATTATGGTAGAGTCTGAAGCAAATGGAGAACATTTTTATTTGATTTAGGAACTTGCCTTCTGTATTACAAGCCTCTTAAAGTTTTAATTGCATAAGGCTGAAGTCACACACTGGCACATTGCTGATAGCAGGAATACGTATAACATTTGCCGAGAAAAGAGGGGAATGTTTCTAAATGGGAAATAATGGTGACAGGCAGAAAGCTGGGAAAAGGACATAACATGCCCGTGCCTGGCCGGTCTCTTCTGATTTTGCATTATTTAGAAATTTTAGAAGCAAATTCAGCTTGCTGGAAAATTTCCAAGTTGTGTCTTGTGTAGCAAATATGTATATATTTCCCCCCATGGTACTCACTGTATATGGAGGTCTCTCTCTTTTCTGTCCTTTACTGCCCAGTGCTGCAGTAGCAGATGTAAATTAGGACTTTGCAGTCACACATTTCCTAAATTGTTTATCAAACACTGATTTCCCTGTCAGAAAACAACATCTCCACAGCAATATATATATATGTATATATGCCTAATGGCCTTTATATTTTGTGGCATGGAATTTGATTTTAATAGCTGAATATCCTCCCAGTTTGGATTTTATGAATCACTCTTCCAGCATGCCCCCCACAGCTTTTCAATAGTGTAGCTGCCAAATATGATTTGTGGCATCCATATATGTTGGTAAGAATTCCCCTTCATCAGTGTACTTCTTTGCTGCAGACAAATACAGTCATCTCTTTGGTTTCACCTTCCCTTGAAACATCAGCACTGGCCACTGCCAGCAGCAGCTTGCTGATTCGAGTGACTGTCCAGAACGGAGGGCGCAGGGGGTGACAGCTTCCAGCAGTAGAGCAGTTATCGCCCATCCTTGTCCAGTCTCTGCATGTGTGCTGCTATCCACCCTCCATCTGCTAGCATCCAGGGGCAGCAATAAAAAACTTTCCTTTTGGCAAATTTTCTGAGTTTCATCTATTATATTTGGCAGATGCTACCAACTAAGAGCAGAATGTTCCTCATGGACTCGGGAAATCTAACACTGTCCCGATCCAAGCTGATGCTTACTTTGTGTTTGTTGCCTATGTAATCCCAGGATCTACCAGGCATTTTTCCTACTCCAGGGTCTCAGAGAATAATCAGAGAATTTGCAGCATTATCGCCAGGTGATTTTAAGCATGTATTATGCCAGGCTCAGCAATAACCCACCATCCTCAGTCACTTGCCTGCCGCATCCTCTGCTCACTAACTCCTAACACAGGACCTACGGAAGGAACCAGACCAGCCCCAGCAGCTTCAGGGAAAATACTTCCACAGATGAAGGAGGCAAAAGTTAATACAAATCTTGAGCAGTTACTAATAACGCCTCTCTCTGCACCATCATCCGATCTGATCCCCCAAAGCAGCTCTACACAGCCTGGCTATTAGGACAGACCATGACTTCTGTAGGCAAAGAAGGTGTGAAGTCGAGGTTTCCCACAGACCAGTGCCAGTTTGGCTAGTCACAGTCTGGTGTAAGCAGCCTTCAGAAGAATGGGTACTAAAACAGGAACAAAACACCCATCTACCCATATTAAAAAAGACTTAGACTCTTGTAAAAACTTTGTACCAGCACATCTTCAACAAATAGGCCATTTCAATTACAGTACTGGTAATTGAATAAATAAGATCAGTAACACAGGACAGGACCGTGTGCATGTGTCCATTCTCCCTTACATGCTCACCAACAGAGTTGCAATTTTGAGGATCAGGCTCTCTGCTGACCTTTCCTCCATTTAGTGCTCCTGCTTTTTTCAGCATCTGTTCACCCACCATCTTTATCTGCAGGATACCCGAACCCTTCCTTAGGATGATTCCCTATTAGAAGGCAGGAAGTGGTATGATGTAGATGTATGATGTACCTTGTTATGTAGCAATGTTCTGATGCAGTATCTAGGCAGCATCTCAGGAACACTGTATTTACCTTTCTGCAGTTTTTTTGCATCATTTTGGGAAAGGCCAAATATGCCTGTGATTATGTGATGTTATCGGAGAACTTTTCCGCTCCTCTTCTGCACTCAGAGAGTTAACACAGGGGGAGAAAACCTACTCCAACATCACCAGCAGTGTGTGAGCTTGCACCTCCTCATTTGCGATGCTTCAGCAAAACCAGCCTCCAGTCGTGTTTGGACAGTGTGGGCATAGCCAGCATGTTTAGGCTGAGCTCTGCTTCTCCTTCTTGCACAGCTCCTTGGCAGAGCATTAACTACTCACTGGTAACTCTGTGCAGAAGCACACTTCATTTCAGTTAAAAGTCTTAGAAGCACACGAGACATATTTTGGGGAGAAAAGAGAAAAACTGCCCTTCTGGCAAATGCAGTAAGCACATAATCCTCCACGTGATGATGGCTTGCAGCAAGCATGATATAACAAAACTCTGGAGTGCTCCGCTTGCTACCTCAGTCTGCTGCTTTTGTTCATTGCTTCTGCTAAATCCACATCACATTTCCCATTAAGTTTGTAAATGCTCATTTCAGAGAAGCCCTTGTATTTTTTAACATTTCCAAAAATAAAGCATAACCAGAGGGTTCTTGTTATGTTACATAAATATTTTATCATCTTCCACATTACTGTTTTGCAGAAAAAAATATGGATACACTTTTGTGCTTCTTCATTAGTTTTGATAGCCTTCTTGAAAAATATGATGCCATACTGCACAAGTTGTCTTTCTGCATAAGCGTGGAATATTGCATTAAGTAAAACTAACGCTTTGCCAAGTCTATACTTGAAAAGACAGGAAAAAAGTCTACATCTAACTCTTAGTGCTTTTGATCTAAACAATAATTGTGCCTGGCAATGTATTCCTTCTGTACCACAGACACTACTTTTTGGTATTTCAAGGATACAAAATTGTCATTTTTGCTAGACGCATCATGCCATATGACAGAGCTGTAAAAATTAAATTACAAATCCTACAGTTCAAACTGTACATGTGCTAGGTCCTGTGCCATGGAGAACTCTGCTGAGGTTTATTAGGTTACTACTCGGATGCAAGCACTAGAGTGGGGCTCACGGAGTCTCGGTGTATGCACTTTGCCACGTTGCCACAGTCCCTGGACTTGCTATCAGCACGATGAGCGGCTCTGATCCATGATCAGCTTCTCCACAAGGGCTACTGCACATCCAGAGATCCTCAACGTGTCTGCAGTACTGGCCTTCAGCACATGTACTGCCCTGTACTTCTCCAAAAGGCACTGGATTTTTGGCATATGTGCTATTTGTCTGTATGCAAGAGATTCAGGACGTCTCAAACTTACAAGACGAGACTGAAGAAAACCTAACTAGATTATATGGCAGCTTAGCCTGGGGCTTGTTGCAGAAGGAAAAGATGGGGTAGGTTATCATAATACAGTAAGCAAAAATAAAGAAAATGTAGCAAGTTATATAAGAAAACATACTGCTTTTAAAAAGATTTCATGTACATAATAGGGAATCACCCAACACAGTCCTTGTTGTTTGAGCTCTGCTCTGGAGGTTACATCAGCTTGGCATAAAGAAGCTCTACATTTAGTACATATCAGTGCTATTTAAGGTTTGTGATAACATTTACAGTTGACTTCATTTTTATTTGAATTACGTGCCAGAGATACCAGTAATATTTTGGTATTCTTGCCAAGGAAAAGCTTTTAATATTTACAGACAGACTTTGAACATGCCAGCTGGCTGACTCTTAAGAGTTTGAGTTCTCTTCAAAACAAAATTATGAGAGTCATTTACGTAAGTCTCATTGACAGTTTACTTTAGCTTTAATTTTCAAGACATCAGCATCTCTGTTTTATTTTGCAGTCTTCTGAGGAGTAAGGAAAGCCCTTACCTCTGTATTCATAATATTAACATTTATATAAATCAGCCAATAATCACTTGGATCTAAGAGCTGCATGTTGTGTTTTAAACAAGATGCAGTTAACCTCCAGGGCACAAAGCCAGTAGACTAGGCCATCTAGGAACTGTACACAATAGGCCACCACCAACTACATGCCAATACTCTAACAAGTTTTGACCCAAGGGTTAGGCAATGTTAGGTCCCCTGAAACATTTTCATTAGGAAATCTCATCTTTTGATATTGAATCACTGCTTCTTTCCACAGAAGGATTAAATGACATGGGGTAGCTTCTTTTCTATTGCTTTCAGCTATCTTTTAGCCCCAAAGCTTACTTTTTCTCCAAGCTTTTCACAAAATCAAGCATTCAGCCCTTACTCTGTGCCTTGGTTTCCTCTCATGCGCTATGTCACTTTCCATGCCTTTTCCTCCTACTTCGCATTTCATTTCAGACAATTCTCTTGCAAAACTTCCAATACATACATTGTTCATTGTAGGCTTCTGCTTTGAATGATGGCATGAGTTTGTGTAGGTTCAGTCAGAAAACTGCCCTTCATCTAAGACAACACTAAGAAAGAAAGCTGATGTTTTGCTCTACCTGCAATACTGTCACATTCAATGCAGTTATTTGAAATTATAATGAAAGGATTACCTGGCTTGTTTGTTTGCAGACTACGGCATATGGTGTTGCTTTAAGAAGGGAGTCAAAGGCAGTGAGGAGGAAGGTGACTGTTCCTTGTGCCTGGCAGCTGCCCAGGGGTCATCTAGGAAGGGCCACATGAAGATTGTATGCCTGTCCTTTGTTAGACATTCACCTTACATGTAGGACAACTCATGCCTTTTTCCTTCTCTGGACTTTCATGTGTTTCTAGATGGTTAGTTCACATGTGGCAGCTTACACTGTTCTTGCCCAGAGGTAGGTGAGATGATTTGCCATGCCTGCCATAGTCCTGCAGCAGCAGCAAACATGCTGATGTGGGCTCCAGCCAGCTCTGCAAGAGTGTGGCCACATGCTCCCTCCTGGTCAGGATCGTGCTCGTGCTGCCAGCTGAGCTGGGGGCACAGATTATTAGCAGCTGTGCAACTGCAGCTGGGGCGTAAAGAGACTTTAACTCCTTTTCAAAAGAAAGAAAAGGACTGCAGAGGAGGTGTTGGTTGTGCTCACACTTAGGAAGATGGTGGTGCTCACAACAGAGCACAGCTGGCAATCCCACTAGGAATAGCACAATAATAGGTTACAGCTTTCTTTTTTGGGGGGGATTAGGGGACAGCTAATGCTGGTTAGAACAGCCCAGAAGCAACTCTAAGTTGCATCTCTCCCTGATTGCCTATGCTAAACCCTTACAAGAGCACAACACTACCCAGATTCATTTGTACAACAACCTGCTTTGGAGCAGTCTCTGCTCCTTGGGTTCCTGCAGAGGTGGCACCAAGCTGGCAGACCTTCGGTCCCCAGAACGGGGAAAGATCCTTGAATCACCACAGTAGGGAGCTACTATGATCTTTATAGATGGGAAAGGCGTGGGTGGACATAGTGCTGGTGAGAGAAGGGAAGTGGTACACCAGGCTGTGTCCACAGGCAGTGGTAGAACAAATCTTAGGAGAGCCATGTGCTTCACATCTCAGAGTCTACAGCCCAAGCTATCCCAGTGGTGACCTCCTAATGGTCACTGGACAGTCTCGGCTCTGGTGCCAAAAGCATATCAGTTGCTCAAGCTCCCTGATGCATATAGCCAATTTTGAATTACAAGTCCTTTCTCAGCAGGTACACCAAAGTGGAGTCTTGGCTAACTCTTTTCTTCCTTGTAACTGTTTTTGGAGAAATTTTGACAGTACCTGGAAATGTTTTCTTAGGTAGATCGGAGTAATCCTGAGTAACAGTAACTCTTTCTGCTGGAGACACTCCTTTCACATACCTAAGATTTTTCTTCTAATTTTCTTCATAGTATGTATTTTGCCAAATAAAAAATCAAACAACCTACCCAACCAGATGACCAAAATCAAACAAGATCTCATGGGACTTTTATCTAAAAGAAAGAAGTGGGTCTGAAGATCCCTTCTCTTCCCACACTGAGGAGGCATTTAAGCTTCTATAATTCTGATGATGGCTTTTAGGACCTTATTCTACAGAGAACTGAGGAGGTACATAACTATGCATCCTGCTGAAAGTTCAGGGCATTGTGTACCTTAGTAGAAATGCTGAAATTTCAGCTTTTTTCAAATACAAAAGCAAATATTCAGGGCATTAATTCATATTTCTTCATTCCAATTTGCACTGGCAACTGCTAAAAAGAAATGTTGAACTGAACCCTGACTTAGTAAGTGAAATAAATAGTCATGAGTTCCTTTTACATCGAAAAATCTTTTGACTGTTTGTCCAAAATGACTTGTAAAGCCTCTAAATGGAGTTTCTTGGCCACATAGCAACTACTATTGCTGATGCCTTGCAGAAATATCTGGAAATGATATTAAAGGAAGAAAAGAAAAGGTGGAGGAGGAAGCTGTATGTGAAAACATTCTTTCCCTGATCCATATCTGAATGTTCCCAGTCAACAGGCTCTCAAGTCTGCACTTGAACTGTGCATCAAAGGAAGCAGCCGATGTGTATTCTCTTGTCAAGCTCATTCCAAACTGATGCATAACAGCCATGTACTAGCCAAGGTCATTTCAAAGGTGTTTACTCTGACTGCAAACTAAATTTGTCTCTCTTCACTTGAAGATATAGCTGGTAATATTTGTAAACCAGACATCATAAGGTAAAGGTCTGACTTGAAGCTGATGCTCTTGTTGGAGCTGGGAATATGAAACAGCTGCACAACAGTGATATTTCCCTGGAGACACTGGCAATCACTGTATGGTGAAGGCTAGGTTCAGAGGCAAGGCTTTGGGGGATGTCTCTGGGGCAAACCAGTGATACCTCCAGGGAACTATTAGACGCCTCAAGGGCTGCTCTCCTTGCATGTGGGTGAGAGCTGGTGCCCTGTGCCAGACCTGACCTGGCAGCCTTCATTTGCCCCTCTGTACAGGGGTGGTTCAGGCAGGCACCTAGGAACCTCTTCCTAGAAGGGACAGCCCTGACATGGGCTGTTGCCGAGGCAAATGAGATCTGAAGCAGCATGAAATCAGGTTGAACTTAGCCTTCCTTAGGCTGGATCTGAGAATACCTTTGGCTTTGGCAGCCTCTGAGACCAGCCAGCTTCAGGTCCAGCAGGTCCTAGCTCAGTGTCTCAGGAGGGGCAGGCTCCTTCAGTGCTGATGATACACCATTTGCAAATGTGTAGGTGGTTCTCCTAACCAACACAACAGAAATGATCAGGCAGTCTCACAATCCATGGCGCCTACTGGGCAGCCACAGGATACAGACCATGTCCCTGCAGGCTGCAAAGACAAAGGGTGTGGAAATGAGAGGGTGCAGGGGCTGGCACAGGCAGCTTCCAAGACAAGACACCCCCCTCACTCCTTGCACCAGTTCCAGTGCACACCATACGCCTAATCTGTGACAAACACAGCACTGCTGTTTTATGCAGTCTTATGCTGGTCCTGTGTATGTGCTTTGTTTTCTTTTGTCCTTGTGTGCCACCTAATAGCAATTTTATACTGTCCAATCTTCTTGAATTTTTAACATGCATTTGCAGTGTTACCAGAACAATGTGCATGACTCCTGCAGCATGCAAATATTTTTCCAAACTGCTTGAGCTTTCATCTATTGGCTCTGTGATAATGTTGATAATGGATTAAAAACAGCACCACTCCCTGCATAAAATAAGGACAGGCATCTTCAAATTATTGCATATGTCCCAGATTATGACATTTTTATATTTCACAACATGAAAACAAAAGAGTATTTAACTTAGTTTAATGCTGCTAATGGAAGAGAAAATGAGTTCTTTTTGGTTAACTACCAGGTTCTTGACATTTCTGACCAAACAGTACAGTATTTTATTTCCACAATGGTACTTGCAGCTGCTAGCATTTACTCATGTCTAATCAAGCAAGAAGTTAACCTTGAATACCAAACACAAAATCTATAAACTAAAAGCTAGAACTGGCTTGATTCCCTGAAGGTCACAGAATTTAAGTAGAAGGGAGCAAAAACCACCTTAAAATAAAACACTCTGGGTTATTCCAGGCCTATAGCCATGTGTCTTTGATGCATTATTTTCAGCTTCTTTATTAACCCTTTCCAGAATTTTTTTTAAGTAGCAAGGCCTTTGAGTCAAATCTGGCTGTGCTTATTCAGGGTTTAATCAAGCTAACCCAGCACCCAGAGGCGAGGATGTCGCTGGACCTGAGCAACAGGGGAAGAAGAGAAGCAAGTCCTTCCTCCCCCCCTGCCTGAGCACAGAAGTTAACGTAATCCAATTCCTTGTGCTCTAGTAAATGGCGAGGAGGAGAGGGAGCAAAGGCTGCTCTGCAGAGTGGGGGAGGAGAGAGCAGTTTCCCCTTTATGAACAGGAGCGCGGAGGCCCCGCTCACAATGTAGACGGAGGTGGTGTGCTTGCAGGATGTGCTCGGTGCCTATGGGAACAGCTCA
This sequence comes from Apteryx mantelli, assembly GCF_036417845.1. Taxonomy (NCBI): domain Eukaryota; kingdom Metazoa; phylum Chordata; class Aves; order Apterygiformes; family Apterygidae; genus Apteryx; species Apteryx mantelli. Next base: position 14,987,057 of record NC_089979.1, on the reverse strand, counting down.
CCTCTGCTCCTTCCCTCTCCGCCCGTGACTGCGCTTACAGCCACCATCTCTCCTATACACAGCAGTGGGAATTTTGACTGAGAAAAGACTGCAGACTCAGGTCTTTTGAGATTCACAGGATAACATTCAGAGGATATATTTAGCCACACTGTCATTTCTTTTTCCAGAACCTCATTTACAGACCAAATATTTATCGTTCCTCTTCATAAAAATATGAGGGCATTTGAGATCCTGCACTCTGGTTTGCAAGGACTTAGTCTTTTACCAGGATATATCTTTTAATTACTGAGCAGGTAACACTTGACCACACATGACAGGGCCAGATTCAGCCCTAGATAGTGACATCTCCACTTAAATTTAGGTGTCTAAACCTATCTTGGTGGGTCTCAATTCAGGTGCCTGCACGTCAAGGTCTAGGGCAGACTGAGACACCCAGCAGCATCTGAGACATCTGCATGGGGCTGGCTGGTGTGACCCCAGAATTGCACACTCCTGAAGAGGCAGCTGGGTTTTCTCCAGGCTTCTAAAAAGGCACGAGACACCTTTATGTGAACAACTGCATCGAGTCTGCCATCCTGCCTTTCCCACGGGTAACGCCAGATGCTTCAGGGAAAAGTATAATCTTTGTGAGGCAGCTACTTCCATGTTCCAGCTCTGCCAAGGGGGGAGAGGGGCATTTCTCTCTTAATCCACTTAGTAATCAGTTTAACACCCTCAAATGTAGTGTTGTATGGCCCATTGAATTTCCTCCTTGGAGCTCTAACTGCTGGCCCTGCTTTTTCTTGAGCAGAGTGAGCATCTAATCTTTTGCTGAAACTTCCCAAACTACTTATCACAATTTTATCTCACAGGCAGCTCTACAGTGAGTCTTATGTTAAAGAAGTAATCCCCTGGATTTATTATAATGCCATTATCACTTAAGAAATATGAGACTGGAGTCCAAGTTAATTAAAGACAAGACTGTTAGAGTCCTGGGCGTTGGTGAGGAGCTGTAATCCTTGTGTGAAGTCAGTGGATCAACAAGCATAAATGAGACCAGATCTTGCAGGCTGACTTGATGCCTCCCATTCAGCAAGCTCCTCTGTTTGTCCTGTTCTTTCCTCTACCTGGAAGGATAATTCTACACAGAGTTAACAGATATTTCGCTGGAATTTTTCTTTTAAAAATTAGTTTCATTTTTTATGCCTGATGATATTATGTTTTTGTCATTTTTTTAGTTTTCAGAAGAAGATGCTTTTTACAAAAACTTTTTTTATATTTTTTACAAAAATAATTTTGTTTATTTAGAATGTTTTTATCTTCTCCTCATCCCAGTTTTGTTGGAACCCACCTCCCCACAGTTCTTTCTGCATACAAAATTCTACAGATAATTGCTTTGTTTTACTCCCTTAGAAAGAATTCATATTCTATGACCATCTGTAACTATAAATTCTTTTCTGGTGACCTTGAATTTCTTATGGTAGAAAGTGGAAGAAGCTAAAGAACAACTGGTCTTTCAGTGTGTGTCAATTTGTACTTTAGAGACCTAAACAGCCTGTCTTTATATTTTTGCTGGTCACCTTAGAGAGGCAAGAACCCATATCTGTTTGTCCTATTCCCCTACCAGAGGTTACCTCCAAATAGCATAAGGGCAGAATGGGTCATATGCCTCAGCAGATCTGGGTGAGCTAAAAGGCTGGACTGTAGATGAGTGCGCTGAGGCCTGGATGCTTTCCTGCTTTCTTGCTCCTGGTGTCAGCACACCTAAGTCCATGAAAATTCATGTATTAGTCCTTAATTTGGCCCTTTTCAGAAAAAAAAAAAATGCAATCTTTCAGAGAGAATGGACTATGCAAGAATGGGTCTTTTTCACTTAAAATTGCCTTACGTTTGGTGGGTACTTCATTGGGTGATATCCTTTCAAGAAGTACGCAGGGAACAGGACATACAATGCTGGATTGCTGGAGTAGTCATTCAAATAGTTTGTTCCTGGCAGAGGGAGCTTCGAGAAACCCATTAGCAAACAATTACAGCATAACCTGCCCTAGGGGAAAATTCTTCTCATTAATTAGGAATTGTCTATGCCTGTGGCAGGAAGGTTGTGTAATACCTGCAAAACTTTTCCAGCCCATTTGATTTAGTATTATCCATATAATATGAAACTATTTTTAACGGCACTGAAATCTTGACCTCTGTATTTTGTAACAATGAGTTTCACAGCTTAATTATACATTATGAAAGACAAGATAGTAATTTTTACTCTTTTTCTTTTGGTTAAGAGTGCTCCTTCCTGGCCTGAGTGTGCATGAACATTAGAAAATAATCTCTTGAGGCAACCGCTTCTCAAAATTTATGCTAATACTTGTAACTTTCTTTTCTCCACATCTCACCTTTGTGTTCATTAGAAAGTTTTCAAACACTGTTGTATTGCAGTGGAGACAACATATACCTTCTCGTATAACATCTCTTTGCATGTGTAAGATTTTTGAAATTATATCTGTAGGCAGCTTTGACTGAAGTGTTAATTGTTCAGACCTTGACTTCCTCAAATCTAGTTAAAAATATTCTCACTCTAACCTTCCCACAACAATAGTAACATTTATTCAGATTTTTAAAAACAAGTTAGAACAAAGGTATTTATTAGGAAGAACGAAAACCAAATAAGAAAACTGACAAATTGGATTGTCAGTGGCACTTTCTATCATTTACCATCTGAGATGAAGAACTCCACGTGGTTTGTGGCATAAACAAATTTAAACTGAGTGACAGATTGTTATTTCAGTACTGAAAAATCCTTTCCCAATTTGGGAGAGAAAATGCTCTAGTAATTCTTATTAAAATCAGCCTGCAAACCATCAAGGCCAGAGGCCTTTTTTGATTGCATTTTTAGAATAGCCATCTGGGCTTCCTCTGGAGATTTGAGCTTGAGCATAGCCTCTGGTTTTATAGTCACTTCACAGAAGTACGCCCTGGCCAGAAAATCCAAGACCTCAGGTGCAGCTGAGGTAATGAATTACATGCAGCGCTATGCTTCGAGGGGTCTCGTAGGAGCCCCCTGTTAAAATTCTGCCACCAAACCAGAGGAAGAAAGGACAACATTCCTGCCTCAACCAAGGCTCGCTGGACTGCTGCTAACTCAGTCCTGCCAGAGATGGCTTATCCCCCATGTTCCTAAAAAAGGAGAAATTGTTTTCCTCTGTAATTACATGCTTTCCTTAGATTGGACCTGGAGCTTACCACACACAAATATCATTTATTTATTTTGTGATAGTCTCTTATTGACCCTTACTGGCAGCACAGTGCTTGCATAGTAGAAGTGTGCAGAAGTCATTTAGTGATATTAATCATGTTAGCATCTGAAGCTGTCTCCCATCCCAGTTATTTCATATTTGGAATAAGAAGATGATAAGTGTTTTGGCAGTGAAATAATTAGCCAGAAGGAGGCTTCTTTTGTCATTATAGGACTGATCCTGAGGATCATTCACATCAAGGAAAACTCTCCCATTGGGTATAGAAAGCCTGGAGCAGGTGCTTGTAGATCCTCTGAAAAACAGGAGGTGCGCCCATGGAAATGGCACAGCATGGGGTAATGAGTTGCTCACTGTCATCCTCATTCACAGCAGCTGCATGTGGATTTTAACATATTGTAAATGCAAAGCAATTGGAGTTAGGTTAGCCTTAATGCAGAGTGTTAAACTAACTTAAATTTTCACACATTTGCTTCAGGCTGAAAGTCCATGTGGTGACAGTAGTTGTGGATGTGTGGTATCATTTTGTCCAACAGTTACTTTGTCTCAGCCCAGAAAGATCTTCAAAAGCCTCTAATGTTTTCCTCAACTGAGGAATCTCAAGCTGACTAAAGAGACATGTATCCAAAAGCCCAAGTGTCTTCACACTAGAAAATGTCTCACCATTTTGATTCACTGTATCAGGAAAGTTGGAAGGTTAAGCCTGTTTTTTTTAATATACATATATATTTTCATGCTGTGGTATCAAAGTGACTTTGAGTCCACTGATTCTCTCACTCCTGTTTCTCCATCTTCTCTCCCCTGTATTTTCAGGAGCATTTTTAGTTCTCCAGTGTTTCTCTTTTTGCCATTGTCAGCTCCCTCCTTGAGAGTCTTGTTGCCTTTAAGTTTTTACAGGCTGAATGGGAGTTTCGGGTACATATGGATTAGTATTGTTAGTTAAACTGCCTCCATTGCTTATCGATGACCTTGAAGAAGGGATGTGCGCACAAGGGATAAAGCTTTCTAAGGGTACGAAGCTGGCTGCAAGACTGTCAATACTAATGAGGAAATGACTATGTTCAGAAGGCACTAGATAGACTACAAGCAAAGGGAGGAATAGTCGTACAGGCAGGAAACTGAGCAATAGCAAAAATGATAGGTTAAAACCTGGGGTAAATAAGCAGGGTGGAAAGATCTGGCGATCTGGATGCAGATTGGCAAGGAACGCCCTGCATGGAGGGTGGAAATCAGAAACCCAAGGGAGTTGCTCGGGCACCAGACACAGGGACTGAGAAGAGCCAGCATCCCAGAATAGGATCGACAGCATTGGACAGAGGAGGAAAAAGGTGGAGAGACCACAGGCTAGCCAACAGGAACACTATGTCCGACGCCACGCTTCCTTTCTGGAATTAAACACCTCCCTTCAGCCGTGAGACAAACTGCTGGCATCCACAGGCCAGACTTGCTTCCTGCACTTAGACAGCTATGTGTCCTGGGCATGGGTGCTGGAACACTCTGTTGTTTAACAAAACAGCTTTGTCCAAGGCAACCTGAAACACAATATTTCATTTTCGTTTTTTTTTCACAGTGGAAAAGCAATTCTAGTTTTTAAGAAAATTTGTGTTTTCACTATTAGAATCTTGCATTTAGCCAAGAAAATATTTGCTATTAGAAGGTCATTCCAACTGGAAGTTCCCACCCTGCTAAGGCCTCAGTTGTTATAACAAACTTCTATCTTTCAGGTTATAGCTTTGTTAGGTCACAGCTGCAAATAAATGAAGATTTCAATTCAGTATTTTTCTTAAGAACCGAATCCTCTAACACAGGCCTTTCCCATAGTGTTTAACAACGCATACAATTTTCAGGTGAAAAATAAGAGTGAGTCATCACTCAGCATTAGCTTGAGTGACAGATACCTAGTATTGAATATCTAGATTAACCTAGACCAGGTTGAGCAACAATTAAGTCCCACATATGTTACTATATCCTTGCTGGTTTTGCATTCCTTTGAATGTCCGAGTGTGCTATGTGTTGAGACACACCAGGGTTTCCCCAGTTAGTTGAGAAGGACTATATTACTGTACTACCAGGTTCTCCACCCTGGTAAATCTGTCTTAATAAAAGCATTTCCAAACTGGGGTCGCTGGTTTTTGTGCACCCAGCTGGAGGAGATTAATAGTTCAGGGGAACACACAGGTGGGAGCCCAGATTCAGTGAGCAGCAAAGGGTGTGCATGAGCAGCAGACTCTTGGCTATGAGGCACGTTTCAAGAAAGCTGTATCCAAAATGTCACGACACTAGAGGAACACTTGATCTCATAGTGCCGTGAGTCTTTATAATAAAATGTTTGAAATAATCTGCAGGTCACGCAGTTATTTTCAGCTCTGTAGGTGGATATAGCACTGCAGAGCACTGGAGGCGCTATATAGGTTGTAGTTCCCTATGGTTCCTGGGACACAGTGGAAATTCGCTGTTAGGCGCTATCATGAGCTTGTAACTCAGTTACTGCTGTTTTTAATCAGTGCGCCCCATGCTTGTCAGATGTGTTACACTCTATACATACTGATTACAAGCTATGTCATACCACATAAAGGACTAATAACTTGTTCAAGATCTTATTTATTCAAACAAAAGAGACTAGCTACAGGTTGGCTGTTTTGGATAGATAGCAATATTTTGATATTTTTCCCCTCACTGTGGACATTAAAAGGAATCCCATTTTTAAAGAATTTCCTCCAAACTGCTGCATTCATTATTGATTTTCTTTCTACAGTTGTTTAAACATCAATATTTTTCTAACCAACCACTTCATGAAAATGCAGTTTACCAGAAGTTATTTTTATCTTACTATTCTCAAGTAATTTATTTCATATCTCAATTGCATGGAAAGGTGAAGAGTTCAGAGGGAAAAAAGACAAATATCTGTGTTCTTGAATGTCTAACATTTAAGATTTGAATTAGTTAAGATGTCTTTTACCTCTCTGTTTCTTTTTCTCTTTTGCATTGATATGAACAACATGGATTTCCAGAAATCACCACCCAAAATTATTTTATTTTCCTAAGCAGTCAACACTTTGCAGAATATTTTGAAGTTAAGAACAAATAATGAGTGTTTTTCCAAGAGAAGCCAATGTCCAAATTTCATTTTACAACAGACAAATACAAACAAAGGTATATCTAAGATGGCTGGTGTTGCCTTTCCACCAGCTTTATACCAACCGTTTGCATACATGTTTTGCTGCGTGTTCTTTTGTGCAAAGAGGACATTATTCTTGAGCTCTTTTCTCTGAATTCTGCAGTTGCATATTGACAGACTCACAAGTCCTAATTAGCACAACTGATTTTCTTCGGGGAGTTAATATAAATGATAGCAGCAAAAAAGTGCTGCGGTGTTTCAGTGTTACAGTAGCTCTACCACAGAGCTATCTTAGTAAACCTTTTAATTCTGGACAGGTTGTCAAGTTGCTTTGTGCTTTTCAAGTTGTCAGAAACATCTGATTTACTGCCCAAGGCAAAGAGGAGGCTGGACCAGAGTCCGGCCCCTGCAGGCAGCGCTCCTGTGTGTCCTGCAGAGCATTCAGCACCAGGGTGGCTCCTTCCTCCAGGATCTCCTCCTCTTCCTCACCCGGGCAGGAGTTACCACCCAGCGCTGCCACACTGCTAGTAGCTCCAGGCATGGTCCACAACTGCTTGTCATCAGCCTTATTGACAGGTGTTGAAAGGTGCAATACATTCAATTTAGATGTAGCTCTTTGGGCCTGGGGTTCGCTGTAACAAATATTTGTGTAACAGCTTAAGGTTGTCAATCTTCCGAAGACAGCCCTTGCGGTTCCCAGCGGGCAGCCACAGCGGGCTGTCGCTGTATGCATTACCTGCATACAAGGACTCTGGGGAATCAGGATTAGGGCAATCAGAAGAATTCATACACTGCTATTTATAGCCATTCCTGATAGTCTTGGTAAATTACCCTCCTCCTCAACACATGTACAAAAGGATATTATTAACAGGAAAGAAAGGAAATAATTAACAGGAATAATAATTAATAATTAAAAGGAAAGCAGGAATATCCTTGTCCCCACAGGAGAATGTTCAAATGTCCGAAGTAATCAAGAAATTTGAATTACTCGATGGCACTAATGTCGAGAAACCAAAAAGAAGTCTTGGTTTCCTACAGGCCAGTGGCAGTATTATTACTTCCATGAGTGAAGTGACGTTTTCTACTCAAAATTTGTCATAGAGGTAGCTGAAGAGAGTCTTCTCATGTCTAGTAATGAAATCAGGGCAAACTCAACTGAAGAAAACAATATATTGCTGCCTTTACCCTCACCTATGCCCATAGCACTAGGCTGACAAAGCTGACAGAACTGCAAAGTAGTTGGAAAACTATTCATAACCAGAAATAGTTGATCTATTTCTCTCTGAGGAAAAAGTCTAGGTTAATTCACCCTGCTTATCATTTGAAAAATGCCTTCTATTTAAGATTTCACAATGATATATTTTTTAAAAAAAGAATAAACTCTTGGCTTGAAACTTTATTACATCTATTTGGAAAGTTTCCCACTTTCTCACTCCTAGTGGTGCAGATTTACTGAAGGCAGGGGCATGACTGAGTAGGACTCAGAGTGTAAACCAGAAACAGATATTTAAACCACATTTGTGGCACTACTGGAACAAGTCCAGTGAAGGGCTACAGAGATGATTAGGGGACTGGAGCATCTCTCTTATGAGGAAAGGCTGAGAGAGCTGGGCCTGTTTAGCTTGGAGAAGAGAAGGCTGAGAGGAGATCTTATCAACATGTACAAGTATCTGAAGGGAGGGTGTCAAGAGGATGGAGCCAGACTCTTCAGTGGTGCCCAGCGACAGGACGCGAGGCAATGGGCACAAACTGAAACACAGACGCTTCCATCTGAACATGAGGAAAAACTTCTTCACTGTGAGGGTGACTGAGCACTGGAACAGGTTGCCCAGAGAGGTGGTGGAGTCTCCTTTCTTGGAGATATTCAAAACCCACCTGGACGCGATCTTGTGCAACGTGCTCTAGGTGACCCTGCTTGAGCCGGAGGGTTGGACTAGATGATCTCCAGAGGTCCCTTCCAACCTCAACCATTCTGTGATTCTGTGATTATTGAAGCTGGAAAGGGGTAAACTGGGAACAATTAGTACGTAACCCTGTTTATACCCTGGCAATCCTAGACAATTATTTTCTTAGCTTTTGAGAGCTAAATACTTAGCTATTTCCAAAAATAGATAAATGAATAGATGAATAAACAAAATAATAATAATAAAAAAAATTCATATGCCAGCTTTAGTTTCTACTACAGCAAGGGAAAGTCCTAAGCAGGCGAGCACCAGAGTGTATTCTTTGCTTCCAGCTCTCCGTTTCCCCTCTGCTGCTTGTTTACAGGTGATTTGCAACTCATCTTAATCTCAAAATATGGTGGAAGGTGTATGTGGGGACTCCTGAGGAGGAGTCCTGCAAGATCATTACAGATGGTCTGAAACCACCATTCATATATTTTCCAAAAGGTGCTTGAAGGCAACATAAATAAAAAGAGAGGGCAGAAACCAGAGACTTGCTTAGTTGTGCTCTGTACAGAGAAGGATCTGTGGGATAAGGTCTCAGAGGTGAGCAGTTAAGCAGTCAGAAGATATCAGTTAATCATTGTTAAGAGTCTTTAAAATCTCAGTGGGATATCTCAGCACTCATCTACATATATTTTTTTGTGCTGCTTTAATTAATTTAATCTGAAATCAACCTTGTTAAAGCAATGCAACTCCCAGGAGTGTACACCATTATTCTAATAAAGTTAAGTGAATCACCTTTCCTGGTATAAGACAGTTTTATACCCCCTCTCTCAAGTAGTTAAACGATCACAAAAATTCAGTGTGATCTAGGGTATGAGAAAGGCTCAGGTCTCTATCAGTGTGTAAATAACTGGAGAAAACTAGCTTGAAAAGCAGAAGCGACGTCCCTGGATAGTATGGGTTTGAAAAGAAAGCTTTCTGGACACAGCACAGAGATTCTCTCTGCCTAGATAACAGGAGTTATTGGCAGACCTGACCAAAAAATGGCCAAAGAGACAGATGTAAGCAATTCATTTCTCTTGAAATGTGGATATGGATGTTATTCAAGTCTTTTTTTTCCCCCTTTTCAATTACATTTTCTCTCTATTTTTAATAACTCTTGTGTCATTTGGTTATTTCACATCAGGGGCTCCATAGAAAAGAGAGTCCTGGAGACGTGCTGAAGGACAGAGTTTCTGAGACCGCCTCCCCAACTCAGGACTCAGGCAAATGGGTGATTGGTCACAAGTTAAGGAATTACTGAATGAATTCACAGTGGTTTACAAACACACATGCAAAGGGATGCCCATGTCTTCTACTGTGGTTTAAGCTGCAGTGTTTTATCTCATGTTTGCTATAGGCTAAGAGCATGCACGTAGCTTGTCATCAAAGCTCATTGTGCTGTAAATTGTGAGACTGCTGCTTTATCTCAGCCTTCAGCCTCTGTCAATGAGGACAGAAAATACACTCATTTCTACCTGAAATGTACACATCTTGGCTTCACGTATTACCACCATAAATCTCATAAAGTAGCTGTCATTGGGAATTACCATCAGATGGGGTGTTTCTTATGGTAAAAAGTAATTACAGGACAAAAAAGATCATTTCTTAAGCTGCACCTTTTCAAATCAATTGATTTGTATTAAAAACAAGTGGACATAATACCTCAAGAAGAAGAAATGTAGGCAATTGTTGCAAAAATATTGCAAGAGAGCCGGTAAGCAGGAAAAGACAATTGTAAGCTTTCAGTGTGAATCTTGAAGAAAAGGGGCCAAAATGGTCTTAGATACATTAACAGGGGAGTCATGGGTCTTGTGTTTTACCCCTCTGCATGGTCTTGATCAGACTGAAACTGGAATTCTTGTACAGATCAATTCTTCACATTTTGGAATGGATGTTGAAAAATTGGCAATGATATTGGAAGGAACAAAAATTGTTGAAGTCCTAGAGATAGTCCTTAAAGTGATGACTTTAATAGGTTGAGACTATTAAAAAGAAGATTGAGCAAATACGTGATTGAGTGTCTATGAAGAAGTAAAAAAAAAAAAAAGACAGAACTGTAGATAAAGCCTGACAAATTCAAATTAGAAATCAGTAATAAAAATTTAACTGGGATGGCAATTAATCCTTGGAAGAAATTGCCAAAAGAAGTTACGGATTTGTCACCTCTTGATCTTTCTTTCTTGGATGGCTTCTTTTACTCAGTGGACTCAATACAGAGATAATGGTGAAATCCATCAGAAAATAGTCTGAACCCTTTTCCCCTGAAACTTTGTGAATGTGTCATGGAGAGAAGCCGAAAGCATAAGCCAAAGATAAGCATTTGCAGCAACGTAGGTCACACCAGGCCACTGGCACTGGAATAGTGATATTATTTCTCCAGCAGTTTTCCAACATGAACAAACAGTTGAGATTATCTCATACTGCTCCATCCCCTCCAATGATATACTCTTACCTCTGCCAGCCGTTCAGGTCTCAGATGCTGATTGCTGTAAGAGGGGATTGTTATGCCCTGTAGACACAGCTTTGCTGTGATAGCTGGATAGTCATGCTCTCAGCCAAGGTCTAGGGACTTTTGAGTGACCGTTTTGGGACGATGAGCTCCCTCACTGTTTCTGGAGAGCAGACTTAGGCTTTTGTAAGAATTTATCTTCCAGCCAAAGATGATAAACCAGAACAGAGTGCAAGAAATACTTTATGCTTGGGAAAGTAAATGGCAGCGTCCAGTAGGAACGTCTCGCCTAAATCCAAATTACTGTCTTGACACTTAAGATACTGCAGGTTTGCAGGCAAAGCTCTGAAATCAGCTTGAAGCCACCTGAATCAGCTAACAGTAACCGAACCGTGCAAAGCAAGTGTGCCCCAGTGAGTGTGAAGAAGGCACTGAGCCTGGCTGGAGATCAGCGACAGGGTGGCTCATGCAGTAGAGGGCTGCCCCGTGGGGCTGTGCGGTGGGAAAGGCTCTGCAACCTCTCGTCTGCTCTCTCAGGGTGCAGATCCACTGTGACAGACAGTACCTGGCTGTATCTACCGGAGCTCGGAGACAGCTGTGTTGTGCTCGGGGTGCAATCTGCACTCCCATTACCCGTATATCCCTGCTGTATTCAACCCATCTTGGTAACGTGCTGTTCACTTGTGTTACACACGGGGAGAGTCCTGCCACGCTGTTATCTATACATGCCTGCTGTTTTCAGCCAGCCTTGATGATGGGCTCTTTCTGTGCTTTGTGCACACACAGGCAAAAGCGGGGGAAGAGCAGCTTGCCAAGCTGCCGGGAAGCCAGCGCGGGTGGAGGAGAGGCTGCACGGGGGCACGCGGCACTGTATAGTGTTTCCAGGCCCAGCAGATGGCACTCACATCGCGTGCTCCCGGCACACTGCGCCACGCCACGCCACGCCGCGGGAGAAATCCCACAGAAATCCCCACAGCCCAGCCCAGCAGGAGGAGAAGCCAGGCGAGCAAAGGGCCCCTGTCTTTACTGGGCCTGTGAACAAACTGGCGTGCTTTCCAGGCCATCCGTCATTATTTTCCTGTGCTGAGAACCATGGCTGTTTGCAGCTTTACACAGATTATTGACTTTCCTCCAAGGCATAAATATTCAGCGTCCTGGCTCTGTCGCCAGCTGGGGAAATGTGCTCAGAGCTCAACGTGATGGCCTGAGATACAGTCACAGTTTCAACATCTAGGGCGTAGGTACAGCCAGCTTGGCTGGATGGCCTCAAGGTCTCTTTCCTCTTTCTGCATAAGAGGACCTCTCCATCCCAGATGAAACCATGAGGTTCTGTCTGTTATTTTGCAATCCTCTTTCTGGGAAAGTGGACCAAAACCTTTACAGCCTTGAGCAGCCACTCATCTGTGCAAAACAGCCTGGGGGCTGCAGCCGCCTCCCCCATTGGAGAGGAGGAGGCTCAAGAACAGTGTTAAGGTTGGGTGGAGAGTTTCAGGCTTTGAAATCTAGCTGAAAAAGTCACTCTGATACCATACCAAAAGAACAAGTTTTAATTAGTGGCATCTGTGAGGTTTTTTTTCCTCCAACAACATCACTTGGGGCACAAAGCAATGGTGGTCTTCAGAAAATAATAATCCTTCCTGCGTACACTATAGTGAAGCAGGTGGTCCAAGTTTCCTCATTTAATGGTGGTAAGAAGATGAAAGGAAAGGGGACAACAATGGTATGGCAGGATGGACCCTTACACTGCACACTCCCACTGCATGCACAGAGATGGGCACATATGGCAATCCCTGAAATTAGGGTTTCCTGTTGGCTGCCCTGCTTGACCCTGGCTTGATTTCTGGTCCTTTCTCCCTCTGCTTATCAGCCCTCACTCACTGTCAAGTGTTGGCTGTCCAGAGGTCCACGGCATGGCTGATTAGTTTCAGTTAAATTCTTGCATACTTCCTCCTGTTCTGATCCCCATGGGAAAAGCCCTCTGTAAATGTCTGAAAAACTTCCTTATTGTCATCTGGTCACTCCTCATTTCCCATAAAGTTCTTATTTTTCCAAATACCTACAAAAACCTTGACAGTACTTAGTGCCATCTCCAGGTGACATCTTGAGATGATCTGCCTTCACATCGACTAGTATCTTCTTATTGTTTCCTTGCACCCTGCATCCATTTGAATCCATCTGTTTTCTTTTGTCTAAAATTTGGATGATAAGCCCCTTGGAACAACAGTATTGTAGACATATTTCTGTTCCATGTTTGTATGTATTTAACACTGTGGAGTTATGGTCCCCCAGCAGCATTTTGGGGGCTATAGTAATAGAAATGGTTGTTATCGATACTATGCTACCCAATGCTATAAATTTGTCTGATGCTTCTAATTATAAATTCCTGTTTTAGTTATTTATAACTTCATGAATTTTTATGCTGGGTGTCTGCCTCTGCTTAAATTTTTTTTGGAAAGTTTCAGCAAAAATGCTTATGCTATTTCCCAGAAAAAAAGATTAGGAAAAAAATATATTGTTTTGCCAATGTTAATGAATTGGTTGTAAGAATTCTTTTTTGGAAATGCTAGCTTCTTCATGCTTTGACTTGAAGGTTGGCAGGCTGAAGGTATCCTGGTGCCAGACACATAAGCATTTGCCCATATTTGGCTGGGTTTTAAGCCCTACTCAGTAGTAATATGGTAGAGTTTGGCAGATAAATTCTTCATGATTCCTGTCTGTCCTGAGCATGTGCTACTTTTTGCATGCCAACTGCATTATCTCCAGGGGGTGACCAGGGCCTTCAGCATCCTTACCAACCAACAGTTTTCTCACAGTTGCTCTTAAAAGTAGCAGTAAACTGTCACATGACTTGTGCCTCCTGTGCCCACACTATGCTAGACCAACAGAGAGCAAGAAACCATTCAATCTGAGTCCAGGCAAGAAAAGTCAAGATCTTGGATGGGTTGTCAAAGAGGAGTAACATGCTGATCTGCAAAAGCATGGGAGCTGTTCAGTTTTGTCCTAATTGAATAAATAGATAAACATACAGAGAAACTGGCTAGACAAGGAGACATGAATCTAAAATCCATAAGAGCAGATGTAGTATGAAAAACTCTGAGACTGGCAACGTCAGAGTCAAGGAGAAAGAAAGTCATACTGGCTAGAGGAAAAAACACAAAGAAGGATAAAGACAAGGAGATAGGTCACTTTTAGAGACTGGCTGAATGAGGAAGCAGTTAAAAAAGAGCAAATAAGATGAGAAGACAGTCTAGATGAAGTGGGACTGAGGAAAGAGAGAAGATTGAAGATGGAGCTGAGCAGTCTAAGGAGGGAGGTAGGAATGGGAGTTCATGAGACCTGATTTGACCTGAGAGGATTTTGTTGGCTTTTCAAAGAATCTTGGAAATTGCAAACAAAAGTCCCTTCATACAAAGAAAGTGGCAAGTCAGGCTCTCAGAAGTTAGGAAATATCAGAATTACAGATACCTACTGTAATCTTAATTTAATGTCCTTTCACGTGGCTGCATGCAGAATGGCTCTCTATTTGGATTTCATATTCTTACTTTCATTTCAAAGTACTCTGAAGCAGGTATAGATGTATACATACAGCTTATAAGGAACTTTGGACTATAAATAATTCAATGTGAATAAACAAGGAAGATTAATTTTACTGAGCACCATTTTATACTGTTTGTTATAGAACACAATAGTGTGAGGCATTGTACCTGAATTTAGAAGTTCACATAAAAATACTGTGTTTATCTGTAACAGTAAGGAAATCTTAGGAAAGTACCTCTGATTACTCTGGTAGTTTCTTAAAGTTCTTCTACCCACTTATTTAGTTTATGAGACCTGAGGGAAAGTTTCATATCGACATGCTCTAGCTATAGATAGGTATTACTCTGCATATAAATGTAACAGACATCTTACCTCCACAACATGAATATGGTAATTCCTTGGTTTCTCCTCACAAAGTCTGTTTGCCCAGATGAAGACATTATCATTAAGCCATATATCAAAATAATGGGTATTCAAGAGTCCTAATTTCCATATTGAGGAGAATTTGGTGTCAAATGCCTTGGGTCCTCAGCTTCTCCTTTGCCTGGTCAGGTTGGCGATAAGTGTAGATATGGAGCAGAATTTTCAGTGGTTGCTTTAGATGATGATTTGTTTATTTGAGGATTAAGATACCATTATGAAACCATCACCAATGTCTGATTCAGCTGAACAGGAGATTTTGCAGGCCTGCGGTTACAAAGCTTCTCTCTTGAGAGAGCTTCAAAAAAAAGATATAGACAATTGGCTTTTGGTACCAGTCTTTCTTTTGGGAGAGGGGATTATCAGAGATCTGTAGTCTAAAACCAGTTTGTATTCCTGTATTGGTTTATAACCCATTGATTCTGGCTTAGTGTTTGTATGAATACACTGGAAAGACTAGGAAGGAACTTCGACTTTGGTGCATTCAATTCAGTGATGATTTTTAGTTTCTACATCACTGTCATTTTCTATCTGGATGATGAGTGACAGGACCACTTTGATGAGCTTATGCCCTGGCTGAGATCTCACCATTCATGCCAGACAGGATAAATAGGGTAGGGTAGGGAAGGAAACCAGAAGAGTTGACAAAATTTGTGCCAGCACTCCTCCTTGAGAAAGCATGACTGCCATTTGTAAGACAGAGTAACACAGGATTCAGCACATTTCAGCTGTGTACCTGGACAATTCAGGAGCAGCTATGGCCAAGGGCACTTTTCTGCATGTGTCAAGGCAAGTGTGATCTTTTTTGTCAGATACAAACCTGTCACAATCATCAAGATCTTGGCCACCTGAAAATTAGATTGCTGTAACAGTCCTCTGATGTGGAATCACAGCAAGGTTCTGAAGAATGCTGAAACCCTTTGAAAGGAGCTATATGCTAAGGGTTTATGAGCTAAGTGCTGAACCAGAGTGTAGGTCCACACTTACGCTGTGTTGCTTTATACTCTGCATTTTTCCTGCTTTATCTTTTTGCATCTTCCATCTTTATGGATTTTTCCGATAACTCTCCCAACCTGAGGGATTCTACAAGTTCCTTTATAGGGCACCAGGACAGCAAGTGGATCTGCTTGCTTCTTAGACTCAGGGGCACAGACTGATTTTTATATTCTGACACATTTCTTTCCAACATGCCTCACAGAGACCTACATTCACCTGGTGTTTTGGAAGTACAGTTCCCAAAAGAGTCATTTCAGAACCAGGAGAAAGGAGGATCTAGCCCAGGCCTTCCTTTTAACGATAGTATCATGTTCTTCATAACAGTTTAGAAAGAAATATTTTTGGTTTCTCACTATATGTGAAAGCAAAACATGCAGCTCCATCTTGCTCAGTTTGACCTTACTGAGAGAAAACCTTAAGGAGTCTATTCCGAAAAGAAACAGGAATGATCTGTGAAATATGGAAACGTGCTTTGTGAGTAACCCATGAAACATGAAAATGAGCTTTATGCTAGTTTCTGCAATGGGAGCATGAAGAGACATTTAAGAAGCCTCTAACCACAGTGTGGGACAGCGGTAGCAATATGGGCTAAGCGTTTCAAGCACTGTATGGAAACATGAACTGCAAACTCAGCTTGCTAAATAAAGACTAGGCCTGCTTTTGCATGGCCATGCTGGGATTAGGTTAGGTCACTAGCAGTATCTTCAACAAGCTTCCCGAGTTTTTCTTCTTCCAGTGCACAGCTTGGATACAGGGGATATCTCCAATGCATGACTTCATGTTAAGAGAGAGAGTATGGCAGTAAGCTGCAGCCAGAAATAAGCCACATGGTGGACTTCTCCGGGCACAGACACCGCTGCTGGCAGCACTGGTAACCGCTGGGCAGCATTCCCACCACCTTGCTGCTCTCAATGTGCCCTTGAATACTGCTCAATAGTGGAAAGGATCAGCGACAAGCAGTGGTGACCCTGAAACAGGCTGCCTCTCTGCACTGTGTCCATCTGGGCACTGCATCTCCAGCTGCAAGGGGCACTGAGGTGAGGACTGGCTGTGAGTCTTACATAGGAGTGTATTTTAAAAAACATCCCCGTGACAAATGCATTACTGTGGTCCTAGTTTAGGCAGAGGAAGTAATTCCACTCTAAACGCTTAGCAACAAGTAAAGCATGAAAAATTAAAATTTGAACATTTTGCAGTGTAGCAAAAAGTTTTGACAAGAATGGTGACAACAGACATAACTGAAGATTTCTGTCCTTTTTAACCTCTGTTTGAGATGTAATGATTTCTTGGATCTCAGGCACCCTTAGTCATAAGACAGCAACCTTCACCCTCACCAGAATTTTTTTTTTCTTCTTCCACCAGAAGGCTATGATTGTTTCTTTCAGATGTAACTTTGTAATAGTGATTGGTCTTTTTCATCACAAGGCTTGATCACTGGCCTGAGATTATTTTTTGAGTTCTCTAGGGCCGCACTGGAAGACTTATACACTTATCCGAGAGAGTGCAGGATCTCCTAGCACTTACAACATAGGAAAGAGAAAAGTCCTCTAGGTTGTGAGGGGAGAGGGGGTAAGGCACAAAAAGCACTAGCAGCATCTGGACAGTTTTAGAAATTCAGATACGTCCTTCCAAAATTAAAATACAGGTGAAGAGAGGATTTAGCTCATGAAGACTAGCCTGTCAGTAATCGCAAGCCCTTTTCCCCTTTGAGTGACACAGAATGGCATCAGACCACAGGAAACCAGAGGATTTAAAATGCAAGAGTTAAAGCAGTTACAAATGACACAGATCTCATGTTTACATGGTTGAAGACAATAATCCATGCCTCATGGATACTGAGACAACTCTCAATCTGTGAAAAATACAGCATGCATGAGGCCAGGGGCCTTTATTTTCTTATGGGAGGGTACAGACCTATTTGTTATGCAACTTAGACCTAGGAAGTGGTGTGGGGTTGGTTTTGGCTTCTTTGACATGGTTTTGGATAAGATTTTGGCATGTGGGCTTAAACAGAGCTCAGATTGCAAACTTCAAGAATTCATCATTTCTAGTGGCTTGAAAAGTGGTCCAAAAATGAAATCCTGTGGGACAACTGATGTTTGAAGAAATGCCACAATTAAAAATGAAATACGGAACATGAAGTAGCTATTGGAAAATGTGGTTCATTTTATAATATGATTGAATAATAGAACAAACACTTACGAACCCGCAACTAAGCCTGAAAGTGTGGGACATGGTTTTAGATAGAAATAATATGCAGCCAGCTGTTTCAGAAATAAGCAAAGTGCTGTAATTGGTGAGGTCCTGAAATGCATGTGCTGCCAGTTCTTAAATGCACTAGGCAAACTTGAATTTGTATTTGTTTTGACTCAATCCCCTGAAATAAATTTGGATCAGATATTTAAAATCCAATTATACTATCTGCCATATTTCAAATGCTAAAATAAACCCCCCAAAAGGAAATAAGGTCTCCTTACAGCTTTCAAGTGGGTATTAGTGCTGGGAACAACCGAAGAACACTATCATCTTGGTTTCACATCACTTTTGACTCCCACTGAAGCAATGGTATATCGGAAAAAAAACACAGGAACTGCTTTCTCCCCAGTAAAAATATACATGATGCTTACTAAAACGCAAATGGGTTGCCAATGCACCCACATGCTTTATGGTTTATGTTGTGTTTTCCGAGTGAAAACTTCTTGAACACTTGAAATTGAAAAAAACCCAAGAGAAAACAAAGGAGTGAGGCAAATTTTCCACTGTAAACCCATTGTCCTCTAGCTTGACATAGAATATAATTTATTATGTGCATTGGTTCTTCTTTGGGACAATGTTTTCTGCATACTTGGAGAACACTGGAAATAGAGAAAAGTGGAAAACAGAAGGCAGGGATTTCACCCTTTCCTTTTTTTCAGCTTTGCTCTCAGAGGAATTCAGTGATAATCTTCAGGAGCCTTTGAGCATGGGCGTGAAGGGGACAGTAGGAAGTACACACTAAAACTGGCCAGATTACCCACCCAACTACAACCTTCAACTCCCAAAGGAGCATCACATCTATTACATTCTGCTAGCTTGGCAGGGAGGCTTGGAAGTGCTCTTAGCTATGAGACAATAAGCTATTTTATTTATAAATATATCATTTCTAGTGTACCTGGGAGCATTTTTCTGTCATGTAAGCATTCATCTCATATGAAAATCTTGTGTGAAAAATCATTTTTGTTGTGATAAAAAAATATTGATAGCTAATTCAGTGTATGAATTGTAGAGATTTCAGACTCAGACTAAGAGGAGCTCCTGATATTGTACTGCATGGGATTGATTGCTTCAGCTTTCCATTAGGTCTGTACTGTCAGTGGAGCAAAGGATTTTCAACTTTTTTAAATTGCTGGTTTTCTTTAAATTGGAATCAGCATGAGTATCATCTGGTGGCAGCAATTTGCCAGGTCCCGCAATCCTGTCTATAACAGCATTGATGAAAGTCTGAAAAAAATGTGGAGTATCTCTGGATGTAAGAACCTATAGCAAATTTGGACCTGATCTGGCCTCAGTTCTGCTGCTGTTCACCTTCCCTGCTTCACTTGGCAGCAGTCGTGCGGTGGCTGAGAGCACCCCTGCTTTGTGAAGGTCTTACCCCTGGAAAAGAGCTACCTTACTCCAAGGTCTCCTATTGATAGAGATGAATTCTCCAACTGTCTCCAACAGTTTGACATTTTCTCTCATGAATCCACTTGTTCTGACATATTAGCCCTAGCTCCTGCATCCTGAATGCTCCAGTCTTGCTCATGTCTGCCAGTCATCCTCTGAGTTTAGCTGTAGAAATTTCCACTCTTTTCTCGCATTTCTAATCAGACTATTCCTCAGCTCCAGGAAAACCACTTACTGTATCCCAGGCCTGAAGAAACCAACTGCAGCGACTTCATTATAGTACTTGGCCTTTTCTACCCTTCTCATTGCCTCCCTGGCTCAGGTTTTCTGTTAACAGACTCTGGGTCTTCTTTGCCTGGGTATTACGGGTGGATCTTCCTAGCTGTCTTGCAGCTGATCTCTGCTGGAGCTCCTTCTGCTTTCCTCTGCCTCTTTTTTGCCATTTTGACCTGTGGGGCCTTTAAGTCTTACACTGTTTAACTGGAGGCTTGTATGTCAAACAAGAGACCGTCTTGGGTATTGTATTATACCTAAAATATCATCATACCCTTTAATCACCGCTTTTTGGGGAACTGTGAGCTGTAGTGTGGAATGCAAATACATTCCCTGTTATTTCTAAAGATTGAAATAAATAATGAAATTGAAGTAGGATGGGTTGTCACCCTCTCCCAGACTTTCCACTCAAAACCAGTGAATTTCTTCTTGCGTTTATACCGTAAGAAATCTGGGCAGAGATTTGCTGCAGCCCTCCCCCAACACCCCTGAATCACATGCATGATCCATGCCATGTAAGATATGTGGCACCCCCCACTGTCCCTGCTGTACGTGCTCCTCCTCTGACACTATTGCCTTTTCATCTCTATTCCTCTAACAGCTGCTCCTAAAAAAAGGATGCTTGCCAGTTCTGCTAATGCAGTATCAGCCCCCCGGAAACGCAATGACTCTAGAACTACACGTTTGGACCTTTCATACATGAATGATTACCCACCTTATGACATTTTTTTTCTATGTCTTTCAGTTCTATCTAGATAAGCAACAAAAATACTACAGCAGTGCTGGCAGCCTGTAATCCCAGATATCACCCTTTATATTACCACTTCCTTCCAGATTTTTGTCATTGTTGGACCCAAGCACACGAAGCGGGTTGTCTCTTCATTTGACCTTCCACAACTCCTGTGACAGCAATTTTCATCTGACCCGCGTCTTAACCATGTGGGTTGGCATCCAGCTAATTTTATGCAAAATTTGAAAATTCCTCAAGCTAATTTCATTCCCTTTGGATCCCAGCCAATAAAGCCAGAGATCTTTTCCATCTGTTTGTCATGCTTGTTCTGACCGCTTGGTTCATTTTCCTGACATTTCCTTAGAGAATGGGCAATGGGATGAAGGGAGAAAGGGAGGGAAGGAGGGAAGGAGGAAAGAAGGAAGGAAGAAAGGAAGAAGGAAGGAAGGAAGAAGGCAGAGAGGGAAGGGGAGGGTTTGATCAAACTATACAATACTATAATGCAAGCAATAATTCTTCAGGATGTTGATCCACTTCTGGTAATTTTTACTGAACAGAAGTCAGACCTTGCTACCTGGTGGCACTCACCTGTTTTGAGGTGATGTTTAGCCTCTTCCAGGTTGAAACCTTTTGTAAAGGATGAAGGATTCTTCTACAGTGACTTGATCAGTCCAGATGACTGTCCAGATGGCTTTCAGAGTGCCTGATTTTTAAGGTATGGTTTAAGTGGTCTAGAATTGAAGAACCTCACAGCTTTGATTAGCCCTGCTGCATAGCAGTACCTATATGATACAGATGTATTTCACACATTCCTATTTTTTAAATTTACCTTACTTCAAGCATCTAGAAGGATCAGTTCCCATGTTCCCAAACCTATATTAATAGTTACTGTTTTTTACCTAGATAAAAGTGAAGGCTGTTGCTAATGATTAAGTAGAATAAAAAATATTGGCACACTAAAAATCCCAGGAGCTTTCAAATAATATTAAATCATACCTTTAATAAACTTGTAATTTCTCCCAGCTGTATTCATTATGTGAGGACTATCTTATTGGAACAACTAACCAGAAGAGTTTTAAAAAATCAGAGTGTGTTTCTGCATTTCTGACTTACTTTTCCCTGAATATCTTAGGATGCACCATAAATGTGAACTTCTACAACACTGTTGCATCATTGCCCAGGTATTTACTGCATCCATGTCACAAAAAGGCCACTGACTCAGAAAGAGTGTAAGTGAAAGGATAACTATGACCTCTTTTGGAGGTTGGTAAAGTATGGTTAATCTTAATTTATGCCACTGTCAATAAAACAATTACAAGCACATACTTTATCCTAAAGTCATTGCTGACTTCAAAGGGACTACTCATATGTTTGCTTTTGAGTAGCCACTTGAGTTCTTAGCAGGATCAGGCCTCCATAGCATAAATCCCTTAGGAGAGGGATCCTTATGGCTCCCTATGGCTTTATTGCCTATAGGTGCCTTGCACTCGGTTGACATGGCAGAAACAAGAGCAGAGTACTGCTGTAGGACTGCTGACTTCCCATTTTGGCTTTGTATGAGACTCACCTGTTGGAGTGAGGGAGGGGACCCCGGAGTAACGATGAGTCTCAATATGAGTATGGTCGTTCTCGTTTATTAGAGCTTACACAAAGTATATATATCATCAAGCAATACGCATGCGTTAGCAATAGTTACATGATTGGCTACAGTCTCTGGCCATACGTATAAAGCGGATACATGATTGGCGCAAAGTTGCTGACTATGCTCCATCGACATTTATGGAACCTAGTTCCGTCCAGACTTGTTTACCAGGTTTGTGAATACCTTCCTTTGTAGTGCTCAAGGCCGCTATACGGCCACGTTCAGCAGGCCTCAGCAGGTTCGCTTGCCTTGGCCTACATAAGGCCGCTTTCAGCAGGCTTGCTGGCCTTGGCCTAGATGCCTTCCTCTACCCCGAAGACGGGATTGCTCATCCCAAGCAGAGCATGTCCGCTCTCAATTAACCATTCCTCCACAATTCCCCCTTCTTGTTTGTGAGCAATCCAGGCTTGGTTCACTACTTTCAGCAGAGCGTTCTTAAAGCAGCTCAGGACTACGCATAAGCACAAACCGACAACTATAAGGATTAGTAAAATGCGTAAGCCTTCAGTAAGTAAGCTCGTTAGCCATTGTGGTAGAGTTCCAAACAGGTTAGTTAGCCAGTCATCGAATAGCCCATGGTGCTGACGGATCTTGCCGGTATGTTCCTTCAACCACTGCAATTGTTTGTGAATTGATTCACCATGATTAGACAAATTCATGCAACACATACCTTCAAAATCCTCACAACCGTGGCCTTGAGCTAATAGCAAAAAATCAATTGCAGCTCTATTTTGTAGAATAGCATGTCGCAAACTACCTTGATCCTCTAAGAGGTTCTCTATTATCTCAGTGGTGACGTTAGCTTGCTTCTCAGCCCAGCACGCTAACCGTCCGATCTGATTCAGGGCGTTGCCTGCCGCTGCTCCAGGCACGAAGAAGGACAAAAACACTCTTTCAGTGGGACTACGTAGGGAAACTTGATCATTACAATCAGGTGAGAGCCCTATGGCCGCTCGTTTACTGCGGACGGTGGTCTCATTCTCCGTGATATGTTTCCACCAATTTTGATCCGGTGCCAGTAATGTCAGCTTACCAAGATAACAGGGACCACCCATTACCCTTTTCGGAATTCCCTGCCAGGCCCTATCACCACATATCAAAAAGACGTCTGGTGGCAGGGCCTTTGGGGTACCATTGTTCCAAATTAAATGCCCCCTTTTTGCCTCAGCCCCAAGGGCTCCCAGCCCCTGACGGCTGGTGCCATTGGTGCCACAGAAGGAATCACGGTTCTGATAATCATAATAGACTGCTGTTGGGGTGACGTTCGTCCACCCTGTCCAGTTAAATAACTGGTAAGGCTGCACCCGTCCCCCAAAATAGATACAGGTTTGCGTCCAATTGCCTGACGTATTCCCAATCCTCATGGACCCCAGCAGGTTTAGCTCCTGTGGGTCCCATGGCAGTGTTCTGTTTAGGCCTGCAATGAGGGTGGCACTGCAGTTAGCAGTTGACAGACTGCCACTGCAGCTTGCCGTGCTGTATTCCTGGAAGCTGTTGACATTATAGCTGGGGATCCCTATTAGACAGGTTCGAAAAGGTTGGGTGGCAGAAGCTAGAGACAAACAGAAAGCATGTTGCCCTGTCTTATTTGCCCAGGTAACCCACATGTTGTGTCTGGGCTCAATCTGGTAGAGCGCCATTACCACTGGGAACAGTATCCCCAGAATCAGGATTTTCGCCTTCTTGTTCGGTTGCTGAGTCATGGCGAGTCAAGACAGGCTTCACACTCTTGCTGGGTACCCACACTGGACCACGATCTGTGGAAACACACATATAACCTCGACCATTAAAAATAACAGGGGCGGGCCCAGTCCATATTCCGGAGGCTGGGTCCCTATACATTACTTTAAACTGGGGTAACGTTGTTGTAGTATTGAATTTAAGCTGTTGATGGTGAATGATCACCGGGGGCTCCTCACGGTCGCCCATGAGACAGAGATAATTCAGGGTGAAGAGTGCACGGTGC
This sequence comes from Apteryx mantelli, assembly GCF_036417845.1. NCBI lineage: Eukaryota > Metazoa > Chordata > Aves > Apterygiformes > Apterygidae > Apteryx > Apteryx mantelli. The sequence goes on along the minus strand of NC_089979.1, from coordinate 14,963,123 downwards.
AGCCTCTGCTGTGCGTCTGTCTCCTCACCTTTTTGTTTTCTGAGATAGTCTTTTAATACTTGGTGGGTACGTTCTATTAGCCCTTGCCCGGTCGGTGAATGTGGAATTCCGGTAACATGCTCAACCCCCCATCGAGAGAGAAACGTCCTAAGCTTTTGACTGACATAGGCAGGTCCATTATCCGTTTTTATGCGCTCAGGCACGCCCAATATGGCAAAGCAGGCCAACAGATGCTTGCACACATGCTGTGCCTTTTCTCCGGGTAATGCAGTTGCCCATATCATTTTCGAAAAGGTATCAATGGTTACATGCACATACCTTAATCGGCCGAACTCGGGAATATGTGTGACGTCCATCTGCCATAATTCTAGGGCTTTCAACCCTCTTGGATTTACCCCAAGCCCAATACCCGGGCCGTGGTTCCCACACCTTGGGCAAGCCTGCACAATACCTCGAGCCTCACTCTCTGTTAGGCCAAATTGTCTTTTTAAGCCCTTGGCATTGTGATGAAACATGTCGTGACTTTGTCTAGCCTGTTGAAACTTGTCCATAGGGGGTAGATGACACGCTGAGCTAACCAGGCTGTCAGCGAGCTGATTGCCTTGGCCTAGCCCCACATCCAGCTGGTGACTACGAATGTGGATAATACAACAGGCTGCTGTTCGTTGACCCAGCACAGATCGCAAGGTAATGAACAGACTTCCCAACCTCGGGTTAGCTGTTTCCCTTATTAAGGCATTCTCCAGTCGTGGTACTACCCCTGCTACATACATGGAGTCAGTCACTACGTTCAGAGGGGTATTTAACCAATGAGTTAGAGCCCAAACTACCGCAGTTAACTCCAAAGTCTGAAGGGAATCCTGAGGCTGTCCCTCTATAACGTGCTGTTTCCATTGTTCACCTTCCTTCCACACGCATGCGGCACGTCGCAGACGCTGCCCTGCATCCGTGTAGGCAGTAATGCCATCTGAAAGAGGTTCCCTACTTACTTTGGACTTTTCTATCCATTGATTTCGCTGTAACACCTGCCACAACTTGCCCTGAGGCTGTCGTGAGTGCACCCTCCCATCAAAACCCATTAGTGCGACTTGCAGGTCACTGTTATTATGCATCCACCACTCCAGGTCAGCCGAATTTACGGGTATGCTAATGTCAGCCGGCTCCTGGCCACTGATGTCCAGTATTCTCAACCTGCCTTTTCGTATCAGCTCGCCTATGGCCTCGGTTCTCGTTTGAATACTTGTTTTTGGTTGTACACTCAAGAACACCCACTCCAATACGCGGAATCGTGCCCGCTGGGGTTTGTCGCCAGTGGCGGCATGCGACGCAGGGCGGGAAGATTCCCCCGTCTCATGCTGCCACTGACAGATGACAGCATAGGGGGTGTCCTTGCCGTTACAAAGCAGTAACGAGATAGGCAGGTCCAGGCAACGGCGGGATGTCCAGGCCAGGTGAAGCTTGTCGGCGATGCGTTGCAACGCTCGCTGGAGCGCCGGTGTCCAGGTGACGCGGGCCGCCGGGTCAGCACCGCGCAGGAGCGCTGTGAAGGGGGCAATGTCAGTGTTAGTTATGCCCGCGCAGCGGCGTACCCATTGCACGTCGCCGAGGAGGGTCTGTACATCCCGTAAGGTGTGCAGACGGGTTACAAGTTCCGTCTTTTGTGGGCGGATTTTTGACTCTGTAATAGTCCAGCCCAAATATTTCCAAGGGGCCGTTCGTTGCACCTTTTCAGGTGCGATTATGAGCCCCTTGCTGCCCAGGGTGTCAGTCAGGTCCTGCAGCCACGCGTCGGTGAAGGGGCGCTCCTGACAACAGAGGATGTCGTCCATATAGTGGTAAACCACTATATCCGGCCAGCGCTCACGAACCGGGCGCAAGGCCCAGGCAACGTAGAGCTGGCAGAGGGTTGGAGAGTTTTTCATGCCTTGTGGCAGCACTACCCATTCATAGCGCTCTGCCGGTTCCGCTTTGTTCGGTGACGGGACTGTAAACGCAAAGCGCTGCGTATCCTGGGGGTGCAGCGGAATGGTAAAGAAACAGTCTTTCAGGTCCACAATCAAGATGTGCCAGCCTTCGGGCAGCATGTTCGGGGACGGTAGGCCAGGCTGGAGCCCCCCCATGCTCTGCATTTGTTCATTGATTTTTCTGAGATCATGGAGGAGTCGCCACTTGCCGCTTTTCTTCGGTATAACAAAAATCGGTGTATTCCAGGGGCTAACTGAGGGTTTAATATGTCCTAAGGCAAGTTGTTCTGCAACCAGCTGCTTGGTGATGTGCAGCCGCTCTGGACTCATGGGCCACTGGTCAACCCACACAGGCGTATCGGTAAGCCAGGTGAGCGGTGGGTTGGGCGGCTGCTCTCCAGCGCCCATGATCAAAAAGGCTGGGTTGTAAGAACCGCACCGACCTGATCCAGAGCGTCCCGGCCAATCAATGCCTCCAAGGTTCCCGGCAGTGACATCACAAATACCTTAAGGGTGGCTCGCTGACCTTCCGGGAATTGAATCTGTACCGGTTGTGTACTTACAACGGGATGAGAACGACCTCCGACGCCTGCGATAGATGAGGTCGGCTGTTCCACAGGCCACTGAATAGGCCACACAGAGCGGCTGATGATGGTCACGTCGGCCCCCGTGTCAAGCATGCCCTCGAGCCGTTTCGTGAGGCCGGATTGAGTGATGGCAAGGCACATTACAGGCCGGCGATTCATCCGAGCTGTAAAACAGACAGCAGGCCCGGAAGAGCCAAAACCACGAGTGCCTCGGAGCGTGGCAGGTCGTGGGATTTGCCCTTCGGTCGCAGCAAGCGCGATTATTTGCGCTATCCTGCTGCCCTTAGGGATCACCATGGGAGGGCTCAGTGTGTGGGCCATGATGTATACGCGGCCCGTCGAATCAGCATCAATTACTCCTGGTAAAACAATCAAACCCCGCATACTGGCAGACGAGCGACCCACAATTAAACCCCCAATCAAGCTATCTGGGTGAACGAGAGGCCCTATTACATTGCTGGGGATTTTTTGCACCGAGGAGTCTATAAGCGTGACGTCTACTGTGGTTTCCACGTCGACTCCCAGACTTCCTCGGGTGGCTGGCTGGTGCTGCCCAAGAAAGCCCCTGGGGTGGTGGGGGGGCGAGCTTGTGTCCGCGCGCGGCCCCCGCCCGCGCTCGGCCGGGAGTTTCCCGAGCACGCTTTAGTGGCATGGGAGTCCCTTTGGCAGTTGTCACACCACACTGCTACACGGCATTTTGCCCGGAAATGCCCAGGCTCGCCACACCGGTAGCAGAGTAGTTGCCCAGACTGCGGGGTCCGGCTCCGGCGCAGGCCTCCCCCCTTTTGCACCACTGCTGCGACCGCCCCCTGAACCGCAGCGGCGACCGTTGCTCCCTGTCTTTGCTGTTCCGCTCTCTCTACCCGCATCAGCATCTCCTCTACTCCTGCGCCTTTCGGCAGAGCGGCCAACAGTTGTCTGGTAACTTTATTCGCGTTGTCGAAGGCAAGGACTTTGAACATTTGGCTCTTCCCATCTTCTGTAAGGTCTGGGTGTTGCATGATTGCCTCCCACAGGCGATCGATGAAATTGCTGTACTTTTCTGTAGCCCCTTGAACCAGGCCACCGAAGGACGGTGCACTGGCGCCGGGGAGGGCCAGGAACGCGTCAAAGGCAAGACGCGTTGCTAGCTGGAGCATAGTCGGGGGAAAGTTAAGCTGTTCCACATAACTGGCCCATGGCCCGTCCCCCGTTAGCATTTCTGCTGTGACTCCGAGAAGGGGGTCCCCAGCTGACTGGTGACGCATGGCCTCCTCCGTGCTGCGCTGCTGCCAGGACGCCACCCACAAAAGGTACTGGGTGGGCGTAAGCAGCAGGCGCATCAGATTCCTACAGTCGTAGGGACACATCAGATCGGCCGAGAAGATCCAATTCAGTATTTGACGAGTGGCTTCTGATTTTATGCCGTAGGTGGAAACTGTCGTACGAGCCTGCTGCAGGAGTTTCCAATCGTGGGGTTGCCACTTCTTTTCACCTCCCCCATAGATCACTGGGAATGCTAGGGCTGATGCTCCGCCCCCCGCGCCCTTGGCGTCCCACTGTCCTTCTATGATCGCATCCCTGATGACGCCACTCCAACGCGACTCCTTACGGGGGGAGTGGCCTGGCAGGGTCGGTTGCAGGCAGGGAGGAAGCGGCCGGCCCGCTGCTTGAGTCAGAGCTAGCTTTTCTAATTTCTCTGACAGTTCCTCTACACGCCTCTCTAAGCGTTCCGCAGCCTGCCCACTAAGGTCCTGCTCGGGAGGCGTGATGATTTCTGACGAGCTAGGTGAGGGCGGCATAGCTGGTTTTTGCCATTCCCCCTGGGACGCTTCTGCTGGGACCGGAAGGGGTGGTGCACTGGGGACAGCCCCGCCTTCCGCCGCGCAATTTCCGTTATCTCCGCCACCGCCCGAAGTGTCCGCTGCAGGGATCTCCCCTTCGGATTCTGGGGTACCTGAGCCTTTTCTCAAGGACTGGAGCATCTCTGCCACAGTGCGGTACGGCTTGCCAGGGACGCTCGTTCCTTTGATGGCTAACTGATGCCCCCCTCCCGCGCCTTGAGAGGCGTTATTCTGAGGTAGGCTCAACATTCTGGTGGCGGCCGCCGCTACCTCTCTTTCTGCCTTCATGGCCACCAGAGTCTCTAGAACGGTGCTCCAGAGGGTCCGCACCGCCTTAATCTCCTTTTCATCCTTCGTTCCTCCCTCTATAGTTTTCGACCACATAGTGTCCCCAAAGTCTCTCCACTCCGATACGGAGAATAACAAGTGTGTATCCGAAAAATGTTCCCATTGCTGCCCCAGTTTAATCAACCTCTGTAACTGCTTCACCGGTGCGTCAATTCCTCTCTTGGAGAGTATACCGGCTAGCAAGGTGGCCGCGGCATCTGCTTCCATGCCGCTGTCTGGGAGACGGGGCGCGACCCCGGACCGTGTCTGGCGGCAGCCTTTTTAGCCAGCACTTCTCCCAGCCCCTTCTTATTGTCCCCCACTCCCGTCCTCTCGCTGCTTACCGCAGTCACGGACCATCAGCCGAGGTCAAGCCTCTTGGTAGACGCGGCGAACCATCCTCTGCTACCAGATGTTGGAGTGAGGGAGGGGACCCCGGAGTAACGATGAGTCTCAATATGAGTATGGTCGTTCTCGTTTATTAGAGCTTACACAAAGTATATATATCATCAAGCAATACGCATGCGTTAGCAATAGTTACATGATTGGCTACAGTCTCTGGCCATACGTATAAAGCGGATACATGATTGGCGCAAAGTTGCTGACTATGCTCCATCGACATTTATGGAACCTAGTTCCGTCCAGACTTGTTTACCAGGTTTGTGAATACCTTCCTTTGTAGTGCTCAAGGCCGCTATACGGCCACGTTCAGCAGGCCTCAGCAGGTTCGCTTGCCTTGGCCTACATAAGGCCGCTTTCAGCAGGCTTGCTGGCCTTGGCCTAGATGCCTTCCTCTACCCCGAAGACGGGATTGCTCATCCCAAGCAGAGCATGTCCGCTCTCAATTAACCATTCCTCCACACTCACCCTTCTCATAGAGAACAGGAATATGGCCATAAGCAGCAAGGGATTTATCAAGAAGGCTGCTGCCATTTCTTACCCCACTGTATGTCGCAAACGCGGCCCGTGCTTCAAGCAGTCCTTAGAACCCTCATTCTAGGGATTTAAACAAAATATTTCTTCATCACTTCTGAATTTTAGAGCAAGTACAGAACAGGCGCATGGTTTCTCCAAACCTCAGACAATTTACTTTGGCTACCAATACACCCACAGAAAGAGTTTTGCGATTTATATATTTATCCTTTCCTTACTTAGTATTGATTCTAAATAAAGAAGAAACCATGCTTGACGGGAAACCTATGAGTAAGGACATATGAATTAAAGAGTTTGTTTTATCTACCCACTTTCCTTTTACTGCTGCCAAAAAAGAAAGTTTTCTTCTTTGTAGTAAAAGTAATAGTGCTCTGCGTATAATCATTACAATATAGATTAAGCAGAACCTTGTTTTCAGACACTGAGTGCTAAGAAACCATCAAATTATTATTCCTGCTCCATTTTATTATTCATCTTTCATTAATCTTACCCAGTTTCCCAGCCTGCTTTGTTTGAAACATATACTCACAGCATTCATAAAATTCAGTTATTTGCCTATCACTACAGTCTGTAAATTCATCAGATTTTATGTCTGCTGAAGAAGTAAAAATGAGGAGGTAGTTCTGTGATAGCAAGTGTCATGAAGGTAATTCAGGCTTCTGAGCAGACAACACTGCTATGTTAATAAAGTTCTAATAATTTTATTTTATATCCATATATTTCTATCAGTGGTAAGAGGCAGCCATTTTCCTCAATGGATAAGTTTAAAACAATATTTTTGTTATGTCTGTGGGGAACTATAATAACCTTGAACCAGCACTCCAGATGCAGGTTGCACTATATAATTAGGTACTCTAGATAAACATTACTGTAGAAGTTAGAACTGAATGAACTTTTAAGGAATGGAAAGAAAGGGAATTATTATGATCCAGTGGTAAGAATACAGTTCTGGTGATGGTCAGGTAACAATGTTTTCCTGATGATATTTACCCATTTGTTTTAGTAAATAAGATAATATGCTTGGAAAAAGAATTAAGATCTTTGTTTTTAATGCACACTCACTCCTTGTTTTCAAATTTCAGCTTGATATGTATTACTGCAAGATAGGAAGAAAAAGCAGTTGAACGCATAAACAGTCGTAGGTACCCAGTTTAAGCTTCCTTAGAAATTGCATGGTCTTGCTTCATTAGTATTATTTCATCACTTGCCATAATTTTATTTTATACAAATTAGACATTAGACATATCTGGGAACTGATCATACGGTTCACAGAAAGAAAGTAAAAGTACTCCACAGGGAAGCCAAAACACCACATGAAGATGGTAGCAGGATTCAGAGCCAGCAGTACTTTTGTACATGCCAGGGAGGCTGTTTCTGTGCCACGGTGGTGTTGGGGTCCCGGTAATAAACCTATTCCTCTCAGCAACACGGAGGAATATAATGTATTGTTGCCTCGAGCAAGTAAAAAAAAGGTTAAAACTGCTGATGTGGCATTGGCCAGTAGCATGGGCACACTGAGTTGAGGTCAAAAACTCCACTGAAGTCAATAGGAAGACTCCTGCTGGTTTAAGGAGGTTTAGGAAGAGGCCTCGTTGCTCTGTGAGAGAGACTCATGCGACACAGATGAATGGTATGTCCGTGTGTCCCACCCAAATAAAGAGAGAGATGTTTTTTGCTCCTCGGTGTGAGTCTATGAAGTTGAAGCTCAGTTTAAGAATTAATTGATTATTGATTATTTCCTCCTATGCCAAAACAAAGCTGCCTTAGTGGGTACTCTGGACTGGCTCATCCTGTTGATAATAAGGCTTTGGTGGCGGTAATGGAGGGCATCTGCTCCTCACCAGAGCTCATACTCTGCATACCATTTTCCTTACTCATGCCTTCCTTTTAGTTCTGGGAAAGTGGCCCATACCTAAATTGGACATGAAGGAAATGGGTACGAAAATAAGACTGTAGAAGGCGAGAAGCTTGAAAGTTAAGAAAAAAAAAGACAATGCTCGAGGATTAGACAATGCCAGAGATATTCTCAAAAAATGTGAGCAGCAAATGTAAGAAGATTTCTGAAGTGGAATCAAACCTTACAGTTTAGCTTCTTCTCCTGTGAACTCTAAGGGGGATGTCTGATCCCTGGCATAAATCCAGCAGCAGCACACATGGAGTTCAGATTCCATGGATGTTTAAAGGGAAGCTGGATGACTCCAGTGTGTTAACATAAACTTGTTGAACCAAGTAATGGGATGGCCTATAAACTACCACAGTTTCCCAAATTAATGTAATCAAAAGATGTGTTTACTGCTGCATGTCTTTTCAAGCTCTGGTCCCAGGAGAGCAGCAGCGAGGACAAATAGACAGCATCCACCTGGGTGCTCTGCCAGGGGGCTGCTGGAGCAACCTGTCACATGCTGAACCAACAAAAATCCAAATATCTTACCCAGCCAATCCTGGGTACACACAAAAGCAGGCACTTTAGCTATAGAATTGGCTAAAGCAATCATCAAAGCTGCATTAGTACTTTCATCTTTTTGTATGGTAGGTAGCTGGATAATCTACCAACTCCCAGCTGCCCCACAGGGCTGGCTTTTTCTCTCTCTCTCCCTCTAACTCTTTTTTTTTTCCTGGTGTGCTCTAGTCAGATTATTTGGAAGTGGATCCCAGAACATTGATATATATGATCCTTGATTGATGATATATAAAGGTTTTCTGAAATCACCTCTTCTATTTTTCCGCTTGGAGCAGCAATTGCCATCAGTCAGGGCCCAAATTTATTTTAAATCCTATCGCACCACTGCCAGGAGAAACAGCAAAAAATATCATAGGTTTGGAATCTCTGAAAATCTTTTTCATAGTCTAGCTTTAGTGACAGGAGCTTTTAATGTTCGTTCCATTCTTAACCCTGTGCCTCTCTGAGTCATGATTCTCTTCAAAGGAGGTGATAAAATGAAAAGTATAGAAGCTGCCTTTAGATCAAAAAGCAACTTAAGAATCTGTATTTCTCCAGCTGAGTCTCACATGGGAAATCCTTGGTCTTCAAGGCAGGCTCATCTGTCAAAATAAACCATGGTGGCATTTAAATATTCTTCCTTTGTAATTATGTTTCACTTTCTGCTATTTTATAATTAGTTGTTATTTCTAATAAGCAGTGGCTGCAAAATTTCTGCATGCTCATAACTCAGGGTTGAGGTCTTGAGACATTTCTTTGTGTGGAAGGAAATCACAAGTTCTTCTGTCTTCCTAAATGATAGGCTTGGTGAGTGGGGGGGCAGCAATTTGTTAGTGACTGGAATAGTATGGCCTGAAGGCTAGTTTCAGAAAAGGTGATCTGGAAAACACAATTTACGTAAATGTTGAAAAGAGCCCTTCATAATCTTTTGAATAGGCTTTCCAAATATCCACAGTACAAATGGCTGGAGTATAAGTAACCATAAGAGAAGAAGTGAAATCTTGGCAAGGACTTAAGAGTAGTTATATGGGGGAAGTGTTCTGTAGCACAGAAAAAAAAAACAGTGGTGTAAACCCAGAGATCTGTACCAGGACCAGTGCTATCTCATATACTAATGTGGGAGGAAGCAGGCAGCAATCTAGTTAAAATCTGCTGATGACTAAGTTGTTTTCAACAGTGAAAACCTGTGGAGGCTTGAGAAACACTAGATGGATTTATAAACACTGGACAACATTTCTCATGTGATGAACTTGGACAAATGTATTGGTGCCAATGTGCTTTACATAGACACTACTTCTCCGGTATATATGGGACTCAGAAACTACTAGAAATTTATATGGGAAAAGATGAAGAACATTGTGATGTTCTCACTGATTATCAGAAGAGGAGATCTGTACCTTCGCAGCTGCGGATCAAAAGCCAAGCAGAAGGGTTGTGTGCCTCAAAGACCAAGAGCATTCTGTGTCTCTTGAGCAAAGGGATGTCTGCACCCACAAATCCAGGCCTGCAGCTGGAAGAAAAATGCCCAGCGAGGCAGAGCAGTAGGCTGAGCTGGCAGGTCCTGGTGCTAGGCATACAGAGCACCCAGCGGGGCCTGTGCGTGTTGTCCTTGTAAGGGTACCAACAGTAGAGTCAATGCAACAAATGGAGAAACCCCAGGAGCCACAGTGTTTGCCTGCAACTTCATTTTGCAAGCTGTGATGCCACGATGAGGTCAAGCAAACTGTATGTCCGCTTGCCTGCCTGCCCACTCACTCAGGTAAAAGGCCCGGCATCTCAGCCTCAAACTTCAGTACCACATTTAGCTGATGTCAACGGGAAACAGCCTCTGACACTGAGGTGGCGTTGAAGAGGGAGGCTATATATAGGCCCTGTACTCAGAAATGGTGTGTACTTTTGGAGGGCGAGTTGAAGGAACTGGGATAAAAGTTTCCACCCAGCTAGGAGAAAAAGGGGAAGCCTGCAAACAGATCTGAGTCAGGCCTTCAGGGAAGGCTTGGGAATGAAGTCTGTCTGGATGCTCACCTCACTTTTATCACTCAGTTGTTGTTGCCAGAAGATGTTTTTTTCTCCAAGAGAGGTAGCCCCGGTGCAGAAAGCTCTGCCTGAGCCCTGGCAGGCCCATCGCTGCCAGACAGGGTGCCCCGGCAGCTGCAGAGCTCTGCCACGGGTGACGGCCTCAGGGGAGTCCAGTTTCCAGTGCCACTCCTTTGCCTCATAACCCTTTGACTACCACCCATTTTGATATTACCACCCATCTCCTTTCCACCGTTTGCTGATCCATTTCATAGAAGTTTCCATTTCACAGACTTCCAGTTTGTATTGTGTCACTATTATTCAGAGTTTCACTCCACTAGTAATGCAGCCCATAGAAAGTACTTATTAAAGAAACCCTTACTAACTCCTTCCCTGCTATTCTTATGAAAAAATAGCAGAACATGAAATATAAGCCCCTGTTTATACTTCATAAGTATGATTCTTAAGCAGCAGTAAAACATCAAGAACACCTGAAATCACTGAAGAAGCTAAAGAAAACACACAGGACTTGTTTTCCTTCATAGATACCAATATATTTTCATTTACTTCTTTCTATTAACTGGGTTTCCTTGACTGTGTCCACAGCGATCTCAATTGTAATTATGGAGCAGTTAACCTGTTCCCCATGCCTAACATAACCCATAATTAGTTGTCTCGTGTCCACAGTTTATGACTCAACTCCATGTGGTTTTTCTATATCAAAGGCTTGGTTACCAGATTTTTTTTTCTTTACCACAGTACTTGTGCCTGTACTGGCAGAGGACAGCAAAACCTGAGCACATCTGTTTCGTTTGAGGACAAAACCACCAGAAAACCAGACAGTTTTATGAAGATCTTACTTGGGTGCTTTCCAAATACTACATAATCTTGTAGGAGAAATTGTTTTCTTGAGGAACAACCAATATATTTAGATATTCAAGTAGTCACTTGTACACTGAAGTCAAGCCAGACTGAATACTATCTTTGTGTCTTATCTGGAGACAAGGGAGACCAAAATACACATCTTGGGGTGGTGATGGGCTATTCTACTCCTTTGACAGGCAAGTGTTTTATGCAATGAATTCATAAACCTCTACATTAATTATGTTTCAAATGTCTCTTAGGGCTCTTTGTTTGGATGAATAAGATCATCCCTTATGAGAAAGTAGATTACTTTGAGTTACAGCTTTGCTGAATAAGAATGAACATTTTAATAAATGTTTAGGCAAGTTTTCCATTTGATTAATTTTGCAGTGACACATGGGTAAAAGAGGTGTGCAGAAAACAAACAGGCAATTTAGAGTGATATAAAAACACAGACAACCACTATTCAAGAATAGTTAGTTAGATGAGAATAATTAATGAACTGACCTAAATGTTAACTACATGGTCTGTTTGTGAAGCTAAAGCTTTCTGACCACACCAGACACTACAGGTGCAGCTCAGTTCCTGAATCCAGAGAAGGTGCTCGCTGCAGAAGAGCCATTTCATGAGCACCGAACTGCCTCCCCCCCACCAGACTGGAATGAATACTCATGGGAAAGTTTCACATTGTTTATCCTTGCAGGAGGGATGTATTTTCCCTAGTTAAATCACAGCTGGGGACATTGTCTCAATACCATGATGTAGCTATCACTGAGTAGTCCCCATTAATGAGTATTGCAGTTAAAGGAACATAACAGTTGTATAGCTCTGATTATAGATAAGAAAGAATAGTGTCTAGGGAATGACTTCTCTTTTTCCAAGTATGTTGGCAATTTATACAAGATTTGTTTGTTGAAGTCTCCCTTTGACCTTCAATGCTGTGTGTTTTTGTTCAAGGAGATAAGCAAAGTCTGATGTATCTCTTCTGCAGTGAAAATGGGCCAAATAAAGAATATTTGATGCTTTTACAGAATGGGTTGTCTGTCTCACCATTTTTCCATTTCTTAAGTATAGTACTTCTGGCAACAGAGCAATGAATACAAAGTCCTTTGTATAATTTTCCTGGCAGCAAGGAATAAATGATGTACTAATGCTTTGGCTCTTGAAGGATTATTAATTAACACAAATGAATAACTGAATTGTACTTCAGTAGAGGGAGAAAAATGCCATGACAGATGATTCAATTAACATGGTCGGTCCAATTTATCTTAGCCAAAAAAATTTATAAAAAATTTAACCCTGAGGTATTTTACGTGGGTTTAACCAGATCAAAGTTGATGAATTATTAACCATGGGCTGGCTGAAGTGTCCTGATTTTGTAAGGTCTGTGACTGAGATGTTACCCAGATGCTGAGAAGACTACAGGAAATCAAATGTTCTTTCTTGCATGGACATAAAGTAGAAAAAAAGTCTCTCCCTTGTTTGCATGACGCAAAGTCCAGGACCACAGATCTTCATCTCTTCCAGCTTCTAGCTAATTTTCAGTAGGGCCCACTCAGAAGCAGTGGTGCAGAGGGGAAGAGCAGAATTTAAGAGCAGAATCTACAGCACGTTTCAGATCCTAGCAATGAAGTAAGCAAGTAGTAAGCTGCCCAGACTAACACTAATATTAATAGGAACAAGAAGCATGGACCCTTCCAGTTTCACCTATGACTAAATTCTGATGGAGAATGGCAAGCAAACTCTGGAGAACTCTGTTTAAGAGAATGTACAATAAAATCAGCCATGATTTTCATTTCACTTGAAGAAGCAACTGTTAATTTTCAGTCAGTTTTAATATCTTTTCTGATAATACCATAATAATTTCTGCATTTCACAATTACTTTTGTATATTATATTTCAAATCTGTGGGGTATTGACAGTACTCCAAGCTGAGTGAAAACATTTTGGCATGGATGATACACATTCGCCTGCACCTTTTCCCATCTCTGCAAAAAGGGATGTTTACTATCGTCATTCATCATACTTTCATAATATGGTGATGCAAGGCATCAATATATGTGTTAAGGGCAATGTATTTTTTCACAAATAAAAATAGAAAAAGGACTTCTTAGCGTAGAAATTTTGCAGCTGTGGCTTTTAAAGAAATATCTAGTCAGATATGTTTTTACTGGTTTGCAAAACTGAAAGTAGGATTTTCCATTAAAGTGATGAAAGTATGAGTTCAGATTTCATTATCACACAGTTTTAGATCAGCCCTCTAATATCTCCCTACTAACAGAAATAAATGTGAAGATTAAATGTTATTAATATCCATGGAATGACAAATCAGACATGACTTTTAGAACTGCTTTCCAAGAGAAGATTTTTCTTGTAAGGTTTTCTGCTTGTTAAGCCATCAGTTTGTGCAAAAAATACAAAACAAAACAAAACAAAAACCTAAAACAGAACCCATAATTTTTCAATTAGAAAAAGTTAAAAAATCAAACCAGCTAAGAAATAGTAAGAAAACATTTCAAATTTTCAAACTTAAAACTAACCAAAAGGCAGAAATTACTGGTAGTTCATGTTTTTTTACAGAAAATACAGAAACATGAATAAATCTAATAAACCATGAATTAACAAGACACATTAATATGAGAAACTGTGGGCTTGGCTTAGGCTTTAGGAGCTTTGATGTTAGCTTGGAGGGTGAATTTTAGCAGTTGTGTTTTCACCATTTTACAAATGGTGTTTGACCACAGGTGTGGATTTTATTCCCTTGCAGATAGTCTTACAAAGAGAAGACAACACACAGCTTTGAGTCCATAACCAGTCACTGCATGCCTAACTTAAGTCAGTTTGTCCTGTCTCTGTGGGTCAGTTTCTTTATAGAGAAACAGAAATAATATTTCCTTTCTTTACAAGAGTGTGGTGAACCTTTATGCATAAAAACACAGTAAGGTCCTCATATAAGAGATACTTTAAAAAGGAAAGTGTATATAATAAGATAAATATTCATAAGTTGGATCCAGTTTACCTAACTTGGGCAACTAACTTGTGGCTAAATTTTGTGGCCTAATACCTTTACCATAAGTGACCACATTCCCTGGGTGGTCAATGGTGAGAAGCAGGTTTTTAAGGCCTCCTGGATGGAGACATTCCTCTTGTCTTTTGAGGACTCCCCATTCAACATTATGCATTTGCCTTAGACGGAAGAAATTTTTTCTGAAAGCCTTCAAAGGAATCTCCTTCACTTCATGGACACCTTAGGGATAGCTTTGTTAGGTACCTAAAATTGTGGCACAATTTCAAGGTCTCCTAGCTGAGCAGGCTAGATCCTACCTAGCATTTTCACACTTGCAAAGAGAACTGCTAAATCTTTGAATGTTTGTCTATGAGTTGGGTTGATCACAGCAGAGAACTGACAAGCAATAACAAATGGGGCATTTTTGCTTGTATTCAAAGCTCTGAAGTGAGATAATTTCATTTGAATATGCAAAGAAAAGGCTTGGAAAAAGAGCAGCCTGTTTTATTTGATCGTTGCACTCTTCACTTCATAGGTAGCTGTGGCAGTAAGCAAACTCTCCCTGTAATTGTGGTAGTGCACAGTCACTGCTCCCTTGAGCTGGCTGGCTCATTTGAGATGGGTGTCTAAGCATGCTGCCTGTTTTAGCATTTAATCCCAATAGTTTAGGACAACCACAGTCTTTTAAGCATATAATTCATCTCATTTCCCTATGAAAGTTTTAAGGATTTTCATGGCCATCCCAGTTTTCAAGGTCTTTTGATGAACTTTGCAGGCCACCAGAAGCTTACATGAACACCGCTTTGTACATGTCCTCTCCATATTTTCTGCCTCCCAGATTAGATACTTTCTGCTGTGTGCCTTGTTGTAGAGGGCAATGCCATCCAACTTCTCACTTACCCCTCTATTTAGAGGTCTATGTTGGACCTAGTCTGGCTTTCAGCAGTGACGCAACTTTATTATAATAATAATACATGTTAATTTATGGGCATCCATGCCTGAAGGATACTGGGCACCTTAACAAAAACAACTAAAAACAAAATGACAATAAACAAAGGCAAAAGGCCTATAAAAAGAGATCCCTGAAGCCAAGTGCTTAAAACCCCTGCACAACAAAACAGAAAAGGAAATGAGAAAGTCAGAAGCCTTGCCCACAAATGTATTCTGGCGTATATGGGTGACAACGCCTTCCAGAGGCAAGGGAGGAGCCCCATCTCTTTGACCTCCTGTGTGGAATGGGCAGTGATCAACACCATCGGTCTGAACTGCCAAAGAAGGACACAGAGCTTCTGGAAGTGGCTTCCTTTTACCTCTGAACAAGAAATGTTATTGGAAAAGCCACATTATCCTTTAAGCTATGTTGTCTCCCTCCTCTTCACTGAAAAGGTTTACTGAAAAAGACTCTTCTTCTCTGGGTTTCCTGACATTTGTACAAAAAAAAAAAAAGTAATCTCTTAGATGACTCTGATGGTCCTATAGTATTTAAGGTTAAGTTGATTAATTTTTGAGAATGGCTGCACTAACTACATCAGATCCCAAAGGATTACTAGTTTTAAGAAAATTACTGGAGGCATGTTAACTTGAGTTTTATTTCTGGCTCTTCTGCAACCAGAAGATCTTTTGATCTTATTATTTCTGTACCTCAAGCGGCTGATCTGTAAAGTGAGGATACTGATCTGGCCCAATGGAAAATACTGTAGACATGCTAAATCTGTGATTATTTCCCTTATCTCTGCCTAAAGCAAATTCTAGTCTTAGCATTGATATCTGCCTTGTAGCATGCTAACCACTTCTGGTCTATTAAGGTCTCTTCCAGCTCCTTTTGGGGTCCATTGCTTTTTCTCAATCTGCTTCAAATTTGAATGAAGTCCTTGATGGGAGGTTTTGTGTTCCTTTGGAGGAGCTAATAGCTATTAAAAAATCCACTGAAATAACTTTAAAAATGGGACTTTTGGTTTTTCAGTCTGTAATTACAACATCAGTTCCCTTTTATGCTTCTAAATTACAGAGAAACAAGCTGCGCTGTTTTCTGATGTTTTATTATTTTAAATTACCCAGTGGCTTTGTGGGGACAAAGTAATTGAATATTTTTGGTGGTGTTACATAGGCGACGCCTTCCGCATTAGCTTTTGTGATTCTTCCTCACTCTTCAAGGTTCGCTTCAGGGCGAATGGAAATTAATTTCTTTCAAGAGAAATAGTAATAATGAATGTCCCCTTTTAGTGGTTTAGTCAGCTTGAAATAAACTCTTAAAAATGTGCACATCAGTTTTAACAGAGGCTTTATGTTAACTAGGATTAAGCAGACTCTGTTCTTGCTTCAAAACTTAATTATCCGGGCAGTGTTGCAGCGTGATTGGCATGGGCCTCAGTTCAAGGAATGAAATGGGGCCCTCAGTGCAGCCAACCGCAAATGTCACCCGCACCTACCCCATCATGTCTTCACAGTTTGGCACCCACACGCCACTGCACATGGGCCTTGGTCCAGTTGCGTCACTTCTGCAGACAGTGGTTATTCTGCTGGATCCAGCCATAGCTTGAAGAAGCACATTGTGTTGTTATTAGAGGCTATAAGGATCACTGATCATCTTTCGGCAAAGGTGGGATACTTTTCAACATTTCCAGGAGCAGCTGCCCTCTGCTATTATTTTCCTTCCATCTCTCCAGTCTGAAAGTGTTTTGTCTTTCAAGTTTTTCCTTTTACAGGAAGGACACAGCTTTAACAAAGGGAAATGCCAAATCCTGCACCCAAGGAGCAATAATCCCACAAATCAGTGCAGCCTAGGGGCTGAACGGCTGGAGAGAAGCTTTGCAGAGAAGGCTCTGGTGGACAAATTGGACATGGGCCAGCAATGCATCCTCATGGCCAAGAAAGCCAACAACATACTGGGCTGCATTAGGCAGAGCATTGCCAGCAGTTTGAGGGAAATGATCCTTCCCTGCTACTCAGCACTGGTGAGATGCATCTGGAGTGCTGGGTCCAGTGCTGGGTCCAGTCCCAATACAACAGAGACATGGACATACTGAAGTGAGTTCAGTGAAGGGGTACAAAGATAATTTAGGGACTGGAGCATCTTTCATATGAGGAGAGGCTGTAAGAGCTGGGACTGTTCAGCCTGGAGAAGAGAAGGCTCAGGGGGATCTTGTCTTGTATAAATATCTGAAGGGAGGGTGTAAAGAGGATGGGGTCAGACTCTTCTCAGTGGTGCCCAGCAATAGCACAAGAGGCAAAAGGCACAAATTGAAATACAGGGACTTCATTTAAATCTAAGGAAAAACTTTGTTACTGTGAGAGTGGTTGAACACTGGAGCAGGTTGCCCAGAGAGGCTGTGGAGGCTCCATCCTTGGAGATACTCAAAACATGACTGGACATGGTCCTGGGAAATGTGCTCTAGGTGACCCTGCTTGAGCAGGGGAGTTGAACAAGATGATCTCCAGAGGTCCCTTCCAACCTCGGTGATTCTGTGATTAAGTGCCCATGAAAGAATGTCTCATGGTTTGCATCAGCACTCATCCCTCAGGGTCATTGCACCACCACAGAGGTGCTGGGTGGAAGAAGTTGGGTTGGTAATAAGACAGTGAAAAGAATTTCACAGTGTCTTCATGTTTAAATTCTTAACCATTGCATCAAGAAAATGTCCCACTTGGGCATCCACACATTCCTGATAGGACACATGGCAGGTTTTCTGAGCACCCATCCTACATATTCACCAGACCGAGCATTACCAAAAATCTCCTCAAATGTGTGCTCATGCTATCTGCCCATCATATTGCACCACTATTCTTTCCCATGCAATTTCTTATTTTAAAGCCAGTTGTCTACAGGTCTCTGTAATCAACAGGTCATATTGTTGCTCAAATGAGATCATGGGCCCATAGCCATGAAATTGTGCCTATTCACAATTTTTTGCCAGCATGGAAAATAAGCAGCATAGACTCGTGAAGTAAAGAGTTGTCTAAATTTACTACTTGGTTCAAAGAAAACATTAAGCTTTTCAGAGAATCTAATTTGTAAAGAATTTCTACAATAACTGATGTGGATTAATATTTATTTATGGATCTGTAAATGATTTGATCAATTTTTGCTGTTTTTACCCAAGCTGTTTTGTTGTACCTGGAAGAAGATTCAGCCAGACCACTGACTTTAATAAGGTCTAGGATTGTCTTTAGATGCAAGAACTTGCCAGATGGCAGACATTAGTACTTTCCACTACTTTCAGATGTTACTTTTGTTGGGCTGTAATACATATTAGAATTTACAAAGGTATCTTACAAAATTGCTAACTCTCTGATTTATTGTCCAGCCTCCTTATTCTACTAATTTTCTTCTGATTCTGAATTTATTTTTTCTTGTTTTATTGTACTCAGTCTAAAACAACAGGAGTAGATATATAGACACTTACTCTAAGTTCTGCTTCCTCCCAACACTAACTTAATATTGTTTTGTTTCAGCCTCATAGAAACAAGTGCTGGATGAAAACTAATCCAATTTCTGTTACACACAGGTCAGGAAAATCTGATAGGCTGTGCGATTCCATTTTTTCTGGGACTTTTAGAATTGTATTATGAATGGTATTGCATTGTGTTGAATCATATATTATTTGTAATGTGCTTTTGATTGCCTTTGTATGACTAGATATATGGTTGAGCTAGTTTCATATATTTTGTTGTTGTGAAGTGGAGCAATAAATTGTGAAAGTAGCAATCATCCTCCATGGTATCTTTAATAAAATTTGATTTTTCCTTTGAGGTTCTCAAGGAAAAATCACAGTTCTCTGTCTATCTGGCTTGCTACAGCAAAAAATAAATCCAAAACACCTCCAGGTCATTATGGTCCATTGTTGCAACACTGGGATTAAATTTTGGCCTGAATAGCAATTGTTCAGTCCCTTGTAAAAAACAAGAAACAGGAGAGTGGTTTCACAGTTGCAGGTAAGGGGAATATTTGAATTTTGGCCTACCAAGTTTTGCACAGGTGTGCATCGCAGGTCCACTGCCAGTGACCAGAGTATCAGTAACCAGGGTTTTTCAGAAAGGGATGATTTGGGCTGTGTCGGCAACACAGCCAAGCACAGCCAGGGCCTGCGTGCAGCCCACATGTCCGTTCGTACTGCACCTGTGTTCATCCTGTTCACACGTTCAAGCACCCAGGCATGGTACTCCCTGGGCATCATGTGGATATTTTGACAGAACTGAGAAATAAGTGTTGAAAAGGCAGTTTTCTTGGGCAGTACTTGACTATCCCCTTCCCAGCAGATCCCAGGAGAGGTTGCACAGGGGAGGTGGGATCTCCAGTGCTGCTGCAACTTGCAGGCCTCCCTCTGATGCGGGGTGAGGTTCAGCGGTAGAGGAGGCAGATGGGAGAAAAGAAATGTTGTGGAAAGACAAGGTTTTGTGGGAAAATCAGATTAGCTTTGTTGATTTACCACTTCATTACTGCAAACTCAGATTAGCTTAATCAGATCGTTGGAGCTGGGGATTTGGTTAACAGCTAGTGCCTAGGGAGGGAAAAATGAAAGAGGAGAGAGGGGTGGGGGATCTGGGGTTCATCCAGGCTTGGAGACAGACTACAAATAAGAACCTATGGGTTAGAGAGGAAGAAATGACAGCACTGGACAGCCCAGGATGGAACAAGGCTGCAAATGGGAAGGCCACAGACTCGGACCAGTGCAGCAGAGCACCCTCAGGCTCTGTCGGTAAATTCATAGGGCCAAAGGCTGGTATGTGGTTGTTCACACCATTCGGTTGTGCCCCAGCAGCGTGTTAGCCAGGGCCAATGAGTACTCTGCCAGCCAGTGTCAGGGCACAGCTCAGGGGCCAGCACTGGCCAGACACCGTGCCCAGCAGACAGCTGGGAAGCACCATCCTCTTCTGGGGGGCTAAAAGAGGTTAGGTCTAGGGACGCAAGCCACTTGCAACCCATCACTTGCCACCCAAGGCTGTGGCCTTTTGTTCCTGACCCATGAAAACCATGCTGTTGTGGAGTCTCAGCAGTAGGTCTCCTTTGGCAGGGCAGAAGGAGCTCTTCATTAAAAAAAGTCTCCCCCAAGGCACTTGTCTCCTCTCACTCTCTGTGTCTGTCCAGCTTCAGCTGCCGTCTTCAGCCCATAGCCCGTAACATCCTGGCACACAGAGATTGCAGTGCTGAGGACTGTAAGTACCTGGAGATGTTTACTTAGGCATTTTTCTCAAGTCCCGATGATTCAGCCCCCTCAGAAGGAGCCTGTGTGTCAGTGGGTGAAGGTCAAAGCATGGCGACAGTTTGCTTTGTCATCTGGAGTGGGCACCGTAATGTGTGTTATGGTGTTGACATGCAGGGGAATGACACACACCTTTATCTGACTGCCATGTACCTAAGTGGTAAATGACTAATTTTTACATAAGGTACCTTTATTAAAACTGTCAGCCTCTCCAGTTCAACAGAGGCCTTAATGTGCACAGGGAATGTCGCTGCCTGCTTACCCTTCAAGTGACACATGCTTTGGCATCTTCTGAGATGAGGCTGAGGGCTGTAGCTGCAACGTCTGCAAGCTAGTTTGGCAACAGCAGTAGCAGGAGTGCTAAGGAAAGCCCAGAAGGGCGGGATATGGACTTTGATTTTTGAGTGCATATTCTTTATTGTTCTGGCCATCTTCATTGCTTCTGCTTTTTCTCTGGGCTTTTACTACTGAATTTGTGTCAGAGATACTGAAGAAAAGGAGAAATGAAGCAACCACTGGCAAACTAAAAAGGCCTCCAAAGAACTGCCAGCCTTCTTGGGTTTGATGTGGAGCCACGTCCACTTCTGTTGGGGCCTGGAAATGTATGCTATCAGGTAAAAAAAGTGTCCTTAGTGATCTTTTGTGAGCTCACAGAAGGAACTCTCTGCTGTTTTGCCTTGGTGCCCTAAAAAATGTGTCATGTTTCATTTAATAGATGACCTCCCCTTCTGTCAATGCAAATATTTTAACTGTTAGACCTGAATAGCTGCAGTTAGCTTTGTTAGAGCTGAATAGTTGCAGTTTTGTTGCACGGACTCTACACAACTGTGCTTTTTGCCTGTGAATGCTATCTTTACAATGTGATGATGTCTGCATGAATTCTAGTGGGGATGTGGGTTCTTGCAGTTGCTAGCTGTTAGGAAAAGGATGACATGTATGACATCATGGTGGGAAACCATGCAATGACATCACGGTGGGAGACATAGTATAGAAATGATGAGCTCCCTCTGCTTAGCATCTCTACAGCTGTAATCATGATAGCAAGGTCAGGCCCAGGCATTGCAGCTACAGGCAGCAATGAAAGGTGGCAATATAGATATGTGGTGAAAGACACTGATGACTCCTCATTGAGGCTAAAAGGGTAAGATTAGAAATGAAAAGACTTGGCTGAGCTGTCACCTTCAGTCTAGCTTCTTATTCCAAAATCTCTATCTGAATTATGAGATCCCACAAGGACCAATCCAGGTACTCCCTGTTGCAGCTGGACAGTAAAGGCTTGACAAGGGAAGGCATGAAGGACCAGTCATGGATTACACACCATTTTCATAGAGAATAAAAATGTTTGGGTCTGATAAAAAACTCAGTGGGATGTGATAAGGCAAGAAAAAGAATGTATGAGGAGGCATTTCTCTGACAGAGATTCACACAACCCCGTGGGGAAACAGAAAAAAACAGCCAACTGCCAAAGATGTTGCAGGATGGAGGGGTGTATAGATAGTGTTGGTAGAAACATTTGTTTGTTATCACTGTCTTCTCCCAAATTATTTCTGTGTTCCTTTTTCTCATTAATAGCATTCCTTTTGTTTACAGACAGGTGTAGGGCTTGTGAGAGGGGAAGTATAGCCTGTTAAGGTGTCTAGGGAAAATATTTAATTTTCCCAGGTTTCTGGGTGGAGTCTTAGACCAGCGTGTTTGTTAATTTTAACAGGAACCGCTTGGTATTTGCACCTGACCATAGTTACTGCTAACGGACTGAATACATTAAGGTCATGAGAAAAGTTTAGTCACCTCAGCCTCCTTATTAGAAAGGGGAAATGTGCAGTCTGGGAGCTGGGCTAAACTGGCACTTGGAATATGGAACATCATGAAAAATAACTTCCCCTTTTGGGGTATTTTGTTCTTTCAGTTGCCTTCAGAGTTACTGTACACCATGTCTATGGGTCTTTTCGTACCCCTCAGTTAATGGGCAAGCCAAGTAACTCAGTGCATCAATATCAGTATCCCACTAGGTTCTGTAAGATTAAAAACTGACATATCCTTTTCCACCACTGTGAGTCTAGGCATACTGAATTGTGGACAGAGAAGTTGCAACAACAAATAAGGTGAGTAAAAGACTATATTAATACAGGGATTTTCATTTACAAAGGAGAACTTTCTGAAAAAGGGATAAGATGGGCCACATACATTATTAACACTGCACCTCCTCCTCCTTTAGGGTCTTATCCCAGTGATTTCAGTAGTATTACTGGTGACATACAATGAGAGCATAGCCGAGGCCATTTTGCATTTCAGGACACACATAATGAAGGAGTGTATTTAGCCAGTTATGCTTTGAGGATGCAGCTTTAAGGAATATCATTTCTGATTACAGACATATATGATACTCAGTCATAGGTGAGTACAACCTGCTACTAAGAAAAACAATGTAATTATCCATAATAGTTCTGTCAGGCAGTTTAGAGAGCTCTTCAGCTCAGTATCTCATGCTGATGGGAGCCACAGAATGTGAGGAAGTGTCATATAGTGCCAGAAGCATCTGGTAATTCCAGTGTAGTCCAAGCGTTCATATATGCACTTTCTGTATCTTCTCAAAGAGAAGATGTTGGCCTGTTTTTTCTTGAGATAGGCTAGATATGGAGAGAGAGAGAACCAGATGAAAGAAATAAAGTATTTGACTTACTTTCTTCCAGGGAGAAGGGAGATGTCTGTTTTGCAGGATGTCTCAAAACATGACTGTCATCAGACCTTCATGCAATAGTAATTGGTATACTCTGTATGGACTGTGACCAGTTTTGACTATCAAGAGAACAAAGAAGAAATTTGTGGATATCTTGAGTTTTCCAGATCTGAGGATGTGACAGAGTTGTCAGCAGCTTAGAGAACGGTTTTGTTGCTGCAACAATTCTGTTCTCTGTCAGAGTCAGACAAAGTGGATGAGATAAAAAGAAGCTGCAAAGGGAGGATGATACGAATGAGTGAAAGCAGGAAATTGCAAAAGACTCCGAGCCATTGTTTTGTATCTTCTCAAGAAACAAAGCCTGATGTCTACCTTCAGCTTAATGCTAGGGTACAAGATCCACTCACTTCTCTGAAAGTTCAAGCAAGGATATAATGTAGTGGACAATACGGAGGAGTCAACAGAGAATGTGGCCCTTCAAATTAAAGGAAAACTTTGGGCTGACAACTAGATGGATTGTCCTTTGCATGTGAAGAAAAAATAGAAAAATAGACTTCTATTTTGTTGTTGTATATGGCTCTGCAACAAGCTATTCGTGTTACTATGCAGGCATATGAAGCTTTGACGACAATAATCCATAGTTTATGTACAATGGTAGAAGTGGTAGTATCATGGCCTCTGGATGGTTCAGTTGTTGGAAAGCTCTAAATTATCTTTTGGAAGGGACTGAGAAACATGCAGACACAACCAACCTGAGACTGAGACAGGCACAATAAATTAAGCTGTGCTACATTTCTTGAGGGCATCTAAATAGAAATGAACATCACTACTAATTGGCAGCTATGCCATTAAGTTCAATTAAATTTAAATTAGTTCTTTCCGAAACATACTATTTAAGGACTTTCTAAGTAAAACAACAATGTTAGTAACATCAAGGCTGACATAAAAGCTTTGTCATCACAAATACATCTAGCTCTTAGCTCTCAGTGTTCTCTGTTTCTGAAGTCTTGCCTTCCCAGACAGGAGTAATTTAAACTGTAGCCTCAGTTTTGTTGCTGACTGGGGTTCTGTTCTTGCATAGAAAAGACGTCAAACCCCAAAGTGGTAGTGAACGGTGAGCACTGTCAAGGAATATTGAGGAGGGTTGTATTGATGGTGTGGAGATGTGTTAGTACTATCACTTAGTGCAGCTCAAGTGTTTTTCTGTATGCTGGTCATTCCCACGGAGGTCAGCTAAATCAGGAATATAGAGGGTACTGTAGTTTTTTTAATGTTTCTCTTCTTTGCTAAAACAGACTACCATAATTCAACAGCCTGAAGTCTGGGGAGTTCACATGAGATACAACATATTTCAGTGAGGTCTGTACTTTGCATTCAGACTGTGTACTTGAAGATTGTTCTACTCCATTGCAGGCAAGTGCCCTCGTGCCAAATTATTGTCTGTCCTCAATTAGGGCTCTTGTAGTCTCTCCTTTTGGAGCTATTCTGCTTTTCCTCACCAGTGATATCTTCTTTGGAGCCAAGAACTTGAGTCTGAATCACCCACACTCCAGGTATGTGCCTTGATGAACAGGCTGTCGTGGAGAATGAACAGCTTGTTTTGCCTGGAAATTCCAGGTAGGCACTGTGAAACTCTTCCTGGGAAAGCTGCTATGTGTGCTCCCACAAAAATGGGCAGGTTTTGACAAAACACACTCTCTAACATAATGGAAAATTCCATGCCACCCTGTACTTCCAAAGATGCAGTTCAAGTGCAATTTACTTGAGTCAACAGTGCAGTAGTGCCGAGTACCTCAAGAAAATGAAAGAAAACAAAATGAAAGTGAAATGCAGATACAGCACTCATAACACACGGAGCTAAGAGCGTTGTGGTCAAATGACCAGGCAAGATGACAAGTTACACTTCTTTCTGAACTTCATGCTCACTTTTGATGACAAAGATCACGTATAGTGTTGGTCTGTTCCCACTCTCATATGCCAGGGGTCCCTTTGCAACCACTGGGTGATGAGATCCTCAGATCCTCCTGTACCAGGCAGACAGCAGATTTTTCTCCTCATCCCTGTTTGATTATCTGGTCCTTAGTTTGATTTCCCACCCAATTTTCTGTGTTCTGTTTCTCCCTCTTCTGGAGCCCCCTCACCAGAGGCTGCCTGCTGCTCAGGTTGAGGGACATCCATCCACTGGAAATAGCTTTCAAGTTGAAAGAACATAGACACAAAATTAGAGTCATGTCAGCAAGCAAGGAGTTCTGCAGGAGGAAGAGGGAGGAAGAGTTTGAAGGAAATACCCTAGCCTTTCTCCTCCATACACGAGTGGAGTGGCATCGCCAGGGGAACAGCTCTCCACAGTCCATTTTCCTCTTCTTGCCCTACTCCACTGCTCTAATCTGCAAACGGCCTTCATCAGGCTATGCAAGCACTCCAGCATAAGAGCAAATAATCAGGGGACTGTTTAATTTGGAAACAAATAAGAAAGGACAGTCAGGTAAAGGACACCTTATTTGCCTTCTTGCAAGAACAAGGAGATATTCAACCATATTTAAAGCAGTGTAGTGTAAATCTTACCAAAGGGAAATGATTTTACATTATGCAGAAGCACTAATGCACAGCCACAGGATTTCACTAAAGCCAAGGTCAATAGGAATAAAGAGGGGAATTCAACATTTGTATGAGTAATAAGACTATAAAATTATGTCTGATGGGAATTTGTGTTTTGTTAAAGAAACATTAAAACAGCATGTTTTTAAAAACCATCCGAGGGTGTTATTAAATATAACTCATAAAAGGAGCCAGTGAGAAATGGAGAAACGACTAATATGCAGAAGGAGAAGGGGAAACTGATCTGATTCTCTTCAAATATTTCAGCCTGTGCACAGTACAGGACAGAGCTCCAGACTCAAACATCCAGCTAATCTGTGTGCACCGATGAAAGAGCTGGCACGAAGCACGTTGTCATTCTGCACTCTCTCACCGCCGTTGCAAGGTGCTTCAGTCTGGTCAAGGTCGCAGTTATCATGGCCTGTTACACAGCAGAAATGCCTAACACCAGAAAAGAGCATCTGGTCTTTGTGTTCATTTTGCCAGATTACTGGATTTGTCACATCTTAATAAATAGAAATTTGAACAAAATTTCCTCAGTTTCGCTTTCTGTAACATCTTAAATAACTGTTACACTTGATTTCTTAACCCATCTTAATTCTTGTATTTCATTTGTTCTCCATGTAAACAGATTGACAAGACTTAGCTTCCTAATGAGGTAGAATCCCCTCATCTTAAATCTCTGGAAGCTTCTACTGTCTAGGAAACAGGCTTTTATGAGGAATGATTTCATTCTTAATCCATTTTTATCACTACTTTATCTTAGTGAAATGAAGAAAACATGAAAGTAGTTTAAAGTTAATTACTTAAGCATGTTTTATTTGAGTAAATGAGGGATTTGTTGAAAAATATGCCCACAGAAACTGTAAATTTGAGGAACATTAAAAAAAACCCACAAGACTAACAATAATATAATTCTGCATGCATCTATAGCTCCTCTTCAAGCATATGTTTCTGAACATTGATCTGAATATAGACCACATTAGATCTACATTGTAATTGCAGCATTAGAATTGAAGAATTACGGATAGCGAAGTTTGGAGTTCACTCCATCTGAGCTGAAATTTCACATTAGTAAAAAAGCGAAATCTTAAAAAAAAACCAAGCTATATTTATCCATCTTCTTTTAAGCAGCTTTTGCGCGTGTGTTAACGAAGTAGACAGTGCCGTCAGAATAACAATCATTCTGAGTTCTGGGTGTGTAACAGGAAGGAAATATTTTTTTTTTTTGTCCAACAGAGAAAATAGAAAGATTTGCCCACCCTGGTGCTAAAAATACAGAATAATTATCAGCTGAGGCAAATGCACTTCTGACCTAAGCATACATGCACACCATCTATTTTCAAGTCCACTTTGTTATAATAAACAGGAGAATTTTTCCTTCAAGTACACACTTTAAAAGCAAACACAAGTGACTCTCCTGAGGAAGGGAGACTGATTCCAGAGTAACGGAGAAAAAGGGAGTCCAGCCACCTTCAACACCATGTTGTGCTATTGCTCCTACAGCAGAATGAAGGCTGAGACATATACACCACAGTCTCTCCGGAGACTGTGCCAGGTGATATGGGCCTTAGACCTTCTCCCCCATATGGCCTTCTGGCCAACGTCCAGCAGGTTTCACAGCATGGACATACTTGGTGGCATTGGGATAGTCTGTCTGGTATTTTGCTATTGTGAAGGGTCCAAATAATCTATGCTATGAATGAAGGATGATTCCTGATTTTCAACATCATCTAGGGCAATACACAGCTTCTCTGATTTCCTAAGTGGGTACTAAACCTTCAGAAGTCCAGGATTGCCATCTGTAAGTAAGTAGGTGTAAAGTCAATGCATAGTCATCTTGTGTGTTTCTGGTAAAAAAAGGCAAAACTTGCTGCTTTCTTTCTTCTGCTTGTACTGTTGTTCACTTTGTCAGTATGTCTCAGTTCTGCTTTTTCCCAGTTTTCTTTCTTAGGGCCCAGCTGCAGTCTTTACCTCTAACCATGCAGAGCACGGACAGCCTTCTTAGGAAGACCCTTTAAGACCAACATAAAACCAGACATTGGAAATACAGAGTCTCTAACAGGCATCAAATATGCCTTATGAGAACTGATCACAGAATACAAAAACATATTGCCTCTTTAATTATATTGTATTTTATTTTATCCTGGCTTTTCCTTCACTGTTGCCTACTCCTCCTTCAGAATCTCTCTTTCAGGAATTCTACTCTCCCCCCTCTCCCTCAGACCTCGTTCGCTTCTCAACTATTTCAAAACAGAAACTTATTTAGCAGTGCGAGTTAAGCCATGGAGCTGCCACTCAGCGTGGGCAGTTAAATGAACTGCCTGCCGGAGACAAACATCTCACAGTGCTTCTGGCTGCCTATGAACCCAAATGAAGCTTCAGACTAGAAGTCAGGATTTTGCTCAAACTTTCCCCATGCTGAGAAGCTGACAGGTGGTGGAAGGAAGAGGCTTTGCTGTATTTGTTCGTAGACACCAGGGTAGAGCTGCAAGCTCAGATCCTAATCACAGTTTTGCCAGAATGAAAAGATGGCTCAGACCCAGGATATGGGTCTGGGCTCAGCTCTTTTTAATATGTTGACTCTTCTGCAGCCTCATTACATCATTCCTCACCATCTATTCCAGTGCCAAAGGAAGAAGGACACACAGGTTACACTTCCCAAGTGCAAATACCCTTTTTTGTTCAGGGCCATATGAATGCACATAGACTGCTAAGCAAGAAGTTCAGCAGTTTTTAAGAAACAACAGGCCTCTTTCATAAAGTGCTAAATAACTGATTTCCTCAATGAATGCGCTTTCCAGAATTTTTACAGAAGTGACAATTATTCATTTGTGCCATAGAAAAGAGCTACACTTTTGAGTAACAGACAATGTTATACAACATCAAATAAAAGCCTCTTTCATTGTTTGTTGAATATGAATCAAGTAATTTCTGCCTGAAAAAAAAATAATGCATAACCCAGGTGAAAAAAAGCAAAGTAAGTATGTCTGTCTTTGAGCTCTTTTGAAGGTAATCACTTCAACACTTGGTTGTTACTCTTTCTTGTTAAGAAAAGCTCCTTTTGATATCTTTTGCCAACTCTCTTAAAAGTTTGGCTTGTTTTCTAAAGAGATACAGAAATGCAGGAAAAATCCTTCTTACTTTGTCACTTTGGGCCCTGTTGGTTTTGGATGTCATGATTAGTGAGTTTAATTTACTAATTTGACTTTAAAAAGGGGCAGTTCCCAGCTATGCCACAAAGAAGAGCCTGTAACGCAGAGAAAGACAGGGAAGCAAGCACCAGGGCAAAAACTGGGACAGTGGAACTGTATAAGTTTGGATGTACCATGATGTAACAAATTTGGGGCATTTTTAGAAAAGGGATCTAAGCCAAGTGGAGCTCTAAGCCACTTTCTCCACATTTCCTTCCCCACCATCGTCCCTGGCAGAAGATGGAGGCAATCAACAGAAGAGCATCTGCCACAATCAGGGACGTATAGGTGCTTTCAGTCTCTGTCATTTCTAGTCCTTCTTTACAGTAGGCAGCACTATTTGCCTTTTTTACACAGAGGAATTAAGCAGTTCGGTGCCTGCCCCAGAAATTGTCTGTGACAATGCCTACTGAAGGAAGGGTTTCTGTTTCCATTTAATCTCAGAATATATATCCACAATATTTACACAGTATAATATATAAGATATTATTTTCTGTCTCTCAGTCTTCTAAGCAATCAGATCTATCCATTCGTTGCATAAACATCAACATATTATTTAATTATTTCTAAAGGTTTAAATACAATTTATATCCTTTTCCATTTTTTACAGTGATGCACATCTATTGTGTGAATTGGAACTGCTGCAGTTACTGAGTTCAAGTAGTGTGGGCTTCCATTTTAGCTCAGTTTAGCTCTTTTATGCTTAGAAAATGAGAATGGTTTTATGAAAAGAATTGATTTTTTCTTGCTTTTTTTGCATATTAATTTAAGTTTTAGGTTGAATATGTTAAATTTGCTCTTGCTTGGTTTGGGGGGGGGGGGGAAAAAACAACAACAATAGAATTGCTTGCTTGATTTAAACTAAGTGGGTCTTTCCAGAAGAAGTTTAGCTTAACTGCGCGCTTTGAATCCAAGAGGCTTTGCAATTTTCCCATGTGAATGACCTAAAAGTGACAGTAGAGTATTCTCAGTTGGGACTCCCTCAGCCTTTCCTGACAGAGTAAGGGGAAGTTACACACAGGGAGAAACGCTTAAACACATTTAGCCTCTCTCTGCCAGCCACAGCGTAGCAAGCTCTGTAACCATGGTGGCTTGGTGATCGTGAGAGAGGAACAGAGCACTGCACCAAGCAGAGGCAGTTAACAAATAACTAAGTCAAATCTCTCTCTTTTGCTGTATTCAAACAAACCGTGGCACCAAGTCTTTCTGAGCACAAATGTATTGGGCTGAGCAGCTAAATGTGAAGTGTTAAATACAGTTAACATGGAGAATATGAAATACTTGGGTTTCCCTCTTGTAGTGCATTGATATTAGTTTAATTAAGGATTTAAAAGGAAAACAAAATTTTTTCTCAAGTTAACATAGAAAAAGTGACCCACGAGCTGAAAAAATAATGACTTTAGCTGAGATTTTTTTTTTCTGCTCCTGTCATAAGCAAGCAGATGCTAATTGTTTCCCTGGAGTTTCCCTACTTGCTTCCAGCAGTGAATAAGCTTCAGTAAAGGAGTTCCCAGATCACTGCTCCCAGTGGTAACCACTGTTTTCTCCTCCAGCTAAAAATGTATCTCCAGGAAGCAGATAGTTAATCTGCTACTTTTTTGTATTGTCTGTGGCTCCTTACCACTGATGGAGTTCCAGTCGTGTGAAGAAAGAGATTGGTATAGGTTAGGTTGTGGAGCCCCGTCATTCCCTTACACTTTGAACAAACGAAATAAAACTCCGAATTAAGGCATTAGAGCCTGCAATACCAGTCCAAGCAAGATTAGAATAAGGCTTCCACTGAAAGATTCAATTTCTATTCACAGAGAAATTCACAAAGAAAAGAGGAACTAAAACAAGCACAGAAAAGAAAAAAAAAAAGTCTGCGGAGGCTAGACTGAAACCAGACAGATTAGCATAACCCAGAAAGTCTTTGGGCAATCAGGTGCCTGTCTCCCCGGGCTCAGAATTCCCCTTCAGCGCAACCAGCAAATGCTTGTCTGGGAATGATAAGTGAAAAGCCAGTGGATCTGCAATCTGAGCTTCCACAAGAATTTCTTTGGTTATTGCTCGGTGTTGGAGTCAGGGGATTAAAATGGCTCCGAGACAGGATGCCGAATGGCTGGGCTGGCTCCCAGTGGCTGCGGTTATTGCTTGGGTAATCCTGCACGGTATAGCTGAAGTAAAATTGAATTGGATTCATTTCGCATTGGCCCATCTTTCCAGAAGCAAGATTTTCTTACTCCAAATAAACATCGAAACAGCATTTTTCATTATAATTCTCTGTCTGAAGCCTGGAGCTGTCATATGAAAAGTATTTCCTTTAGTAGCAATAAGTACCTATGCTGGCAGTGGTACAGACTGACTATTTTACTGCCTGTGGCAAATTCTTTTTAAGGGGGTGGCTCTTTTCTTTAGAGCATTCGCACATCTTACAGAAGTATGTAAGCCTTGGACGTGCAAAGAATACTGGATACAAACCTTAAATTGTAATAAAAAATCTTTAATAAGTAAAACTGCTTTTTTGCTCAACAGGGGGCTAAAGATTGCCTTCTGCTTTAGTTAGTGAGCTGTTCTACTGATGTCAGAAGTGACACCACACCATATATCAGACGTCCTCCCACAGAGGGCAGTTCTAAAACATCCATTGTAAATAAGTGTTTTCTCATCCATTTCGGGTTTCACTCATGGAAAGGAGGATTGCTTGGTTTTCAAAGTCTGGGTAGGGAGAAGGGAGGGGAAGATTTAATTCATGGCATGGGATAAGAACAGAGCTAGATGCTCCACAGCATAAGAGTCAATACTGAATTTGTGTTCTTGAGA
This sequence comes from Apteryx mantelli, assembly GCF_036417845.1. Classification (NCBI taxonomy): domain Eukaryota; kingdom Metazoa; phylum Chordata; class Aves; order Apterygiformes; family Apterygidae; genus Apteryx; species Apteryx mantelli. Next base: position 14,931,691 of record NC_089979.1, on the reverse strand, counting down.
GCATGAATCAGATACATTCATGCAGATCTGCTATACCACAAATGAGTTTAAACTCACCCTTCTTGCAGGGTGTCTTTAATCGCAGGAAAACATAAAGTTCTTCTTTCCTCAGACCTTCCCCTTGCTTCCCATATCTATAGCTTTCTTCTTCCTGTCTGAAAAAAGCAACTCTCCTACTTCTTTGTATTGGTGCTGTGTATGGAGCCATCAGTATCAGTGAGTCAGCATCCTTTCCCAGAAGATTCAATACTTGGGATTTTTCAGGCAAACACTGCCAGCTTGTTATGCCTCAGTGGGAATTTTTTTGGAAAACACCTTACATTTGGAACATGAAGAAACACTGCTGAGCATTACATAGATGACAGCCAAGGACCCATTATCTCCAACGAGGATAACTTACCAACAAGGCAGTAAACTGCACAGGAGGTGGGGAAATTACTCCAAGCCTCCCTCCAGTGTTGACAAGAGGCTCCCTCCAGGCATCTCTGAATTCGACCTATTGAACATTAACTCCCTCCAGAGCAAAAGTGAATATCACCAGGGCCCAATTTTAAATCCAGTGTTCTCCTACAAAAGAGGAACACAGGTGGCTATTAAAGAATTGTAGGAATTCTTCTTATTGTTATTATTAGAATTGTAATTATTTTAATATACAGTTTAAGTTGCCAACTTTGAAAGCATATATTTATTTCTACCATTAAACTTTCTCCGGGAATGGTGTCTCTGAGGCTTAGAGCAAACCCAGGAAATTGCTGATTAAGTATTTTCAGTGCTGAATGGGCCTGTCAGGATTTTAGCCGTAAGTAAGACTTACCAGGCAACAGGACTGACCCTCTTTGTGTCAGATTTATTGTTGATCCAGCAAACCTGAAGCATATGTCTTATAATATCTGCACTGTGGGAGCAATGATGGTTCTTCCTAGGATTGTATTTTCCTGGCTCACGAGTCTTACTAGTCATTACCCTTCATATAACCCAGGTTTTTTGGTTGTCCGATTCTTTTTAGCCTGTATTCTGTGGGTGTTCTAGTTTGTCCTATACCCTTTAGAATTACATTGTGGGATATTGCAGTAACCATCCTCTTACAGTGGTGTCAGAGTGAGAAGGGAGATTTGTGTGGGAATAGGTGCAATTTCTGCAATTTCAAAGGAGCTTGTAAATACAGCATAGCACAAAGCAATTGCACGGTGCTGATCACCCGTCATGAGCCACTGATAGAGCCTTTACATTGACAAAGTATATTGAATACGTTCAGTTATTTAAGGTGTGGTGGCTCTGGGGCTAAACCAACAGCTCCCTGACAGAGCTAGTGTTGCTCCTTGCAGCATCAATTTGTGTCTTGCAGACTTTCTGCATGGTGACAGGAGGGTGATGGCATGGCTGGATGGGAAAAGGGTCAAATGCAGCGTAACAGTAGAGCCGTTTACACTCCCAGAGTGGATGAAGAAATGACGTCAATAAACTGTCAATAGCAGGAAAGCAGAAACAGTGGTAATAGGACTCATCAAAAGTGTCATCAGAATGGTTTTAAAGCAACAAGGACTAAGTGAAGTGAACAGAACTGCATGTTTCCCACTGAACAGTTTCTTTTTGAAATGCTTCTCTTTGTGGACAAAGAAATACTTTGCTGTTTGCTTAATTGAAGAGAACACTAAACTAATGGTAGCTGATTCTGAGTGTGAACTTACAATGATGAACAGAAGCTTTTTGTTACTTCCTCAGGCAGAAGTCCTACATTTAAACCTCAGTCCTCATTACAGACTTTGCCCAATATTCCTTGCTCAGTCTGTGAGATAAACTCCCTGCCGATTAGGCTGGTATGGTTTTGATGTGCCAGAATTCCACATTATTACAGTGAGAGATTAGTTTGTTCTAAGAACTTTCTGGAGTTATTCTGACGTTCTTGTGTTTAAAATAAAGAGATCTTTTTTCCTTCATATTTAAAAGAACAAAGAGCAAAGTGTTAGGTCTTACAATCCTTCCAGATTTGTGCAGCCATGTAAAACACCAATGTTCAGTACCCTGCTCCAAAATCTTAAGTTAGTCATATAAGAACTCCTGTGAGTTGAATAAAACTTCACAGATGCCCTGGAACAGGATATATTGTATATCAAAGTATTATTAATGAAAATGGATTACGTGGGGCAGTTTCAAGTTTACTAGCACATTAAGGGTACAAAATTAGCTACAGAACTGACTGTCTACTCTGGCTGCTAAATGAATCCACCCCTCCTAGAGTGAAAGATATTTTTCTCGCCTCTAAAAACTGCTGGCTCCCCAGGGTCTCTGGAATAAGGTTTTGGGGTTTTGCCTTTTTAAAATTTTACTTTAGATAGACTTAATGTCCACTGAGTTCTGCAGAGTCACTCTAGATTTACACAGGCACAAATTGCAGGGAAATCAGGTCCACAAACTCCTTCAAATGGCTCCTATAGCACCGGGCCCAATTGTGCTGGCCACCACATCTCGCTGCCCGTATGCCATTGCCATCACCTTCATCCAGAGCCGCTGGGACAAGCAACTGTCCGGGAGGCACAGAGCATCTCCAGTACATGCATGCCTTCCCACATGCCCACCTTCGCCAAGAGAGGCTGCTGGACTCACTCTGTGCCGGCCAGATGTGCTCCAACAGACCCGGTCCCGCAGGGGCAGCCACCCACCCCTGGTGCTGGGGCTGATGGGACCAAAAGCCATGCTTGGGAGCGCACCCTCGCCACACCGTTGTTTTCCTCAAAGGCCAAGAGTGTTGCAGGTCCCGGTCCTGGCTCCCCATGCTGGGTATGCCCTTATTTCTATGCCTGTTTAATACAAATGCTGCTTTTGGGGTGGCCCCATTCAGCAGAAGAACGAAGGCTGGAGCATTCCACGCTGTCCCCAGCCTGCACCAGGGCTCTTCCCTGCAGCCTGTGGGCATGGCCCAGGAGGGAGGGAGGGAGGGAATTAACCCCTGCTGCCTCCTTCCCAGCTGAGCACTTTCAGCATTTGGAGGTGGGCACTAGCAGCCCCACATGTGGCAGGAAAGTGAGGCAATTCCTGCACCCAAAGGGATTGCTTGGATGCCTCATCCCACCAGGAGCATCAGGCTGCAAGTCCAGGTTTCACAGGGATACCTAAGCCAGCAGCAGGGCTGCGGAGGGAGGGATGAGGGTTTCAACATGCAGCCCATCTGCAGCGAGTCCCTCGGCAAAGCTGTGCATCTCTGTGGGCATCCAGATTCATGGGTGACCCCCAGCCAGGTGCAGAGCCTGGGAGAGTTGCTGTGATCACCGCTCCGCAGCTGGGCATGTAACAGCTTTGGTGCTGCCATCGCTTATCTGCAAGCACACTCTGTCAGCGTAAAATTAGCTCTTGGTCATTAGCTGTCAGAGAAATCTCTTTCCTCCAGGGAGGAGATATTTGCTGTCAGTATCCCAGTTTCTGTGATTATTTCAAGAAAGTCCGATTTTGAGGCAAAAAGTGTAATTTCCGTGCACGGTTCTTCCAGCTTCCTGAGGTTTCACTGTTGACCTTCTCGGACTTTCAAAACAATTCAACAGCAGTGACAGCCCATTCCTTGCATCCCTGCTCCAGCTTCCAAACCCACACCGCATCTGCCTCACCTCACCTGCCTGCCAGCCACTCTGCAGCTTATTTTGTTGCAATTAAAAACATCCTTCTTCAAGCACTCACCCATCTCCTGGGCTTGGGCACGCTTCCTGAAAACATCAGGTTTCCTTCTCTCTGACCAGGCTCCTGCAAGCAGTGAGGTATTTATGCACCCTGATCTTTGACTTCTGTCTCTCCTCTTCAAAGGAAAACAAGGATCTGACCCATTTTTTACTGACATTGAGCTTCCACTGCATTAGGTGGGAATAATCATCCCCTAGGATCTATTATTTCACTCATCTTAAGTGTCATAGACCCAGCTAAGGCACAATACAAATACTAAACCATCAATACTATTAATAGAAATAAATTCATGTTTTGTGTGCTGACAAAATTTTGCACATCCAGAATGATATATGTCTTAGTTGCTGGTAAGTTTATTTATTTAGAAGTGAATGAAGACTTTCTTTCTTAGATTAAGAAAAAAAGAAGAAAATATTTTCTAGAACACTCTGTATTCACAGTTATTGAACCACGCCCTGTCCTCTTCATATATGAAATATTGCCAAAGCCACAATCTTTCATCATGTGGTTCCTTTTAAATAACCTCCTAGGTACTAAAGGTCAGGATGATTTAAAAAAAATAACCTGTTAGCATGAAAGAACTTTTTTTAAATGCGAAAAAACAAACAGAGGAATCCTACGCAAACTTGCCATAAATATAAGACTGAGGATGATAAGTGGAATAAACTACTTTCGCATTACAATCACCTGTTTTGCTTTGTCTCAAGCTTTGTTCAGTCTAAAACTCTAATATAAAAAATGAATTATGAAATTCATTACAATTATGAACCCATTGCTATAGCCCTAGCCCATAGATTTGTCCTTTGAGTCCACTGGAAATATTCACTTACTCGAGGACTACAGTGTTAGCTTTGTAGATATTTTTATCTCCTTGTTACTCAGCATGTTGCCAATATTGGTTCTACCATCTAGTTAAGATGAAGGAATAAAAAAAAAAGTAAAACTCTTCTTTCAATTATTTTCCCCCAAATTATTTTGCTTCTCCACATTATTTTTAAAGAAATATTTTGGAGGATGGGTATTTCCCACATGTGACATTTCCCCAAAATTTAGTAATTTTTGATAAACTGCAAAATAAATAAAAAATTTAAACAAGTATTTACTTATTTCTGAGCCTCAGTCCTGAATTATGTTAAGGCTCAGAAGTCATACACTTGCAAGGTGACTTGCAAGCAGAGCAGTTGCCTCTGCCTCGGAGGTGGCAACGACCCGCACCGGGTCATGCAGGATGGGTACCTGAAGGCAGTTAAGGGTCTTGGTAATTTTACTACGAAAGCATCAACGAGTCAGTCAGGGGCCAGGAATCTGTGATGTCCGCTGATGCGCACAGCATAAGAGAGATGATTAAAGAAGAAAATAGATACTGAGGTCCTTAATTTTGCTCCTACTCCAAGACATCCTTTTTTTCCAAGGCCCCAGGCTCTGCCTTGCTGGGGAGAAGTACGTATTAAACAAAACTACAAATTGGGACTGTAGAAAATTTCAAAATCCTAAGGTCCTGCTTTAAATTTGTGATACTTTAAGATAGACAATGCCCTTTTGATAAGCGAGGGCTGCGTGGGCTGCCCAAGAGCACGGCTGGAGGGACAGCGGTTGAAGCACCTGCCTCCGAGAGCCAAGGAAGAGCCCCGCCAACACCACGACAAAGCGTCCGGACCGCGAGGGCTCGGCCCCCTCCTCCTCGGGAGGCTTCGTCTCCCCTGGATGACCACAGGGCCTGAGCGCTCCTACAGAAAACCCCGTTTCGGGGGGAAGGCCGCACGCGGGGACGTGCCCCCCTCTGCCCCGCTGGGGCGGGCGCAGGATGGCTGCCGACCTCGTTCGCTCGCCTTGCCTCTGGTTTCGGCCTCCCCTTCGCCCGGCAGCGCCCCCACGGCCCCGGGTTTTGGCGGCAGCTGGGCAGGACACAGCACGGAGGGACACGTGTGGGGCCAGCGCGAGCGGGAAGGGGATGAGAGCGAGCTGAACCGCCCCGCGCGGGGCCAGGGGCGGCCGGGCATGGCGCCGCGGCCGGCACCGTGGGGCACTGCCCGGCAGGAGCGGGGAGGCCTCCGCGATGACGGAGGCGCAGCAGGGAAAGGCCTCGGGACGCCATGAGCCGGAGCGGACACGGCTGCTCGTCCAGGCAGAGGCCCTGCCTCCCTAGGAGCCATGTTCTCCCACGTCTCCAGGTCCACAGCACGCTGGGGCCGGAGGCAGAGAGCGGCAGCGGCCCTACCGTGGCCCCCGGGCACCAGAGGCCCCCGGGGAGAAGCCGACACTGGGGCAATCACCGCCCTACCGGGAGGCAGCAAACGCATCTCTCCTCCCCTTCTCCCCGAGGCCGGGCAGCCTCGTCCCTAACGCGCGGGCTGCTGGAGTGGCGGCCTCTCCTGGGGCTTGCCCCGAAGCCGGGCCGAGGCGCGGGCGGGCACCCCAGGCAGCTCGGGGCGCCCGGGGGGCGGCAGCCCTGCCTACGCCTCCCTCGCCCGGTTTTCCCTGGCGGCCTCCCCTCTCCGCCAGCAGCACCTCCTCGGAGCCGGGGCCCCCTCCCACGCCCGCTCCCTCCTGCCGGCTTTCCTTAGAAAACAAACAACCCCCAAACCCACATTTTTATTTTATTTTATTTTTTTCCAAGCAATCCTCCCACCTTCTGTTTGCCTCACCTCTCCCTCATTATCCTGGGTCTTGCTTTTGTTTGTCTTGGCTATTTTGGGCTGCAGGCTCTTTGGGGAAGGGAAAGCGGCCCAAGTATTGTGTGCGCGCGCTGTTCAGGGTTTGATTCCTTCCAGCTGAGCGGAGCTCAGGTGATAAATCAGGCATAAACCAACTGAGACGTGTCAGCCTGGTTGGCTGGATCAGCTTTAAAAGGTATAATTCATTAAACAGCCCTAACCTTGTGTTTAGGCAAAAAAACAAACAAAAAAAAAAACCCAAAACAAAAAAACTACTCTATCTTAAAAGGCACAAATAACAGTTTAATGCTGAATTTTCAGAGAAAATCCAGTAAAGGCTGTACTCTCCTGGAGTTAAGTATAGCATATTAGTATAGTAGCTATAGCACACCTAACTGTACTCGGTGGCTCTGACCATCCCCTTCAGTATTGTCACCCATGAAGGACCACAAACATTTACAATGTTATTTATAATGAGAGTTGCATATAATTGCAATAGGAAGTAAAAATATATCCGTTAAAAAGGTGAAAGCACTATGGAGTAATAAGCAAGAAGCAACTGTGCTTTCTGCTATCCAATTAACGCTGTTAAACTGATTCCATTTGCATATTTTTTAACCATATTGCTATTTGATACTACACTACCAATTGCTAAAGAGTTGTATTTACAGGACTTCATTTAGGAAGGATTAGAATGAAAATGTTTATGAGACATTTGTGGGATTCCTCTTCATACTGCTGCCAGTAAATGATTATTCTAATTTTATATAACATCCCAAACTTCCACACCCAGCAGCATCATGGAAAGATCTGAGTTCTGCTTTCCAAATTTGCGACTCTGTTGCGATCGTCTTTTAAACTCTTTAACTATACTTTAAACCAGTTTTTGCTGTGAAAGTATGTAAATGATTTAACATGAATCAACATGAAAGTAGATTTTTTTTATGTGTTCAGCACCATTTTTTAGAGCTACACTGATAAAGGGGATTCTAATTTATAGCATGTGATATATAAAAGGGAGCGTTGTCTTGCATACTTGTACTTTGATGCAAAAAGTGATGAGACATTCTAGGGAAAATTAAAACCAAGTTTTTAAAGCAATATGTCCTGTTTGTACTTTCTGCAAGGACACTGCTTTTGATGCTTATTTCCAAACTTATCATACCTAACAGGAATCTTTCTCATTCTTTGCTTAAGATCCTCTCATCTGTTATATAGGAATTTTTGACATATAAAGCTAAATGCAGATAGCTTTTCTTTTCCCCTTCTCCAGGGGAAAAACTATATTGAATACCCCAGGTCTGTATGGGTAGTTTAAAGAAAAAAGAAAAAAAATCCCAAGAGTGCAGTCTCTCTCCCTGGCCGCCCAGTGCCTTGGCTTGCGGTGTGAGTGATCAGTGACCCTTAGCGTTATTTGACCTTTCAGTAACAGCCGCAATGTTTGTGACGCTCTCTTTCCCCTTGTTTTGGGCCCATCTCTCTATAGATGCCTCATTCTGCAGCTGAGGGCAATGGGTAGTGATTTTTTTTTTTTTCAGTGTGACCTCTCTGTGCTCCCTTCCTTTAAACACAGTGGCAATATATGAGGCATTCCAAGCCCAGCGAGGCCAGTGCATCATCTTTCCTCCATGAAATTACAAGCTGTGGTTAGGGCAAAGGTTGCGAGCTCTCCAAGAATGACACTGGGCCAGGAATGACACTGGGCCAGATATATCTATGGAGTTGTAGCTGGTTGCAGCGCATCTGGCTGTGCCCCATCAGCTAGAATCTTTCACACTTTTTACGTTCTTTGACACCTGCACAGTGACCGTGACAATCCAGTGTTGGTCAATATTTACTTGGCTCACGTATTAACTACTAGACCAGGCAGGGGGTAGTAGGCAGCCAAGCCCAAGATAAGCAGCAAAATTCATGCAGCTTGTCTTTGTTGTTCCTGCCCGCTTCAGAGTTAAGAGTAAAATGTCAGTCAAAAAGTAAACTGAAAAATTTAATGGTTTTATAAAATAAGATTATGAAATTCTGTGTAAAAATCCAGCTTCTTAAATATGGTACATTCACTTTCTCACAGAATATTTAAATATTCAGGTCACTTATGCTATATTTTCACCGTATTTGAGTTAAAATCATTGGATAAATTAAAACATCCCTACCAAAAGATACCACAACTTATACAGATAAAACTAAGCAATTATACTTTTCAAATATACAATGTAAAGAAATTAAGAACTTTTAGAGCATGCTACAAAATTTTGCCAGAAAAATATAGGAGATCATTTTTGTTTAACTAGACTATATACAGTGTGCTTTTCATTTCTCTTCCTGAAATTCAGTCTCATACAATTTCCATTTAACTTAATAAATATGTACAACAAAAATGTTTATACCTTAAAGAATATAAATAGCAAATACTGTATTAGAGCCTGATCCAGCATTCTTTTCTCATCTAGTGACTATAGTGGGGCTTTTCAATTCTGAATGTGCAAAATGCAGAATCAGGCTCTTAGTGTTACCAACAGGTTAATAGCTTTTACAAAAGTGATTTTATAAAAAAACCTCCAAGAACACTGCAAAAGACTTAGAGCTATTCCAGTCAGGCATTTCTATAAATAGTAAGACATAATGTAGGGAAACAATGTTCCAGTTTAATTACTGCTGGCAGTAATTAGGGAAAAATAGTCAGTGGAGAATGAAAAGTATCTTGAATTAGACACATCTTACTTTCACTGATTTAACTTGGTTCCCTATCATTTCTAAAAACAGTTTTTGGTATAACCTATACATTGTAAATCTGTGAAGAAACTTTATCACCTTCTTCAGACTCTGGATGGTTGTTTTTGGAAAGTGGTACGTTTTCAAGTGCTTCAGTCCATACATTAAACCTTTAATGGTGTCTTGGTCTCCATTCTTTATTCTCCACAGATTGAGCAACTTCAGAATTTGTTCTGTAGGTTGGCACAGTTTCATTGTGCGCTCGATATCTTCTTTTCCCACTTTCTTGCCTGGTAAGCTTGCCATCAGTGTGTTGAGATGTTCAAAGGTGAGATTAGGGTGGCCAATATGTTTTAAGACACTATTTTCGCAAAGATCGATATCTATATAAAGCAAAAAGAAGAGCCATAAGTACAATGCATTACAACTTTATGGTGGTCTGCAAAAAAACTTCCAAAGCATCAAGGTGAATATTCCTTCTCAATTTTTTTTTTTACTTTATTTCAAATAATTCTATTAACAATGCTATTTTAGGTTCCAGTCTTGAATAGCACTGAAGATTGTAATTAACTTTGCAGATACAAACAGCCCCAAACTACACAAAATTACTAGCGAGTATTTATTTCTATAAGCTTTTTTTCCTGCATCTTGTAAAATGTTCTCTAGACACGGTAGGACTCCTAATGTTTGGTTCCAGAATGAATAACTTGCTCTTCTTACTTTGGAAATGTCTAGGCAAGCTTTGCTAAAATGGACACTGTCATTTCAGTTTCTGAAGCATTTTAGACACTTCACAATCTGACATAAGCATACATATTCAAAAGGTGAGGAAAAACAGCAGCATTTTTCTAGTCTATTCCTTGTAGACAAAAGGTCATTAAAATGTGGTGGTTGTTGATGGTGGCTTACATGAAAAGAGGTAGCCTGGCTTTCATAAAAATCTCAGTGCTAACACTGCAGCACTGTTTCACCTTTGACACCGGGTATTGGCAGATTCAGCACAAACAAAGCAGTGAATTGGCATGACAAATATCTACCAGAAGGCAAAAAGAAGGGAAAGCACTTCAGTTGTATTCCTTATTCCCATGTTGTCCCCATTCTGCAAATACATGTATCAGTCTGAGCTGTCAATCAGCACTAGTAGTGCTTTATTTTAAAATAAATTGGACTCTCAATTGTATATATCCAGCTCCCTCTAACCTCAAAAGCTGCTGCTCAGATATAGCTGCAGGAAACGTTTTTGTAGGCTGTACAGTCCCCAAAGGGGATCTAGACTCCAACACCACGCGCGCTCCCAAAGGGGCCATGTGTGGCAAATCTGGGCAGAATTGAGTGTAAAAAGCTGAATCCTGCTCCTAGTTACACCTCTACAGCTGCCCTCAGCGTCAGTGCTCCTGCACCAACACTCCTCAGCCAAACCCACCCCTGCACCTCCCCGTCAGGGCATACCCCATCACCAGGAGGAATCTGACCCCCCACAATTTGTAAAATGCCATTTAGAAGGTTGCTTCTAACATATGTGCTATCAATATAAGGCACCTTGGATAATCTTCTTGACCGTATCTTGTTCTTTGTTTTGCTGCTTCCACAATTTCAAGAGTTGGAAGGTCTGCTCTTGAGAACTGTGCCTTTGTTTAATCCTTTCTATATTTTCTGTGTTAACCTTTGTCCCAGGCAAACTGTCTGCTAGTATGTTCAGCCAGTTAGGTGTGAGTTGATTAGGAACAGCAAACCTAAACAAAGCCTCCTCGCACAGGGTTACATCTAAAATAAAAAAGAGAAAAAGAATACGTCAATTGTTTTGATCTTGGTTACACTGCTTATCTCTGAAAAAGAATAGTATGCAGCAAAGATGATAAGAAAAGTGCTTAAAAAACCATTAAAAACTAAAGAGTGGTCTTCACAGTTGCCCTCTGTGCTTGAGTTCCATTCGCTCTGACCTACGGTAATTAAAGTTCTACTATGTCCATCACTATAGCAGGTAAATGACTAACCACCTAGATGCTTTTATCATAAATGGTGATACTTTCATTTTAACAATAATCAAAGGTATGTTTTCAGGGCACTCTTCTGTAATATGATACACACCTATGCCACATTTTTGAGCTGATGTATCTGTATTTTCCTGGCACACGTTGTCACGAACTGCATTTCCCTTCAACGCTGTTTTCAAACCCAGTGCACTACAGTTTGTGTGTTTTTGACAAGCTGCTTTGGATGATGTTACATTCGAGAAAAATCCTTCTGGACATCTCTTACATATGGTGTCACTCTCAGGGGTACCTTTGGAAACAGGAAAACAACACATCCATTTACATATAACCTGAATTGTTAAAAAAAAAATACAAGACTACAAAAATGCAAGAAAATATCCCTCCCAAAATTGTGACAACTTCTGCTTTTCACGTTCCTCATGTAAGAAAGAAGCACATTTAGACAAAGAAAAGCTTTAATTTTTGAAAACAAAAAAGACTTTCAGAGAATGATGTTCCTCCTGGAGTAATAGAGTAAATAATACTCTTACATATATCCCTGTTACCAGCATCTGTAAGCTCTTGTAAATCAGTAATTACTTGAGTCTATTTAGACATGATGTCTGACCTTCATCTTTCATCCATACAAATATCCTAGAAAACAACGAACTGGCACAAGACACTAAATACTACTCAGTAATACTTGTGCAGAGCATTACTAGAGTGGATTATTTAGTTCTAGCCAAAAATATAACTCAGCTAAAGATCAACTAAGACCCTCTGAACTGTACTTTCACCTTTCAAGTATGAAATTATACTGAAAAATATAATTCAAGCAATATTTTTGAACTTTTTCTTGGATTGAAAAATAACTATTAAAAGCAAATAAAAGATATCCAATACAGCAAAAATTTTTAATATACATAGATATTTTTACTTGGTGTTTGGCTACCATAATCACATGGTTATTACTCCAGAATTAAACATATGATACAACAACCGAACAATATTTTATGGTTCTATTGAATTGACTTAGAGGAAGAAAATGAAAGCATGAGATCTGAAATAATGCACTCTAACCACCAGCGACAAGAAAATTACAGCACCAGTAAATGCTTTATATTCACCCCAAGTCATCTTTATTCATTGAACACTTATGCAAGTGTCTAAAATCTAATATCTAATATTGCATTATTGAATATGGACTTAAGCGCTTAAAATTCTTTTTTATAATTGGAAACTACATTTGAATATGAAAATGCCTCCATCTAGTGTATTTTGGGAGTATTTACATGTGGATGCTTATTTTAATGTTAGCTTTTAAGTAAATTTTATATTTTGGGCATTTCTTTAGAAAAAAAAAAAGACTATGAATCTCAAGATTTCTGATAGCCAAGAAATAAATAATAATATTTGCATATACACGATCTAGCACTTCATTCAATAGATAAGTGAAAACAAAGCAGGAATTTTTAGTTTTTGTGCATCAAAAATCAGAGAGCCTATATATTGCTTAGAAAACAAACAAGCTCTGCTTCCAGCCCCCAACAAGCAGCAGCAGCAAACGGTGGAAGGCTGCATGCAGGTCCGCCCTTACATTTTCCTGTACAACATACGCTGCTTTTGGATCTAGATTATACAAAAGTCCAACCAACATACGGCTGTCTATTGCACCTGCACAGGGAGCAATTAGCATTTTGGGGAAGTCTGAATTTTTAGTAACTCTCCCTACTACAGACATGTTATTCTTGTGTTTCAGCAGCTAGGAAGGGGAAGAAAGGAGAAAGTTCTTGCAAATGGTTGATCTCCCTTTTTAGAGTTTCCCGTGTAACCTTCTCCATACAAGAGGGAAATAAAACGGGTAATCGTCAGCATTCTCAGGGTTGAATATAAAGTAATCTGCAGCATTTGCCAGCTTCTTCTTCACTGCTTATCTGGTGTCTTGTGTTCAGGGCACAGACTGTCATGGCCCGGCCTGGCCGCCCTTCTGCCGCTCCTTTCAGTTTGCCTGGAATCCCCTGTTCTCTCAAGGGGAACAGCAGATGCTGCAGGGGAGATAATGCTGCCTTGTAGCAGTGCTAATTCCCAAGCAAATTGCTACCAAAAGCTCTGCCAGGCATAGGGTTGGCCACTGCAGAAAGGAACAAACCTTAATTTGCACTCACAAATGGGGACTACCGCAGTAAAGTGATCTGCCCAGCATGATCATGAGCAACTGGCAATGGGGAACCACAGTCAGATTTCCAGTTCTCTAAGTCCTGAAAGAGGCACTGGACCACACTATCTTGCTATGTTGCAGTGCAAGCTTATTTTTATACACTTAGGCTTTATTTTACCCGAGTTTACAAAGGCATTGTTTCATGGTGCCACATGGCAGAAAGTGAGAACACAATGTGGTTCATGCTTATTAAATTCTTATTCAATGCCTCATCTCAAAAACTGAATATTGACACAGGGGGACACAATTATTATTACAATGTTTTTATTCCTTGTTTGACGTCTGCTTGGGTTTAGTCTGTTCATTCTGATGGGCTTTTGGAAGCCAACTTTCCAATAAATTACATGATTCAACAACTTATCTTCTTCCAAAGTTTGCTTCATTTTGAACTCAGGGATCCAAATTTGTAGTCATGATTTCAATATTCTTTCAGGGATACAGCAGGCTGCTTGCTCGATTTATTTTGTGCACCTCTCACGTGGGCTTTCTGAGAACTTTGTTTCTGTCCCCTTTTGACTTGCTGCTAAGGTGCAGTGAAACCTCATTGACCCACGCCCTTGGATAAAACAATTTAGGTGAGTGAAGGTTTCTAATACTGGAATGTGGTAGCTGCTGGAGGAACTGCATGGAAATGCTTAAAAGTGTCATGAGCAGATGTGGCACCAGGTTAGCTTTTAATTAATCAATTACTCAGGGAATAGTGACGCTCTACAGCAGCTACATTACTCATTATATCAGTTGTTCTCCAGTGAGATATAACTGGAGAAAACACTCTTGACCTACTACTATTCAGTATACCTCTACAATGTTCTGGTTAGCCCTAATGTTTCTTACTGCATATACACAATTACCAGGGAAGTAATTCTGCAGCTTTGGAGATTGGCTTCCTACAGCTTCATGTCTGAGACACTTCTTGATTTTCTGTATTCCCTTCCTTGGTGTTCTTCTCTGGGCAGTGATCAGTCTCTGGCACAATGACAGTTTACAGTTCTTTTAGGCTGTATTAAATACTGAAACTAAACTGGGCCATGACATTTGCCAAATGATAAATAATGTATTTTGCTTTGAGAGAAGAACTTATTATTGGTTTAACAATTTATGTTGTCTACAATGAAGAATACACTCCACTGAAAAGCACCACTTCATTCTATCCCTGCCAGACATACTAGTACCAGTTTGTTTAACAAAGAAATGGTTGGTTTTTTGATAATAGTAACAATTTCCCTAAGAGTTCCACTTAAGACATTGATAATTAATTACTACCACATATTGCTCTGATGCCAGAGTTATATTAATATTGTTATAATTATACACTTGGTGTCAAAGCACTTACTACTCCTGGTGTTTGTCAAGATATACTGTTGCTTGAAACAGCAGATTTCAAAATGAAAACATTATTATTTATCACACACACAAATACTACATTCCAGATAATGTTCCTTTAAAAGGGATAATCCATCATGTTTCTCATTAGAGTGCAATTTGCTACATTTGCTTCTGCCATTAAGTAATATATTACAGTAGGAGCAGGGGTATTCCACTGAGAAATGTTCCTTTGGCTACAGTCCAAACAATGCAGACCAGTAACAGGTTCAATTGGCTTTACAATTTACCATCCTGTAATTTCATCTGGACAAGCCTGCTTCCTAATCTTGTAAGTGCCACAACTCTTCAATGCATCGTAGAACTCTCATTAATTCAGTGCTTATTAAGAACAGATACGTACCTGGCTGTGCAACACCAAACCCGGGAGAACACTCCGTGTGCTTTAAGCAAAACTCTAGCTCGAGGTATCTCCCTTCGATGCACTCGCAGACACGGTTCTGTGTGCTCGTGCATTCTTGCTTAACATACTGCAACTCTTTGCAAACAGCGTTGCAGTATTGGCATTCATCGTTGCTGTTCCAGTCTTCGGCATAGTACTGGTCCGGACATGGGGCGCACTGCGTCTTGCTGGTAGCTGTACAGTGCCTCTTTACGTAGGATCCAGGAGGGCACTGGTCACACATCAGTTCACGAGAAGTTCCTGGGTCGTAATGGAAATACTTTGGAGGAGAGAGATCCTGGACGCTCCACTTAACAGAAATATCCAAGAGCTAGTGACAGGAAAATAAAACATCGTTCACTTTAATCCTAGGTGGCAACACAGTCACAAAGAAACCTAGATTTTAATGAGTTTATGAGTTTAATCCTGTCGCTATCTTCAATCAAATGTTTATGTTAGAAATTTAGAAAATATTAGCCAGCTTCCGGACTCTCCCATGTCTATCTCTGTATGGGAAACCTTTTGGATCTTATCCAGAACATCTTACCGACATAAGTACTTCCTTGTTCTTAGTTCATCTATGGCTATAGATCCAATTATTCTCCCACTTACACCTTTTTAAAATCACCGGGCAATGATCTTTTTTAACCTACTGGCAGCAGAGAACCTGGTCTATTAATTTCCTTAGCATCATGCTCGGTGCACAGCAAGATGGGAATTTTGCACTCTTAAACATCAAACACTTCAGATGCAAAAGAAATGGCAAATATCTGAGTATACAAATCTAACAAGTGTACTGCCCTATTTACTGGAGGTATCTTTAAAGGATAATTCCTTACAATATTTATTTTTGCTGGAAATGAATGGATAGAACAATATGAGTTACTTTTCAATGCCTTTCATTTAATCTTGGGATAAAACGTTGCAACTGCTTCAAGTATAAAGATGTAGCTTCAGACAGAGGTAAAGAATGCTACAACTGATGGAAGCTGCATTAAAGATTTAGTCACACAAGCCGGAACAGGTCAGGCCAATGCTTTCACTTCCTATCCAAAAGTACACTCAGGGAATGCTTAACTCTGTCTGGAGAAATTGGTTCAGCCCTTACAGAAATCATGACAGCCACAATCCCTTCAGCTTCCCGCAATAATCTACATTGTTGGTGCGATTTAGGAACTAGCGGTCTGAGATGACCCTGCCCTTCCGTAGAGACAGCTTAGAGATCACGTCATTTTGGTCTACTCTAACTCAAAATTTGGTTATGTGATTCTCACAGCCCTTCAAAAACAGAACTCTCTTGTTTACTTCCCTAAGAATAGCCCCGAGCCCCACAGGGTCAGCCCTGAGCTGGGACTTCAGGCTGAGACCTCAGCTCTGCCCGAACGCTGCACAATCAACGTGCTGCTTCTCTTTAGAACTTGTTCATCCTATAAAGATGAAGTAAATTGGCTCTAACGATGAAATTTTTCTATGTATATGTCCATTCAAATTAAAGATCTGGCTGACTTGTCTTCATTGCTATTTTAATCCCAGTTAGCTAATACAGAGTTGCCAATTCCGTTTCAAGAGCACATTTTCCTTTTTTTCCAATGTAGATGTCCCCAAAGAGTAAGGGGAATTAACTCTTTATATTCATTCAGACTCTAACTTTCCTAAAGAAGCTTCACTTAAGGGCCTCATTTCTGCCACAGAGCTGCACTTCTTATGTGAAATTTTTATTAAGACTGGAAAGGACAATTAAATCACTAATCTGCACCAACACAAGTCTCAGCATTTGCACCAACTAATATTAGGTACCTTAAATAAGAACTCTTACCGACTAACAGAGAGTTCTTAATTGCAGTCTCCTGTTGTCTGTCTATGAACCCACTTTTTATTTGGCTATACCTAGACTCACTTCAGAATGAAAGGCAGATAGTATGGATATCCCCCTCAGTCTCTTCTAGTTACCCTTGACTAAGCCCTGTAACTTGTCCAATTTTTATCTGAGATTTCCATAGGTGGAGAATTCACTTTTTCTTTTGGTCTCAATGCACAATGCCTTCATTGTGAGAAACTCCTTATTTCTCATTGAAGGTCGTTGATGATGTGCAGCTCAATTTTTCTTAAATGCCTGGATCTGTTTCACGAGATCTGTTTAATTAGAGGGTGCAGCGCATTTTTAAAAAGTGAATGTCTTTCTGTTGATGAAAAATGCACCCACCCTTAGCAAATCTGCAGCTATTAACCTAGTAACAAGGAAGTCCTTAAAATCCCATCAGATGTTAACAGTCAGGTTTTCTTCTAGGATTTTTATTCAGTAATAGATAATATAGCAAGAATTAAACGTCCATCCCACAGATGCCAAGGCTTGCATGGGCACATGCATTCTCATACAGTATTGCAGAATATCACAGACTAACACGAGGCACACATGCTGCAAAGACAAGCATAAACCAACATGTCATGCAGATGTCTATGGAAATCCAAGAGCTTCAGACAATACTAAATGCAGATGAAAATCTGACACTGTGAAAATGATTCAGGAGAGCAGCCAGATACCTCAGCATGTCCTTGTGCAGAAACGCTACTTTTCCCACTGTGTGATGCGTGAGTCCACAACAAACCCCAAGCTGTCACTGCTGCAGCAACAGACCCTGCTCCTTGAGATCCTGCATCCTCTGCACTCGGTCACGTTTTCAGGTGCTCAACAGTTTAGGTCCCATATCATGAATGCCCGGCTCCCCTTGTAATGAGGAGGAGTAATAGCAACAAGATTTGTCTGTTTTCCTTACTTGACAATTTCCTTTGGAAATCATATATGAGAGCCAAGTAAGAGATTTTGCTGCAGGGGGTGAGTCCGGATTTGAAAGAGTTCAGCTTCAACAATGAGGATATGAGAGCATGGGGTTTTGTGGGGAAAAACAGAGGCACTTGCTTCCTGAAGAACCAACCACTATATGAAGCAATTCAATAAGAATTGAAAACAATTTGACTCAGGTCCAGAAAGAAATTGATCCGAATTTTAATTATATCACTTAGGAAAAAAAAAAAAAAAAACACACCGCAAAGGTCCAGACTGAGAGGATCAAAAAATACGTGAAAAATACATGTGTGAGACTATGCTAAGTTTTCCCTTTGGAAGCACAAATTCCTGTGTATTATTTCTGCTGCAGAATACTAGTAATCTAAATGAGCATAACCAATAAACATAAACATAGGATTAATAAATCAGCATCACAAAAAGGACTGTTGGTCTTGGCATTTGATTTGTTTCTTAGTGTTTTTAAAAGAAAATCACATTCCAGCTCTCTTCTCTTCATTCCCAGAAACAAACATTATGTAGCTGCAATAATCGATCAATCATCGGCTGAGCCATAGGTATGTCATATAAAACTATTCTATTTTGTAAATATTTATTACCAAAGACCCTTCAGTCCAACTAAAGCTAGAAATGCAATTAATATTTCAGTATTTTACCAGAACATTTTGTACTTAATTTTGAACACAGAGCTAGATCATTCTTCTTACTACAATATGACTATTACAATCTTATAATCACAGGTAAGCTGTGGAACTCCTTGCTACAGAACATTGCAAATAACTGGTTTCAAAAGGCAATTTGACAAAGAAAGGGAGGAAAATTCTAATAAAGCACTGTTAAACACAAACATCACTTCTTGGTCAGGAGATCCCAAACCAAAAATTGCTTAATTCTAGAAGAGTGCTTTGGAGAAATATCACTGTACGTTCATTTTTTTCTTAAACTCTTCTCTATGTGTCATTTATCAACTTCTGTCACAGAGAGGATATGTAGATTTTTAGGGTTTTTTTTTCATGTTTTTTTTTCTTAGACCCAGTAGAGACATTTGTATATTGTTAGGTACATTTCTAGACTCTAATCGTATATATCATAATTCTTTGTAAAACTACCATAGGTCCCCTAGTAATACGTAGATAATAGATCTGTAAGATTGCCTTCTATGGCAACAGAAAGCAGCTAGCACTTCTGAGTATTCTGAGTATTTAATATATAACCTGAAAACCAGAAGTTAGCCTCAAACCTACATTAAGGGCCAAAGTGAAAGCAATCAATTTTTCAGAAGTTTTACAGAAGAAAAAGGTGAGGATGTTTCAAGGCAATTAGGTGTGATTTCTAATAGTTTTACTGAAGTAACTTGGACCAGAACTGGTCTGGGAACTTCACAAACAGAATGGAAAGACCACTTGTGTCCCCCAGCTCAAAGAGTAAACTAGTGGGGAACTTCACTAACTTGTCCCTTCCCCTGGCCTGTCACACAGTCAAGAATACCCTCAGCTATGCTTACATTAGCAAGTTGTGTCGCCTGTAAGAGCAGATTTGTAGAGCAAAAATGGATGGTGCAAAGAAGCTGACATCCCTATTTTGCATGTTTTGGGGCGCGTGTGTGTGTGGGGGATTTGGACCAACACAGGTCTGGTCCCATAGACTGAGCAGCCATTAGTGGTTGGAACACATCTGGTGGGTCTCTGGAGTCTGTCTTTGGATTTACTTTCATCAATCCAGCTTACTTTTGTAAATCCATGTTGTGCACTCCAAGTTTGCTCTGATGTGCAAACTAAAACACAGTAAATGAAGATGATCTGGAGAAGCCCTTCAAAAGCATGTTCCCGATCCATATTAAATGCTAATTAAATGCATTTTATGTCATTCCTGACATTTCTCCTCCTAAGCAGTACTAGGACCAACTTGGTAGCAAATCCTCACTTAGCTAAAACCTCTGATTGAACTGGATGTCTGTACATAAGGGTGGGATAAGTACTAAATACCTCAGTCTCCGCTTTAAGAAATAGCACTATTAGAGCATATGAAAACCCAACTGGTTAAAATATAGTTCTTGATACATTTCTGAAAACAAATTATGAAGTTTGATTTCCTGGAAGAGCAGGGTAATGGACTCAAAAGATCTATGCAGTTTCCTTCAATTTTATATCCTAAGCGTATCCTTTATAATCCATTTTGGAAGACAATGATACTTGGCACCTTGTTCATCTCAACAAATTAACTGTTAGTTTGATTCAGAGTGCGCTCATTTGGAAAGGGTTTTCCCAGTGAAAAGCAAGGCTCAATTTTAAAAACAATCCCAATGGTTATTTTGTTATATGAATAGGAAATGTTATTAGTAACAAAATAATCTCTAAAACAAAAAAATTTAATATCATCAGCTACATCTATCAAACTATCAGGTGAAATTTCCCCCCACCGTCATGGGCCCAGTTCTGAAAGGACTGAAAAACTCAGTCCTCATCGATCTCTCAGGGCCAAATCCTGGCTACCTCTCAGAAGGGACTTCTCTGTGTAAACAGTTGGGATCAATTTTAAATACTGCAATGTAAGTCAGTGTCATAACTGTAAGCACTGCAAGACACTTTAAAGCAGGGTTTGCTTATAACCATATCGGAGCCTTTAGCTTAGAGAATGATGTCCAAATTGGATTGGCTAATATATTACATATTCTTGAAGTTTCATGGGTTTGTATTGTCACTTACTGTATTTAATATATTTTGACATTTTACTCAAAATGAGTTACCCAAGGTTAAAAAGCAACCCTTTGATTGTTGATCCTCAACACATTAGGCCTAAAGCAATATTTTTCCATACCTTCTTTATGTCAGCATACACAAACCCATCAATCGTGACATAAAAGGCCTCTACAGTCCATTTCTTTAAGCCTTTAGAAGATACTCTTGAAAGAAAAATAATGCGATTGTGCAATTTCATTTTGGATCTTGGGCATTAAAAGAAGTACATGCCCCTTCCTTTTATCTTCAAATGTAAGGCAAAGAGCTACTTGCTTTTTCTTGTTGAATTAAAATGAACTGGAAGACAAAGCACATAAAGCAAAAGTCCTTCAAGCATCATCCCCTTAAATCAGTGCTTTGTGAGAAAAAAGATAGTGGTTTTTCAGCATATGAAAATATTATTATATAGCTTGGCTTTGTGGTTTGGGGTTGTAGACCAAAGGAGAATGTTTAATTTGCTGAGAAAGATAAATCTGTTTCTGCTTTGCATTCCACAGCCATTCTGAAGAATATTTTCCTGCTTGATAAATAATCGTTGAAGGCATCTGTCAGATTGCTGCTAGTGTTTGCACTGGGTTCAAAGTAAAATCTCACAACTCTCCTACTTTGCTTTCTACATCAACTATCTGGATAAAGCTAAGGCAAGAGGCCCTGACCTCCCCTCAGGTCGTAGGTAGAATGCCACACTGAAATGATGCAAAGGTCCCAGTGAAACCTGAGCAGCAAAATGTAGTACTGAAAGATATTAGATAGGTCCCCATAATCAGTAGCTTGGCAAATCCAAACAGTACCTACAGTGTTCCATACAAGACATTGTCATGCTGGATCAGATCCATGACCATCTATTACAAATGACTGATCTAAAGCGAAATGACTCTCATTTGTCTGGTCAGCTGGGAGACGCTCAGACCTCTTCTTCCTCGCCTGGCTGTTTTGGGGACTCCATGCAATCACCAAGTCTGACTTCTCTGGGATGACAGCTATGGAGAACTATGTACACCATAATTCACTGTGGGCTCACTCAGATTGCAGCCCAAACTAAACGCACCTTTTGGCAGGCCACAACTGAGCGTGCAGCACACAAATGAAAGATAAAACCAAGTCATTTTCACCGGTCTGAGATTCACTTATAAAGCTGTTTCACCACTCTGTCAGCTGTTTCAGTACAAAAGAACCCATCCACTCACTTTGGACATAACAGGGCTACTTTTGAATGGACGATGTTTTGTAAAGATGAGGCCTCTCTTTTATATGAGGGATATAACTAGTAACTCTTCTGAGCCACCTGTGTTCAAAAACATGGGTGTCAACCTCTGTCTTCACATCTCCATAAGTAAAGCAATACAGTAGCAATTCAAATCTAGCAGAGATTTTGTGAGGCACAGTTAGCTGTCATTTAGAAAGCAATTGAGAGGTCTAAACTACTGTTTCATTTTTGGTGGTAGGAAAATGACATTCAGCTGAAAAGCAGTTTTGTGTCTTACCAAAGAAATGCTAAACTGAAAGTCTTCATTTATGTGAATTACATTTTCCTTGAGGCTTGTGGAAGAAGAAAGTAAAAAACACTAACCAGCTACGCACCCAAAGATGTATCTTATCCATAAATCATATTTTGGAACATTATTCATCAGTGAGAGCAAGATTTAGAGCTAACCCAAACCTGGGATGTTACTGCCATGACTACAGTCTGCCTCTGCATTGAAAAGGATCACTAACAACTGACCATCTACCTAGAGAAACAATATGTCCAGTATTATTTGGAAACAGGTGTTTTTCTCCAGGAAGACCGTGAGAGTAGCAATTCCACTAATATAAAAGTTAAGCACAAAAGGAGCAAAACTAAAGTTTGCACGAGATCAGAATAATGGGTGTAATTCAAATCATGACAATATCTTTTAAAAATTCTTCTGGTAACTTCAGTGTTTTATTTTTAACCAACAAACACACAGACAGACGTACAGAAAGAAAGAAGGAAGGAAAGAAAGACAGACAGACAGAAAGGAAACTCCTACCCTAGAGGGCTGCAAAGCCATTACTGCCTACACACAACAAACCCAACAGGCAGGCCAGAAAAAGCATGTCACATGCATCCAGAGATCCAAAATAGAGAAAGGTCATGTTTAAGGGTCAAGATAGTTACGTGACAAGTAACGAGATCCAACTCTGGGGAAATTCTTTCAATTCAGCCCTGTTTCATAATGCTCCTCTGTTTGTAAGCAGTTTTAGTGTTCCAGCAAATAGCACATACATGCACGCTCTACCACAGCAGGTCCCCTTTTTTTGAAATGTTAGTAAAGAGACCAAGGCTGAAAGTACATCAAGTCCAAACTGTCTTTTTTACCTCTGGTGCCTCCAACCCAAGCTTAAGATGTGTGAGCCAAATGCACGCAACCTTGAACCACTCTTGTGCCTACACACCTTCTTATGAAACAGGTACTACAACTACTCTTCTGAGCTCTGCTGCAGCTGGCAGTGCTTAAACTTCACGATAACATTAAATAAATTACTTTTAATTAAAACTGTAGTTGAATCCTGAAGCTCTTTGATATATACTCCTGTCATTCTGACATGTTTCAACTCAGCTCATGAAATAAATCAAAAATCACCCTCCCTGACAGAAACAGCTCTAAATAGGGATTACACTGAACTTCACCAAACACTGTTACTTTATGAAAGAACAGGAATGGGCACATAACATTTATTTAAGACCAAAATGCTGATGTGTTATTATTTTATGACAAGCAAAGATAAGAAGGCACACTGATAACAAGCTATTGCTGAAATTCCCAAATTAACTTCCTGTGCTTTTGTATAGACAAAGAAGGCACAACATCATACATTAGATGAAAAAGTTACAGTCCTGCATTTCAATTTGCCGACCATGAGTCAAACAATTTTTGCTTCCCTTGCACCATTAGTTACTTGGGCTTGTTTCTCAAACAGCTCTTTCAGAAAGTTATGCAGAAAACAATAAACATGCATTACTCATTGGATCCTGGAAATCTTGCTACATTTATGAAGAGCTTTCAGAATAAATGGAACTCAGTTCTAATGTCCTACCACAACATTAATGTCACTGTACTCATTAAAACAAACTAGAAACAAGTTACTGTGCAGGCATACATAACAGACTACTTTGAATATTATTTTTATTGTTTTTCTTTAAATATTTTCTTATCCAAAAGATGAATACTCTGCAAATAGATGTTATGCAGTATCTGTCTGTACACAGTTTTAAATTAGTCTGACATCATATAAAATTCCATACAGCTAAACAGATTAAATGATATTTTGAAAGATTTATTTCACTGCTGACATCTCTAAATTTGCACTTGGAAATTTCTCTCTAAAACAGCAAGTAAACAAAAACTTATTAAAGCAGGGGCTTATCTAGGATTTAATAACACAACCTCTTCTGTAATAGTTACTGACATAGCTACTAATTCATCATTTTCTTGCACATGAAGCTGAATTTTCTAAGCCAAAATAAGCACCACATGCTTGTGCTTTTCAGATCTTTCTGGAGTCCACAGTGGTTTTTCAGGGTAAGAAAGCCAGCCCAGCATTTGAGATACTGACCAGTGCCACTGTAAAAAAGATTACACATATAGGCAAGGATGGAGCTTTTTGTAAACCAAAAGCAAACATCCCAGCCTACATTTTCTAAAATTCATTCCTAGATATGATGTTTTATGCTGGCCCAGCCCGATGAAGCCTTACAAAAGTGAGTGGAAGTTGAGAAAGAAGGCATAAGAAAAGCAAACCATGCCACTACCTTGAGAATGTGATCAAAATCTCTGCTTCCTTCCTGAAGCTGCAAGTGTCCATCTCACTTCAAACCTCACCACGAAAGCTCAGTGTGATGAAAACAAAGGATTCACCAGGAAAGCGGAGAGAAGACAAAAAGAAAAAGAAAAAAAGAAAAACAAAACAAAAAACCCTCCAAACAGAAGTCTCCTTTATGTCTTTACAGCCTCATCTCTGAAGCTGTAATGCATCTTAAAGCCTATCTACCTCTCTGAAGGGACTTACCACAAGCATGCAGCACAGGAACTTGTTCATTGTGGTCGGTGGAAGAAACCTCAGCGAGCGAGCTGGGAAATCAGGCAGGGAGTCAGCTAGTGCTCCAGTCTCCTAGCAGCCTGCTTGCATCCCCCAACATTAAAGACACGATATATATATAGTCCTGGTGTAACAGGAAGCTTTGGCTCAGCTTTGATCACTCATTCCCTATCCATGACCAAACTTTTCTCTCTCTCCCTCTTCTTTTTTTTTTAAGGAACCTGTAAAACTTGATGACTTAATGGAACCCTTTGAGCGCTGTAACCACAGGCTGGAAAATGCAGGAGGGAGTGTCAGGGGCTGGCCAGGGGAGGGCTTAATTGGGCTCTGTCTGTCTGTCTGTCTGCCGGCCCCCCTTCCCCGAGCAGCTGGCTCGGAGGGGGGACACTCGCCTCCAGGACAACAGCAACTCATTCAGCACCCCGGGCGCGCAGGAGACACGTTTAAAAATAGCTCCTGGAGGCTGCGCTCGCTGCGCCGAGACCGTGAGCCCTCACGCGCCCCGGGCTGCCGTTTCCCGCGAGGAAGGGGGCTGCTCCCCGTTTGGCTCCCCAGGGGTTCCCAGGAGCGGGGCTGGCCAGGAAACCGAGGTCGGGAAGGCGGGGGCCGCGGGGAAGGAGAAACCCTGCCGATTTCCCTGCCCTGCTGCTGCAGGAGCGCGAGAAGCAACGCGTCATCTCGCCGCCCGCCGAGGCCGCGCTGGGTTCCCGGCTGCCCACGCCGCCCGCCGGCCCTGGCCCCGAGGGGCTCTGCAAGGCCGGAGGGGTGATACAGGGCTTTCGCACTTGCAGGGAGACTGTGATTTTCATGTGACATCAGGGTCTAAAAACAAAAAAAAAGGAAGTCTTAGTGCCTTTGGCAAGCCCTCGTCCACCAGAGAGGCCCCACTCAGGGGCCTGTTCTTCTACTGAGCATCTTCCCCTGACCCCCATCCCATCTCCCCCACTGCCGTGTGGCATTTTAAGGTAGAAAAGGACATTTTCCTAAAGCTACAATGACCAAACGCTGCTGGTCCTGCATCCCTAGGATTCTGGGAGCAGCTCCGTGGAGCAGCTCCGGTAACCGGGACTCTGCATGTACCCAGCATACGGGGTCCTGGAACGGAGCAGAAGTTTCTGCACAAAGGTGCAGAGAAAGTATTTCTTCTCCCAACCTGTAGATATTCAGAAAGTGATTATCATCCATATTTCAGACTCTGTGGGATCCCAGGGTAGAAGCCAAACCCAGATGTGCATCCAGTTTTCACAGATGGTTTTCTCTCCTTTTTCACAGGCCAGACCAAAACCTCAGCTCTGCATAGTCCAGCTCTTGAGCATTTGAAATCTGGGGCCCACACTGGCTCTGAGTTGTGCAGTTTTGCCCCTTTGAGTCACAAGACTGTGCGGGATTGGCAAAAGAGGGAGGTGGAAAAAGCTTGCATATTGTTTCACAAAAAGTTAGTTACGCTAAGTCAGGAAACCATACTCTTCAACAAAGAAAGCCTCGCCGATGCCTCCTCGCACATCTGTAACCATTTGAACACCCATCAAGCACACCCTAAAATTGAAACAGATGCTGATTACACTTGGCAGCACAATAGAAATTCAAAGGAAGGCACTTGAATTAGTGATACGTTCTTTGTGAGAGGCTATATGAAAACTGGAAGGAAACCTCACCACCCAGAAGAGTATTGCTGGCATCTGTTAGGTAGCAGTCACCACCTGACTATTTTTGCACCTTGAGTGGATGTTGTAACTGTTCCTGTAATCTTTTCAGAAGCTTGTATTACTTTAACGTCTATTCTTAGGTATATTAATCAACCTACTGCCCAGATAAGGGGACAGATGTAGGGAGACATGCTACCTTTGGTGGAACAGTGCTGATTGACAGTAACTGAGGATCTATCTCTAAATTTTCTTGGTGAGGTGGGGGGAAAGACTATTTTCTACATGGCCATCTTTGACCATGTAAGGGTAGCTATGCCAGAGTTGAATTCTTCACACAGAGACCAACTTTAAAGGTTGCTCACAATACCGGCCCCATCAGCAGAGGTTCTTCAGGCCAAACTAGCTTTATCCTCTCAGAGGCTGGGTGCTGGGGCACAGCAATGTGTCCTGCTCCTCACTGGGAACTCCAGTGCTGGCTCAGAAGTTACGGACACAAGGGAAGGCTGACTACTCCATGCTGAGAAAAAAACAGAAAGAAAAGCAGCAAATCCATATCTGGCTCCCACTGTTAACTCAACAGTGTAACTGAATTTCAGTGGGCTTTGGACTGAGCTGTGTATTCTCATCACTAGTGCAAGCCCTAAATACACGACAGCTGGGTCTATAGAGAAATAATAAAGCAACTCGTAAGCATTTTCTTATACAGGTTAATATGTATACACAATATTGTTCATACCAGAATTTTCTAGAAATCAAAATATTTTATGCCAGAAAACAAACAAAAAAGCCATTAATATTGTTTAGCCTAATATGTGGTTACGGTTAGAAAAGTAGCGTCTTCTTCGGCAGGTCTGCTTCAGGTATATTTGTGTTCAGAGTCAGATTTGCTGATCTGTAGGAAAATAGATTTTACTCCCATCAGAAGGGAAAACCTAACACAGTTTAATGAGAAGAAAACAGATCTTCTTTAAGCTCATACGTCTAAATGGAAAGGGGCCAAGGTATATCTGTTTCAGTGAGGACAGCAGGTTTGGACAGGTGCTAAGGGGACCATCATCTTATGACACCTGAACATGAAAGTTTCAACTTCCTAATCTCACTGGGGTCTGGCTGCAGACGTTTGGAGGAAACTACATGGTTGTACTTAGCATGTTTGATCTGGAAATCACAAATAGACAATAAATACAGGATCCCCCACAACACCATTTTTAGTGTCACTTTTCAGAGAAGAACTACACTTTTACAAGGCTTAAACTGCAGTTTCAATGTTTTCACAAGTGCTCTGCAGAGTTGCCACTTTGCCTTTGGGAATTAGTTAAGATGTGCTTTGCAGAGCACAGAATCACAGGACAAGGCAACAACCCTGTAATAAACACTTGTCCATGCTACAACCAAAGTGTTCTCAGCCGTGTTTAAAAGAACCACGGTTGTGACTACATGCCATAACAGGGAAGGAACACTGCGTAAAATTATTTTTTAAAAGTTAAATCCCTTTAATTTCTCACTATCCACAGTAGAGTTTGCAAGCTGTAATAGGAAAAGGAACTAAAAAATCAGGATTTATTCTTTTTACTAACAAACCTAGCATGGTGAATATATGAACTAATAGACTATTTTGGCCTCTAAAAATAATTAGTTAACAGTGATGCAGAAACAGCTCTCTAGTTAACAGAAATAGATCATTGCAACTTTTATCAGTACATAAAACTGGAGAAAAAGGGCCACTTTTGTTGCGCGGGCTGAAAGATACTGATACCATAGGGCTTTCAGTCTTTAATGATGTGCTTTTGGTGGGACATCAGCTTATTGATTCAGTAGTAGTCATATTTCCAGACAGATATTTATCTTTCCCTGTTTTTTATCCTCACTATTTGTATTGCTGTCCTGGATGTTATGATTGTTATAAATCTATTTTTTTTCCCATGCATCATTATAATCACCAGGTCTATAAATGGCTTTGCTCTTTAAGCCTGTCTGCTATCTGGAAAAACTCACAAGTCCAGACCAGTGAGTTGGTGCTGGCAGGTGAATGCTGTGTAGCTGAGTCATCTCAATATATCAGTGGGATGTTTATTGAGCCCAAGCAACAAACAGTGGGAAGACTGTGGCTTCAGGCTTGGGACTCCAAGTTCACCACACATTGCATTTAGAATACACTCAGGGCTTCGTCATTAACAGATTTCTGTCAAACAGAGAGGAAGAAGAATCTCAAAAAGATCAATTGCCTCTGAAAGCAAACATATTAGTAGCTGCAAGAAGGAAACAATCTGGCATTCTACCATGCTGTTACAACAGTCCCTTCAAAATGAATCTATGTATTGAAATTGTAAGAGCTGATGACCTGAACCATCCTGGGAAAACCTTGAAAATGGAGTCTTAAAGAAACCTGATAGTCTGCAGACAGTGTAGCAGTGCAGTCAGCAGGAAAGCATGTTTCAGATTTTGCTGATGAAGTTGGTGAAAACCCCCTCCAGATATTTCCCTATCCCCATTCTCCCATATGACTTAGAAGACCCAGGGAAATAATTTCATGCCAACATATACGGAAGGAATAGAAAAGGTATTTAGCTAATAAGGTCAAAACAAAATGTATACCTAAGTGTATATCTTTGTTTTAATTACGTGGCTTGCTTTATCTTGTAAATGGTTTTGCCTCAGTTTCAGATTGAGACCTTGGCTCATTTCTCTTGTAAATCTGAGGCAGATATGAGGTGCTAATAAGCCAAAAGGAAAACCTCACTTGTCCAACTATGTATCCAGAGAGGGAAAGATGGAGCTCATCCTATCAAAACAGATCTTGATTTGGATTACGAGATTTGAAGGTTGCGATGAAGGAATTGAAAAATTAGAATCACAAAATGTATATAAAATCACCAGCCATAAATACAAACCTCTCCTCAAACTTCAGAATGAAGAAGACCATATACTCTTTTCCATGCAGGGCTTGCCTACCTGGGAATTAAAGCAGCCTGTGAACATAAAGAGTGCTAGCTCTCTGTATGGACACCGTTAGCTTGTAGATAACATTAACTACTCTATCCCTCTTTCAAAGTGGTTTCATACCACCTCAGTTGTCTGGATTTGTGAATCTGTCAAAGCGTGTAAGCAGCCTGAACCAGACAGGACAAGACTCCTAACTTTCAGATGGCTGTAGTTAAGAGAGAGCCTACCACCAAGCTGATGACCTGTGAATTTGCATCCTGGCCTACCTCACAACCTCTCCCATCTATAGGCAAGTAACAGTGCATGTAAGGAATACTGGAGGGGAGCTGAGGAAACGGCTGCTTGATTTATTCATTCCTTCCCTGGCCTTGCTGGCCTTGAATTTCTTCCTAACTCGATCTCCCTGG
This sequence comes from Apteryx mantelli, assembly GCF_036417845.1. Lineage (NCBI taxonomy): Eukaryota > Metazoa > Chordata > Aves > Apterygiformes > Apterygidae > Apteryx > Apteryx mantelli. The sequence continues at coordinate 14,902,104 of NC_089979.1, read as the reverse complement.
AAGCAAGAGGTTTCCTGCAATGATTCAGACCCCTCCATCACTCAGAAAGCTTTAATGTCTTCTGAAAAACTCTGTCACAATATCCAACCATTTGATAAGAAGGAATTCACTGTTCCCAGAATCAACATTTCCAGTTAACATCAATACTCCAAAAGAGACGACACATACTTTACCGAAAGCTAAGGAAATTGGAACCAAAACAAGACAAGCTTTAGCCAGTAAGATTTTCTGGCTAACAGGTTTTTCTTTTTTGTCTCTACTAATTTGCTTGCTACTCTGTAATTGAAGGTCACTGGTTAAGGAAAATGGTCCCGTTAGCTCATGAAGAGTGGCTGTAATTTCATTGCTTTCAGTCTGACTTCATTGTGTATATTTGGGTGGTATTAACATAGCACCAATTTTCCTTCCTTCTGATTTTCCACATACGCAAAGATGTCAGGCCAGCAATGATGCCATGCTCAGTCTTCAATGAATTTTGCATGGACATCTGAGGTTTTGTGCTACAGGCTCTGAATTTTTATCTCTCAAACACTGAGTTCATTCAACTGTGTGAACCAGCTATCAGCTTGTGCAACTTAATGGATGGCCTATATCATTTACATCGAGATGGTTTCATCTCCTGTGGATTGCTATGCTCTGCCCTTCCAACCAGGAAGGTAGTTAAAGGCAATTATCATTTACTAGAAGAAGCTGGCTGCTTCTTGTGTCAGTAATCCTCTACAGTATAGCAGTGGCTTTGAACGCTGAAGAAACTGAAGCATAGACTAGATAAGAGACTGGAACCTCAAGTATAGACTTTTACTGAAGAGAGTTTGACAGAAAAAGCGCTATGGGAGTGCAGACATTTAAGAAAATCAGCTGGAATAAGAATATTAGGTATATAAGCAATACCTTCCACTTTCATACATTGAGTGATCCTTATGCCAGTCCTGTGAGGTATGTAGATAACATTACAAATTCAGTAATTTAAGACATATATTGCATTCCTTTTGCCCTTATTTCTAAAAAGCTTCTGAGTGCCCTGTGACATATCAATACCATGCTCCTTTGAATCTCTCCAATAACCTCTCCTTTTCTCACTGAATTTAGTTAAAGCTACTTGTCCTTACGTTTGAGAGATACATGGTCCTTTCTTTTCCTAATTATCCTGATGTTTCTTTTCATGTGGCTTGTGTTTATTTCTCTGTACAACTGAGGTGAGCCTCAACTTGCCCATTTTCCCACAACCATTTCTGTCTTCACCAGTGCTGTCCTCTCTTCATATGTCATTGCTCTTGAATGAAGTTTGAAGACTCTTCACTTTCTAGTCCGTCTGTTCTCTCTGAGAGCAATCCACTGCCTGTAAGAGACAAATATTTGAGAGGCAGGTCAGGCTGCTATAAGTGAAGGATTATTTTTATGTATATAGTATATGTATATATGCATAAAAATTGAATGTACTTCTCTGCCTTCTAAATGATGTACTTCTTAAGTTTTAAAGTTTCTTAGGAAGGTACACTGCCTTCCTTTGCCTTTGTTCAGCACCACCCACCAAAAGCCCCAATTATGACTCTACACAGAAACAATCACAATAAAAGTGGTAAAAATGAACATTTCCTCCACAAAAATGCTATCAAAATTTGTTTCAAATTCCTCCTACGATGTCAGCTCTGCAGTTGTTGTCTTGAAAGGAAACGCAGTGGTGTAAGCCAAGAAAAAAAGGAAGGACCTTCGTGAAGTAACACAGAAGGAATATGCAATTCGTGGAAGATGGCAGTAGTCATTCAGGAAGCTTGCCACGTCTTCTGCAGAAATAGCACATGCTCATGTAGTAAATGCTCCAAAGCATCTTTTAGGTAGTTTTGCCTGTGGCCAAACTTCAGGCATAATAGAGCTTTTGTCCTTTTCTTGGCAGAGAAGGTTCAAAAACAGAAAGTGCAGGAGCGAGAAGGTGGAAAGAATTTCCGACTCCTAAGGAGAGGCAGTCTAGAAGAGCGGCTGGGCTACGTTGTCGCTGGATGCTCCAGGACATTCCTCTGCTCCCTCCGGCCAGACATTTTCTTTTGTTTAGTCCATCAGGGCCTTGCAAAGCATGTTTTACCTCCTCAGCAGCAAGGAAGGCATTGTACAGCCCTCTCTTACAGTACTGAAGTTTCCATGGAGTTAGCAGTTGTCGTACATGCTGCTCTTTACTCACTGTGCTAACAGAATTATTAATTATTGTTATTAATTTTTCTTATTCAGGGCTGACAAGTGAGCTAAATCAAGCTTTTATGGAAGCCAAACTGTGCTCGTAATTTCATGCATATTTAATCCCCTTCCCCATTGGCACAGCAGTGTGGCTCCCTGAAAGCAAAAGCACAAATTCCAGGGACCAGGGGTTCAACCTAGAGGTTTTTAAAAAGATCGTCCAGACACAAACACCATTTGTCCACAAGGGAATGCTGGTGATTTGAGGGTGTTGCATCTACCATACTGTGCCTCAGTTAGCACCGTGAGTCTGCTATACTGTATTTCACACGATGTGAATTGTAACCACTGGACATCAGACTTCTCTGTGTGTATGTGCGTGTGCAAGATATAACTCTTCCTTGAATTCACTTTTATTCACTTCTCTAACAAATCCTCTAGGCTTCCCTGTAGGCTTCCTTCTGAACTTGTCTGCTGCCAGTGTTTGGGGCATTTTGCCTTTGAGGTTCCCCTTCAACTTTTTAGCCTTTGTTCTTTCTTTTGCATGGGGATCTTCATACACTTGCATATTTCTAGGATTCATCTGGTCTGCTATCAGAGTAAGCAATACAGCTTTGCACTGTGAGATAATTTTGCATATTACCACATTCCCAATGAATCAGGATTCAAGAGTATCACTACTATGGAAAAAATTGCAAAAGCAGCATGCAGTCTGTGGTGGTAGGCCATGAACTGGGTTTGTCTTAGTGAACAATAACATTTAAGGCCCCTCAAGACTGTGAATAGGAAACCAATTTTTTAGCAGGAGCAAAGGGAAACTTGCTTGATAAATGCATTTATTGCAGGTGATCCTATCCACTTGATCTTTCAAGAAATGTTGTTGAGCATGTTCCTGCAGCTGGTTTATCTCAGGAAGCTGGGGATATGACTCCTTCACTAGGGCTGCTCTTGGACTGGTTTAAGACACTAGAGTCTGAGAAGTGAAAAATAAATAGAGAGGAAGTGAATGTTCTCCCTATTAAAAAGGATTAACATAGCAGAGATGAACATGCTTTTTCCTATGTATAAGCAGATATTGCAAACAAGAAAGAATAATAATAATTTTTAAATGCCCTTTCAGTTAAAGAATTCGATGCTTCTTCTTTAAACTGTTTACGCTGAATGCACATGGAAAGCTAAGAGCACTCCGATTTGTTTTGAGAACTTCTCTCTAAAATATAAAAGCATTTCTTATCAGTAAAAGCATTTTCCTTCTCTGCTTCTGACTCCTTTTTTCATATTACTATAAAAAGGCTAACAGTAAACGTCAATGAAAATGAAGGCAATGTGGAAATACATAGAAACTGCTGCTCTGTTGTTTTTTTTTTCCCTGTGAATTCTTTTAAATAATTTTGATCTGCGTCCAGAGCAGTTTATTGAGGCACAAAACAGAGCATGGAACAGCAGGCAAGAATGTGGAGTGAATACTAATGCACTCAAACACCCTCCCCCAAGCTCTCTAAGCCTGGAAAATCCTTCTGCAGCAAAGCTACTAGTTCCTGTAGGGCTTGCTTATATCCTCATGGAGAAAAGTCCTTTAGCATTTAATAGAAAATGATTATCTTTTCATACACTTTTTGAGCTGAAAAATTTAATACAAAATTATATCCTCGCGATATAGTAGTTAAAAAAAAAAACCCTTACAGACTGTCATGAATAAATTCTAAAGGGTTTTTAGAGTAGATTTTGCAGAAGCATAATACTTTTTTATAGGACCTGCTTGAGTACTTGTTATTAAATACAACAGGACTTTTTCATAATGGCAGAATCTTAAGGTAAATAGATTTTTCCAGGTAAATTTACCAGGGCAAATTTTGGCCTTTAATGCACGAGGAGAACAGAAATGGCCCACCCATGAAAAATAGAAGAAAATTTGAGAAAAAAAAAAGACTTTTTTTCTAGAATAATATTAGTTCTGGAAGCCCAAATACTTAAATTATTTAAAGCTATTGCCAGTTGAAGTCATTGTGTTGCACAGGATACAATTTGGGACCAAACTGATATCAGAATGTTTTATTTCAGTAAACCATGAAGCTTGTGAAAGGGATCATATGATGTGTGGCTTGTGATAGCAGAAGGCTCCACTCAGTGACATCCCCTTTCTCAATCACCCCATATCCCTCCTGAAATGTGGTTACATTTTTCCTCCCAGTCCACCCAGAAAAACACTTACACATTCAGTCGGAATAAAAATGCACTTAGGTAGCAACACAAAAGGGCAGAAGTGAACTTTCCCTGTAAGTGCCCATGGCTTGACTCTCTTCAGGATGCCATGACCCTGAGGACAAAGTGGCTGCTGTTTCTGCTCGCAAGCAGATTTGAAGTTTTGAAGGGATAAAAGGCATCACAGTTCCATAACTAAATGCAGCAAATTTGCTATTTATAAATCTTGCATGTGGGTGGCATGCTCTATTTACAAGTGTTTGCTAAATTGAATGTTGGGCCTCATGCCTATGGGATTAGCACTGCTTGGGGATTATGAGCATATACTTAAAAGGAGAAGGGAGAAACTTTGTGTTACTTCCCCAAGGCCATTTCTCCACAAAAGGAAGGGTGGCCCAACGTTAGGCTCCTGAAAGAGCTGGCTCCAGCTCTCTGCCCTGGCACCCTTTCTCTTGTGCAATCCCAGCAAGACACTCAAAGTGATCTCCAAGTTATTTTGGCTCAGCAAACAGAGATGAGATCTGAATACCTTGTACAATCTGGTCTGTCATTTATTTTTGCCTTGGTTCTTCATTCTGTTAGAGGAAAAAGTCATAAACTGGGATTGTTAACAGATTAATGCCTAAAATGGTGATGCATTGGATTCTGCAGTAAAAAAAGCTATATAATTACGTCGGGGAGGTAACTAAGAAGTGGTGTCGACATTTAGCGCACTGACTATGACAACGGAAAGATTTATTCAAAACTACTGTTTCATTTAGAGTCTGTATTTTATTTCGCTGCAATATGCTTCTTGGTGCTTTGCTTTGTAGCTTATTTAGCAAAATAACCTCCCTGTCGAATATATCAGATGACTGCGAAAATGAGTCAAAAATCTATGGCCTTCCACAGTCTGCATAGCACAGAAAGCAGAAAAACAAACTTAAGCCAGGCACACAGACAGGGACGGATGGCAAAGGAGATTCATCATCCACAACAGCAACCAGACAATGTGCTCATGTCCCCGTCTCCCCTCTTCATGCCGTATGGCGTTAGGAGCTAGATTCAGAGGGCAGGTTTGGCCATTAGAAGCACAACCTGTATCAAGGACCTCTGCGTGCTCTTGAGTGGATTTTCATTGCTCCATAGTGAGTTGCTGTTTTTTTCTGGTATCTCCACATCTTCAAGCAGCTTTGCTACATTTCCCTCATCTCGCCCCTCCCTCCCCAACCTTACCCCATCTTCCCCCCCAAAAGGAAGAAACACAGAGTTATTACGTCACTTGCTGCTCTTACCTTGTTCATCATGCATGTATGTTTTATCATTTCTTTTGGGCTTTGTCTTGACTATTTGCATTGTATACTTCCTGGTTTTATGCCAGTCACAATGGGGCTGTGGCCACTTGAATATTACTGTAATTAATAGGTTGATCATCCCACACATCAATTAAGTGTGGCAGGCACTCTCTCTGACATCAAAGCAAAATTTAGGTGAGATTCAAATAATGTGCCTGTCCCACACCCCCCAGCTTGTTTCACTATATGTAAAGCCATCACTCCTGAGATATGGAAGCACACGTTCAACGGAAGTGCATGAGGAGGCCCACTGATTTGAATAGGTTACTCACACTATGAAGTGTCTTCTGAAACTGGGACCTCAGAATTAAATTAAACAATGGAGAAAAAAGCTTTTAAGATCCAGTGAAAAAGTGATAATTCAAACCCTAGCTAAAACGTAGGCTAGCATGAACTCATCTGTGTTATTTCTACAAAAAAAGAGGAATATATAGCTGCCCTGGCAAAGCTCACTTGTTATTGAATTTGTTTTTATACTGCAAGTTACAGGAAATTAAATAATACCTCACATTTTTCTTTGTTATGGTAAAAATGTGAAAATATTTCAAGTTAACAAACTCTAACACCATTTGGTAGTCTTAAAATGTACTTAGGAAATTAACATTTTCCTTTATAATGGTTCTAATTAAAAATCACAGGAAGACACAACTTTCTCCCCAAAACAATGGGAAATCATTTTAAGTAGTGCATATCAAAATCCCGTTACAAGGAAAGAAAATGCAGATGAAATGTAAAGGTAGATGGTTTTCTGATCAAATAACATTTTTGTTTCCTTTATTGTCATCCCTTCTGGAGATATTTTGTTTTCTTGTATGCTGGATGGTTGCTTTGGACACATCACTCTGAAGCGTGCATGTTTGCCCACCATTGCATTTGTCCCATGACATTTCTGTGAAACCACAGTTTGTCCCTCTTACATATTCACAGAGAAAACTTTGTGCATCATTTTAGGGGTGTTGAAATGACTGAAATACAGTAAATAAGAGACATACAGGAATCTCCCTCATCAGCAGAGATGAAGTAAACAAACAAGAAAATACAATTTCATCACACACCCAAGGAGGTCGGAGCTGGGTCACCACCTCAAGCAGTGAGGAAAGAATAGCTTGGTTTCCATGACCATTAAGTACCCTTCTTCTCTGCTGAAATTGCAAGTAAGAATGCTAATTAGCATTTGCCATTCTGCACTGGATTGACATTGTGAACTCTCTAAATACTCATCTGGCTAAAAATCTGCAGTTTCTTGTGACCGAAGTTATATCGGTATCAACAGTTTGGAGGAAAACAATTCTATTTCCCCTTTTCGAAACCTCTTTCCATCTTAAGATGCTCTAATTTTGCAAAAAATGGACAGTTAATTCCTTTAAAAAAAAAATCACTTATTACTGCAATAGTGCACGTTGTTTAGAGGATCAGAAGACAGCTGTAAAATTTTGTACTGACGCTATTGTGTTGGCTTTGTAGAGCCAGAAGGAACTATCAGATGAATGGACTACAGAGTCAGAGAAATCATTTTGCTTAGCAAACCTGATTGCTTGTGTAATACAGATCATGCATATGCTCTGAACTGACTTAGAGAAGATCATGTGGAAATACATCAGATTTTGATTTTAACATTGCTCTCTGAAACCTTAAGATGCTGTTTCATTGATTAATTGCCAACAGTGTAAAAAAAAAAAATGTGGCTTATCTTCTCTGCATACATGTAGCTTCAGCTTATCTTTTATGCAGTGTAGATCACTGAACACCACTCTGCTACCTCAATATTGAACCCAGCAGTTTTTGTCCAGTTTTTTCAAAGAGTCATCTAGTCTATATTCAAAGACATCAAGAGATGGAGAATCCACCGGTATTCTTGGTAGTCTGTTCCAATGGTTAACCACCACCAAAATTATTTCCTGGCTGCTTATTTTCACTATCTTTTGATTTAAATTATGCAGACAGTTCTTCCTGATGTCATTTTGAACAACTAAAGCTTCATCCAACACCTATTTAAATCAGGGGAAACATTCCTATTGATTACAAAGAATATTGAACGAAGCTCTGAATTATATATGACACTTCTTTGTGGTTTATGTGATGAATGTTGAAAAAGTCTGTGTCAATTTCCCAGCAGAAGGAGATGAATGATAGAGAAAATGCTGCCCTCTCATGGTTTAATGGATGAAGGTGTTCTCATAATATATTATAAAAACAAAACAATATTTTTAGGCTGCTAGATGATGATCTATTCTCCTTTGTATAGTGCAGTAAATGGAAAACATGTAAGAGGCATAATCCCTGCCACAATAAATGATATCAAAGCACTGAAAACAAATCTTGTTAATGGCATTAATGGCAGTGTTGTAATGAAGCACAATGAGAAAGGGTGATGCAAGAGGCAAGTTTAGGATCACTGTTTTCCAAAAGGCATTGTAAACTGAAGCTGGCTGGGAAGAGGCTGGTACTCATTCTGCTCTGAATACCTGAAATTGAGGGACCTCACATCTTCCCAGGTTGGAAACTCTCTCCTCTGTTGTCCAGGTGGACTGTCTCACATGCCGAGCTTTCCCTGCTGGATGCCACAGAGCAGAAGGTACAAGAAGTCTTCCAGTGTAAAAGTGAGTCAGTTAAGGGGTGTGTGCCCAAATTACTGCAATCTTGTTCCTTCCCAAAGGGGCAATCTCCTATGTATGCATAAAGGAATAGGAATAGGCAGAAAGCGACTGCAGGCAAGACAGGGCTTCCTCCACATTCTTGGTAGATGTCATGCACCCAACGTACCCAACATTTCCAAAGTGTGCAGAGTCCTGGGCAGCTACAGAACTAACCATGAGTTCAGAGCTGCTGTTAGCCTTCTGTGCCCTCCATCTGCACTCTCTGCCTGGTTGATAATTTGACCTTTATTGTCTCCACAAGCAGTGGAAATTTCACAATGCGAAACACAACATCAAAGGAGAATACCCCATGTGGTGATCTCCCTGGAAAAGGATTCCTGCAGCCTATTCAAAGAAGCCCTCTATTTTTTGGTAAGAACTGGGTATAATACAGTATAACCTCAGACCATGAGCTCAGTCATGTCCCACATACTGCGAAGTCCTTCATGTGCAAAACCATGAAAGAAACCACATCAAGATGTGCAGACCGTTGAAATCTTCAAGTAAACACTATCCACATTCATCTATCACTTCCTTACTAGGAATAACCAAATTCTGTCTTGACTAACTGCTAAACTATGTTGAATTGGAGGAAAAAAAATGCATAAAATAGCTAGTTATATTTAAATGATTCATAGGCCAGAATAGAACATTAGATCATATAGCCTTGTCTCCTGCATAACACAAGTGATAGAATTTCACTTAATTACTGCTAATAAATTATGTTTGACTATAACATAATCCTCCAGGAAAGTATTGGTGTGAAAATTTCCTTTGATATTTTGTTTGTGGAGGTTAAATCTCCTTTTCTTAAGTGTTTGAGTGTTCTTCCCTCATTTCTGACTGGAATGTATCTGTCTTTATCTTTCAGTCATCATTTTTATGGCCTCATTGTCAAAATATTTCTCTTAATTTTACAAATATATGATCTTGCCAACAGGTGTTATTCAGCAGATTTTTTTTTTAATGAAAGATTTCTAAAATATCATGGCTTTGTCTCCATGCAATGGTATTTCTTAATAGTTATGGGTCTAGTCATGACAACATACTGTAAAATAAGTGCCTTTTCTGATGTGGGGTGGCAAACTCATGAAATTATTGCACTGAAAGAGGAACTTCACCCTCAACACATTGTTAATGATATGACTAACTCATGTTCTCAAAATAGGTCTGAGAAGTCTCGGTCTGGCCAGACTTGTATTGAATAGGAGGCTAAAAAATGTCTTGGATACCAAATATGAATATTTGACACATTTCCAAGTACTTTACTTTAGGGCAGGTTGTAACCCTGTAAGGGGGTGAAACGCAGCAAAGTAATTCTGGTTTCCAGTTTGTCTCAGGGAGGAAAATCTTTCGTCACTCTTCTCAGTCAACAAGATACTTCCCTCTGAGCACAGACTGGATTTTACTATTCTTGAGTGTCCGATAGAAACTGAGAGTCCAGGCTCTCATAGGGACTTGTCTCTCTCTCTGCCTGGTGCCAATGTTGTACATTATGCTAAACAATTTTAATATGTCAAAATAAAGGCAGAACAAAAATATATTATAAATAACTTTGCCATTTATCTGTGACAGTTTTCTGGGCTTCAAGAGTCAACCCACAGATAATAATATATTCAAAAGAGCACTTGAGTAAATCCCAGTGTCCCTTCCCAAAGCTATGGCACCAAAAAAAAAAAAAAACCACCCAAAAAACAGAACAAGAAAAGCTTATGCCTCTTTATATTGCTGTATAGACCAAAACAATGTGTATGTTTACTTGGTGCATGCCTACCCAAGAAGAAAGTTCAGGCTAGCTCAGCACGCTTACCTCTTTAATCTTTCTCAAAACTGAAGTGGAAAAGGTGTCTGGCAAAGCTCTCAAACCCTGCTTTGGGGAAAATCAGGGATCTCTCCCATGTTCCCTTCCAGGAAGAGATCTGATGTTGGCAAACAGAAAAAGAGATGCACCTGTAGATATTGCACAGAGCCAAAGGGAATTCTTCACAGATCTGCACCTTCTCTGATCCATATACTGGTGTAACAGGGCTGTGACTCGTTCAGACACTCAGCTCAGTAACAACAATATCTTGTTACACATGTACTCTGGGTAGAAATTATAAACGTTTCCCTAATAGAGGGTTACACTGAAATATGACCAGATTGCATTTCTCCTACTACACTGAAAATGCATATTAGCAATGGTGCTAGTTAAATAATGCTTGTCAAAAACTACCCTGACATTTTGATTCACCCAATCTGCTGGTAAATGTTTTTTTCTCTCCACAGATTTGCTAAATACAGCATGGTACATTTTTTAAATTCAGGCTTGGAAAGCACCTAATTCTTTACATCACGCATCTTCAGAGTCTTAACCAGAAATATATTTCTCCAAATATCTATATTTATGCCCGTGGCTAAATCTAATGCTACAGGGAACAACTTCAGAAGACCTGGCTATACTAGCAAATGATATGCAAGCTCTGTAGCCTGAAGCTTTAGAGAAGTGTTTTTTGGGCAGTATTACAGACTCACCAACTTCCAGGGGATGCTGCTGCCACTAAAATCCAAGTTGACAGGGAAAATAAATGAAGTTGCTCCAGAACATCCTTTTGGTCAGTATTGTTTTGGTCAATAAAATTTGAGACCTGTTGCTCTAGAGGACACAGAACTACTCCTGAAGGAGCTGAAGGAGGAATGGCCATAGAGCTATCCACCACCATGCATGAACATAAGCTCTAGAGAAAAAGGGATGAACAATGGGAAACATGGCCTACTCTTGGTTATCTTTGGGTGCAGTGAGTCCCACTTTTCCCTCATTCCTGACTTTAGCACTGTGCCAGAGAGTACATGATGGAGATTGTGTGCCAGTTGTACTAGACTCAGGTATTTGCACCATATTTTAGAGCTGCTGCTCCTCTCTGTTTACTAGACTTTCAGAGCTGAAAATAGCTGCACGGCTAAAACAGCTTTAGAGCTGTAAGTCTCTACAAAATAGAGACTTACAATCTCCTTTACATATGTTTTGTATTATCTGTGTCTTGGGCTTGTTTTTTTACCCATACCTCATTCTCCTTTATTAGTATGGATAAAGGAGATGATGATTACATGGATTATAAGATTTTTATTTAGAATCTCTCAAGGACTTTTTGAGAATTTTTGTAGCTATTTATCAACTAAAACCAGCAACTGAATGGACAAATGAAAGGGAGAGGAATGAAGCATTATGCAAAGAAAGGACTGAAAGAACTGGGATTCCTTAGTCTGGAGAAGAGATGAAGTTGATAAATCTTCAAAAATGTAAAAAAGTAACACCAAAATTAGCTGTTCGCTATTCATACTGAGCATAGAAGAAGAAGAAATGAAGTTAAATGGCAACAAGAGAGAGGTAGGCTGAACATCTGCCTGAAGAATAGTTAAATACTGGAGGAGATTGTGCGGAGAAGCTATGGCTTCTCCATCATTTGGGTTGTATAAGAAGTTGCTAAATAAAACTTTGTCAGCTATAGTTGATTTATCTGGAGACAGCAGGAAGCATTGATTGCCCTTTGAGGGTCCTTTCTAGCTCTGGAATCCTCCACTCCTGTTCTCACCCCTGGATCTCCCATGGGAATCTAAGAGATGTCCCCGCCTTCACCCAGGAGGGAGCAGAGAGAGGTTCTGCTGGGGCTGCCGGTACAAAGGGGCTTTGCTGGAGCCACAGGGAACAGCCCCAGTCCTGGATAAACTTTAGTAACTTCTCTCCCTCATCAAATAAAGCTGAAATCACATGAGTTGTGGAGGTATAAAAGCCTCAGGAAAGAACCAAGGCAACATTTCCAAAAGGTTTAGGGCGAGGCTTCCCAAGTACACCTGAAGACTTTAAGCCTATTATACCCACTGACACCACACTGTGAGAGAGGGTTAGCAGACACGGAAGGATGAAGTCATGTGGTTAAAGGACATTTGCTATTGGATGTTTACACCAGGAGACAGGAAACCAAATTAACAAATTCCTGGCAAAGTTACCAGGGGAGAACATTTTATTTATCGTTCATATAGATGTACTGCTGTTTTCTCCCACTGAGGCTGTGTTCCTTTTCCTCCTAACACAGTTCCAACAGTTTCCTATAAATTCTTGTACTTGGAGGCAATGATGTTTTGTGTGTTAGGGGCACATCAGGAGGGCACAAATTCTGCAGGAGAACTTGAGCTGGGGATATTGGTTTCAAAAGAAAATCCACCCAGGATCTATTTAAATCTGTCCCTTGTTTTTGCCAGTAACACCAGAAAGAAGGCTTACACACAGAAAATCACTTTCTCGTAATAGTGGCCAGAGGCCATTTTTCAGGAAACAGAGAAGAAAAATCTCTCCCTGCAGAGGTGTTTTTACTATCTCCCCTAATAGTGCTTTCCTAGCAGATCTAAGAAGCAGTAAGTAGTCACAGAACACAGATTTGAAATGCTTTGATTAGATATGGAGGAAGTAGCAAAGCTCAGATTTTCAAGTAGCTCAAAGTCCAGGATCGTGCACACTGAGTTTAGAGTCTGTCTTCTCCAAAAAAGGAGGGGGAGGGTGACATTCATGCCAGCCAGTTCAGGAAGCTTAGGCAAATGCACATGTGGAGTCCAATGTCTATAAATGAGTTTATATTAACTTACATCCTCTGAGTAGTTTGGCAATAGCAGGCGAGCATCTTCCTATAGACCCCTTATTCTGCAGATTCCCTTGAGTCAGCTGAAAGAAACCCAGATGCACACCTAGAACAATAATCTTTCTCCTGGCTACACCAATCCTTTTGGGGGAATCAGGAAGCAAGTTCACAGATGGTTGTGGCTCTTAAATACACACACAGTGCTTTTATCTAAGCTTGAGCTATCTGCTTGTCCCAGGGGCAGTACCAGGTACTAAATTTCCCAGCAGTAATGTAGTGTCTGTCATTCTCAGCACCCAGTAAATTTTTCCAGTGGGCCTTTTTCATCTTTTCTGAGTACTTTAAAGCAAGACTCAACCATTTGCTGCAGTCAGAGGTCCTTTCCAACCATTTCTAGGATTTATCCCATGTGCACTGCAGACATGCTGTAGGCTCTGCTCCAAACCATGTTTCAAGGACCATTTGTTTCTGTCATTTCTGGGTTAGTCAGGACCTCCCAGCATGGTCTAGTCCAGGCACTTGCTCTCTGAACACAAAAGAAACTCACTGTGCCAAGACACTGTCTTCTCCACCCCTTCTCTCCTGGGTGAACTCCTTGTCCCCAAATCATTTAAATTTCCCACTTGGCTGAAGGATAGCAGCTGCCTCTTCCAATGAAACTAAAGTCACTGGCAACCAAAGCTTCATTCCTGGGACTAACATCAAGAACAGTCCATCCATCTGTTTCTTGATCATTTGGGGCTGCTATCAAACAGTTGGAAATGGGAGATGGAAGGAGATGTGTTCTTCAGGCACAGGAAATTTAGAGGGCAGGCTCGAGGAGAAGAGAAGTAACTTGGGGGAAAAATGATAAAAAAAAAGAAATAAAAATGAAATGAAGTTAATAAAATAAAATAAAATAAAATAAAATAAAATAAAAGCGGATGTTTGATGCAAGAATCTGAGTGGCATTTATGAGCATATAGGAAAATACTAGTGTGTGTGGTCTACATGCTTTGTGAGTATAATAAAGCTAATATGGATTCAGTCCCATCTCTAACATCGTGCCACAGCATGTTATTGCTAATTCTTGAAGATTACACCAGCCTCTGGCTCTCATTCAGTAGCCCAGTATATTTTGCAGGCTGCCAGAAAATAAACAAACAGTATTAATTGGCTTCTGTGGTGGTGTTTTCTCCAAGAACGGCTGGCAGTATCACTTTAGCTGTTGCAAGTTCTCAGCCAAGGGCCACAACTAATTGTGGCCCCTTTTTTCTGATTTCCTACAGTCACCACTGGTATATCACTCCATAGTGATTTTGGTATTAAAGATATTAAGACTGGACCAGATCTAATGAATTTATTCAAGCATTAAGAGCCTCATCTACAAGAAAAGTATTGATCAAGATATCCCAAGGTTAAACTTCATCAGCAACTGGCAGGGATTTAAATCCACTAAACAGTGGAATTCACACTAGAATTTACAACAGCCTTCTTCCTGTTCTGGGCAAGTTTTTGACTGGTGACAGTGTTTTCTGGTTAAAGAAACTCAATGGACTTTCAATCTTTTCTTGTTGAATACTCTTTTAATTGTTCATAAACTTATAGTTACATTCCATGGAACTGGAAAGCTAAATAAACAAAAATGTTGCATTAACAGTTGAGATTTTTTTTCCTTTTTGTTTGTTTTCTAAAACCAACTCAGATACAAGTTCCCAGCTTTCCCAATTTTCTCCATAATATATTCCTTACAGGAAAATCCTAAGTGTGGTCTTGGATTCAGACTTATGTATGCTTGTGCTCTTTCCAGTGTGTGAGGGAAACAACTCATTTCCAAAGTTCCTTCAACATTTGTATCCTAGTGGTAATAACTTGTGTGTGAGATCATTGCACACACCCAGCCTTTTCACTCCGAGGCTATTCATGTAAGTTATAATAAAGACAACATGTTTTGCAAACTGCACTGTTTCCAGGCCCCAAAGGTTATAATTCTTCACGCTTTGGTTAGTATTTGACATCTGTTTTCTATGAACTTTAGACAGAGTGGTAAGAGGATGCATCAGGTTGTGTGGAATATTGACATGATTCTTTGATGACAGAAGAAGGGAGGTTTTCAAATGAGATCTGACAGCTGTGAGAACTTACGTGGGTAGAAGTGAGAATATGGATCGGAGTATTGAATTTCCATTGTGTTTTGTTAAAAGTAAAAGGAAGAAAAAAGAAAGTGCTGAGATGCATAAGCTGTTAATTATTGTGGATTAAGGCACATGGAAAAATATAAAAACCCTGCTTTGCACTACTTTAAAAAAAGGTGCAGCTTTTCACCAATGTAACCAATAAAGTCGAGTAAACAATTCATATTGTGTAATTTACCCAACAAATGAGTGCTGAGCAGTTCTATCTAGAATGAAAAGTGTTATGTTATATTCCATTTATGAGATACCTGTATATTCTGGAAAAAGGTTTATCAGGACCTCTCCTTGGGAATTTAAGCTCAATGATATTTAGTAGCTGTCCGAGAGAGAAAGCAGGGGACAACAAATAATGCAGATCTCATCATTTAGTTTCCTGGCCCTTAGACTTTTTTTTTTTTTTTCCTCTTTGGTCTCAGTTCTGTGTAAGTGTCTTGTCACTACCACTGGAGCTAGGATCTGCACCAAGAGAATTCATGACTAAATGTTCAAGAATTAAGTACAAGCCCACTTTGGTTTTCAGTAGTGTGACCTTTTCTTGATTCATGGCTTGAGACCAGTGGTCTCCGTAGAGAGAGGAAGAAAGTGAAGGGTGTCAGTCCAACCATGTGAATGCGGCAAGGAGGTGGCTTGCAGCCCCTTGGGTACTCTCCGTGCAGCAGAGCACGCCTTGGCTTTGGCAAAGGTGGACGGGCGCGATCCACCCGTAGGCCAGCACTGTGGCAAGCAGGGGCACCGCTGCTCAGCCGGCCTCTGCTTCTGAGTGACACGGCCATCCCGGCCTTGTTCATGCGGGTGGTCAGCGCACAGCCACCTGCCCACGACGTTTGCAGTGCGATGCCAGTCATTCAAACAGCAGCAGCATGCTGTGCTCCCACGGCGTTGGACCACTTTTCCAGAGGATTATTTATCCAGTGAGCTGCATGAGGATTTTTGCAGCAGCAACTACTTTATGCATTTGTTATTTATAATGAGTGCACTGCAGGAGGGCAGCCACGGACTTCCTTGTGGCTGGAGTTTTCTCCAGTAGGAGAAATGAATCTCCTAAATCAGATGAGATGGTTTCTGGTTTCTGTTAGTTTTAGTCTCAAACTCACATGACCTGTTAAGAGAGTTACCTAAAATCTTCTTCTATGAACAGTCTACGTCACACACCCATTTCCTTTCCTCTCTGATTTCTGTGACTAAACCTTGCTTGCAAGAGCAGGCAGCCTTAGTGCACGTTGCAAGTCCTCTCCTGCCTATTTTGTTTGTCACAATGGAGTCAATAGATATTGGCAGATTTTTAGGCTCTCCAAGGCTCTCCTTTGGTTAGAAGAGCTGTTAGTTTCTTCCCCTTTCCTTCCTGGTGGTGCAATGGTTATATTATGGGACCAGGACTTGAAGGTTTCCTTCTATGGCATCTTCTCTATTTGACCTTGGGCAAGGCTGGGAGTCATCAGGTCACAAAATAATCCTTTTCTCGCTACTGGCAAAAAAGCCCCCAAATCCAAACCTCCCTCTCCTCAGATTTAATAAATTAGGCAGAGGGGGAACTTATACAGGTTCTTATCAGACTTGTGGTTGACCTGAATGGAATGGAATTTAACTAGTATACTGTTGTGGTAAATTTTAAAAGGTTAATATTGTAATACATTAATTTAAAAAATCGTATAGGTATACACAGGCTCACATACAGGGCCTAGCAAGAAAATATTACTGTTTAAAAAATAAAGCCTTTGAAATAAACCCAAATCTTTTGCAGCAAAAGTGAGAGGAATTTTTGTGTTCAGCAAAGGAAATACTTTCTGCGTTTTTCCTTAATGGAAGCGACACAAAGAACAATTCGTACTGAACTGAAGTTTTGTGGTGTCTCAACTTTGCTTAAAACACTTTGGAGAGTCCAACTTTACACGATCTGGTAGAGAATCTATTTTTCAATCATTTTGCTGACACACAGTGTGGTCTCATTTTAAGGATGCAGAGCAGCCAGAGCAGTCAAAGAGCCACTGCCTTTAAAACTAGAACAGACATAATACTCTCCTGAAAATGCCTCGTCTCTTGTTTATCAAAATACAAAAATTTCTTACTCACTTAGATAAACTCTGGGCCTCAGAAGCCCTGTAAATAAGTGTATTCTTTTTTTAATATCTAAACAAGAAGAATGAGTACAGCTATTCACACATTGGGTGACAGAAATCTTGCAATTAAGGAGAGCTACTTCGACTCCTAAAATGCAACTAAAAGTATGATATTTGACCCCTGCATTCCAAGGAGTGATCCAGGAAAGCTGCACTTAATCCATATGTGCACCTGCAGCTGGTTGGCCACCTCCAGTTATTACTTATGCTCACAAGAACCACTGCCTTGGCTGAGATCAGCATTTAGAAGTCCATCTCCTGCCTAAGGTGGTTTGGGATTCACACATAAGGAAACCGCAGCCATAAATTGCTTGATTCATTAGGTGTGCTCAGAGTGTACTCAACACACGGAGAGTGCATGGAGATCAGCCGTCACAGCTACCTTCACTGAAAGATAGCAGGAGGAAGGAAACTGCACCGTAATCCAGAGTTTACATTGGTTGCCCAAGCAGGACAGTCGGCTTGTGGACCTTCTGTGGTCTAAGAGTGCCTCTCAACCCACAGCTCTTGCTTCACATGAGAGAGTCTGACTATTCAGCCACAGGACACTGAGTGAGAAATACACTTTACCTTCTTTTTGAAACAGGGACACTCTGCAACCCAAATTTGAGCTCCATGAGGCCAGAGAGACAGCAACAAGGGGAGCTAGAGTCGGTAACACAGCAGCTAGGGCACTCTGCCAAATGCAGATTCAAGTCCTTTTCCTAAGATTACGTCTGGCAGTTTTTTTCTTCACACAATGACTGGACTACAAGAAAAGTGAGAATCCCAAGGCTCCCACACAAATGCCCTCACCACCATGATGCAGTTGCACAGTCACTGCGCTCCTAGACTCAAGAGTCTTTTCAGGTCTGAATCTCTCTTCTGTTTTCTGCAGGCTACTGTGGGCATCCCACGGAGCCATGTGCCAGGCTTTGCAGATCCCTTCCTAGCTACCAAGCTGCTGATGACCCAAAGCAAGAACCTAAGCATCTGATCCAACATTGCTGCTTCCCCTTTTGAAGCAGGGCCTAGCTTCCAGATGTTCAGTATCAAAACACTCAAATCTTTATGTCTTGTGACCCTTCTGCCTCAGAAAGAGTAAATCTTCCTGCAGTGCCACTGCTTTGTAATATAGGCCAAAGTCTGCTCAGGCTGGAACTGGATTGCAGTGAAGAGCCATTACAAAGCTTAAAATAAAACACAATTATGCTAATAAAATTATCCATAACCCGAAAAAGTTTTCTTCCCACCTCATCCACATTTCCTTTTACTCTTGTTGGGGATTCTTACTAAAGGCTTAGTGTAAGGCTGCAGACCACTTATATGATTTTCCTTCATGGGGTAATTTAAAACTAACTGCAGAACTAAATCATCATGAAACGTCTAAGAACATAAACATATAAAATTCATGGATGCATCGTTCATTTACCATACAACATAGCCAAGCATTCCTCCCTGTTATTGCTGTCTTATTAGTGGGAAAATGCCCAGTTCCGCTCATTCTTACAACTCAGCAGGTTCTTTTAACCCAAAACAGTATTTTAATGAGATGAGCTGGCAAATTTTATTTTAAATTTTCGTTAACTTATTTCATGTGACCTTGGTGACAAAGTACCTGTTAAATAATTTCATATGACTATGATGATCAATGCAGAACATTTGCAGACAGTGAGTTGGTAGAAATTGCTGCACCTAATGTTGAAACAAAGAAGCTCATTCTTCTAGGGGAAAAAAGGGACACTAATTTGCCATCTCTCTGGTTTTGCAATAAACTTTTCCATTTATGCTGTGCTGTTTGCTTCTTCTGCACTGGTGATGAGTTAAATTCAACAGACAACAACAACAACATCCTGAATATTTCAAACAATGTTTTATTTTGCTTTAAGTCTATTGAAGTAGGTAGTATTAAAGGTGAATGGATGGGAACTGGTGTAGCATGCTGAAGAATCAAATCCTTTGAAAGCAAAGACAGCGAAGAAATAGAATTTGCCATTAGAAACACTTTAGCAGCAGGCTGAAAGGAGCATTGCAGAGACACATGGAAATAATAGAGTATTTATTGGAGTTTGACTGCAGTGAGTCAAATCAGATAGGCTTGGTGGGTATTTCCAGCTCCATCTTCTATACTTCAGTCACTCAGGGTCCTGGAAGAGTGACTTTTCTGACATTGCATCTATTTTGCTAGAGGATCAGCAGGCTGAGTCAGATTAGCAGATCTTAGTAGGCAGAAAGCTAGCAAGCAAATTCCCATTATATCCTCTCAGCCAGTGAACCATTTATACAAATTGCCTTCATAAAGGAGTGAAACCATTTCTACTATACAACTTCAATAATAACCATCATGACTATATGACTACTTAATTTGATTTTGCATTATTAGTTTCTCATTGTGTCTATGTTCATAGCTACCCACACATTGCTACTTTCAACATGAGAATAAGGATAGAGAAATTGTTCCTGGTCTTGGGACTGTTTCAAAGCTTGGAGTGCACTGCCTGGACACAGTCTGGCTTGGGATTTGGCAATAAGAAATACTATAAACCCGCAGTATGGTTTTGGTGATCTATAAGTAAAAATTTTGCAGTTTGGCATCTAGATTATTCGCTTTACTGCTCATTCAGGAACGAGTGTACACTAGAATAACTCATTCCGCAGTTAGCTCTGCCTAACATAAGCTGTTGTTCCTCAGCTTATTTATAAAGTAAGCTTTCAGGGTATAACTGATATGCCTAGTTTTGCTTCCACCCTGTTACATTTCGCAAAGCTAAGCTAGGGACTGTAGAGAGCCCAGCAATAGCTCTTCTTCAGCAGTCAAAATAAGAGAAGACTTGGCAGAGAAGCATCCATCAAAACAGAATTCAGTGGTGGCAGACAGAAAGGGATCCTTCATCTGCAGTCCTGTATATATTACAGACCTTGGACCTCCCTGGTTTTCAAGATCAGAGAGACTAAAATGTGTGGCAGGATATGAGGCTGTATGTACTACTCAAATCCTCCATGTAGGACTGAAGTAGGATTGAGGTAGTACTGAGTTTTATGCCAGCTTCCTGGGCAGGTGTGCTCTTCACCCTGGTTAAAGGACATAATATTTGCTTAACTCCTGACAATTGTGGAATGCATTGCTAACCTCACCACAGCCTGCCACAAATATGAATGGCAAACTACTACAGCATGACAAACCTTCCTCCGTGTCTAGCTTAGAGCCTTCCTTCTCCTTCCAGCCACATGCAGTTTGGCAATCATTCAGTCCCTTACTGTCCCTCACCTGCTTTTTGTGAAAACAATATAATTTCCATTACTGGCATCCAAAAACCAAGGTTATAAATATAAAAATCGGATGGCTATTCCCTCTTTCTTTATGGGATTTTCCAAGATTGTCTTGGATATATTTAGTATTCATGTGTAATGAGTCAGAGTGTCCACCTGTGGTCTCCATAAACCGATTTTGTAAATAGCATTGACTGATGTGACTCAAAAAAAAAAAAGGCCAGTTTCTGTTTTCCTGTTTTAGTCTGAATTCAAACACTGTTTGCAGTTCCAAGAACTCTGTGGGTTTCATGCTCTGGGTCAGTGGGTGGGGAATACTGGAAAAGGCACACTCCATCCTGTCCCCTTGTTCCGCTGGGGTGGAGGTCTGCAAAAAGATGACTTTATTTTATAGCACAGTAAACCACCTTTTCATTTAGAAACTGTTTAATATGCAACTTGTAGATGAGATCCTGGCATACATAATTTCCTGTGCTTGGAGATTGCTATTGAAAAAAGCCTGGATTTTGCTTCAGCACAAATGAATGTGCAAAAAAGAGCTGCAGTCTGGTTTTCACAGGTGCCGAAAAACACTGAAGGACCTAAGTCTCACTGACTTTTCAGTAACATTTTGAAGAATATGGGAGAACAACTTTACTTCAGTGTTACTTTAGGTTACCTAAGCTCAAGTTAGCCTCATGTGAATGGAGGTGGCCGCACTGTGAAGTCACACCTGAACGGCATTTTCTGGAGTTGTGCGTGTGGTGCTAAACCCTTTGGGGTCATTCTTTGTGCAGCTGGACTGTGGGTCCAGGACACTTCTGAATGAATTGAGAGGGAACTGCTGGGCCTTTCTGGTGCAAGGGAAAGGTTTTGGGAAGGTGGCAAAAGACTAGTAGCAATGAAGAGGAGGCAGCTTGTGTCCTGTTACTATCTGATGAGCTGTGTTAACTGAAGCTTAGATTAAGCCCTCTGGCAGATCAATATTTCAAGCTAAAAACACCATCACACACAGGTTATGGATCCAATGTAGATTTTAGTTCACAGTCACTATAAAAGGAGAACTGAAATCAGCTCTGCAGTGAAAGTAAGCCCAAACTCCAGAAAAAAATACCTGAAATGGGACCCTATATACCGTCTTAAAATTTGGCATTTATTAAGACATTAGCTCTTACATTAAGATATGGGTTCATCTGCATCCCTTGCAATCTTTGCACAAAATCAGCAAATAGGCAGCTGTCACATAGTTGTCAATGGACAGTATAAACCCAGTTCAGATAAAGGTGTTAAAACAACACATATAAGTGCATGGGTACATGCTTTAGAAGACTGTAAATATCCTATTTTAGCCCAAAATAACTGAGGAAATAAAGTAAGAGGATATGCTTGCTGAGTGCTTAAATGTTCTGTTGACTTTAGTGGAAGTTTTGGCAAAAGCTGAAGGCAGGCTGGCCCCTTACTAAACAGAACTGAGTGAAATAATTTCTGATTATGGCAATATCAACTGTGTTTGTTTTAGGGTTTATATGAAGTGTGCTTTGTTTAAGGCTTAAAAATAGACTCCCACTCACATCACATGTATCAAAAGGCCCGCTAAAACTCACAGAACTTTTGAACTTGTTCTGAGTTGCAAGCTCAGTAACATCACTTAATTTTCTTTCATCAAAATTTTATGAAATTTAGTTTGCATGTTTTCATTATGAACGTCAAAGGAAATGTGATACCTTGAAGGATTTTTACATTAATGCTTCAGAAACACTTGAATCTGGAGCTCAAAGCTAATGTCAAGGCTTGCAAAACCACCTAGATCAGAATTCAAAAAAAAAAAAAAAAAGGCAATAGTTTGCATGAGTCTTTGCCAACTGAAACCACTCAGCACCACATAGATCGATTAAGACATGATTCTGCCAGGTGCCAACGTGTCTTGTGAGTCACTGTGTACTCTCAACTCTTTGAAATCAAGAGAACCAAGTCAAAAGACACTTAGTACTTACCAAGATCAGGTTCCTAATAAGTCAATAAATGGGTGTTTTCTGCTATATGCTTTGAATAGAAGAAGAAACTCAATACACCCACTCTCAGACATCAAAATTAATAAAATTACCAAGGAACCAGCATTTCTCTATATCATAATGAATGCCAAGCAAGCAGCTGAGTTAGCAGATAACATGAGGCATGTTAATTTGGAATTACAGCATCATTTGATAGCAAGGCAATAGCTAAAATTCTATCAGCTTTTCCATTATACACCACCATAAAAATCTACAGAAAGCAGATATTTGGTATACAGTTTCTGAGCCTTGGAGACACTCTAAAATTTGCATTTGATTAAGTAGTTTTCACTTAAAATGAATCTTTATAGCATTCGAGATAAAAATTCAACTTAAGTTTAGGAGAATGAAGGATTTTTTTCCTTTTTTTTTCTTTTTTTAACCTAGCGAACTTTGGTCCTTAGCATTAATTGCAATGCTTATTATTCCATAATTGTAACACAGACCCTCCTTATTTTAAAAATAGCCTGCAAAGGAGTGGAGTCACTGTTCATTCGTCGTGAGAGTCCATGCTGAGCGCTCCTGATGTAGACATGTGTGGCTGACTTTGCTGGTAGCGTTAAATAATGCATAAGAAATAAAATATAATAATTGGCGCAAGCCAAGTATGTCTTCTAAGTGGGAGTGGAACCTTCTATCTATTGCACTTTTTGCTTTTTAGTGCCTGCGATGCTATGTCAAGATTATTTTTATTTATTGGCATTGCACAAATCTCCAATGGTCCTCAGGCTAGTAGTATTCTTATTTTGATACAAACCCCAGGAAGCTGGGCATTTTCCAAATACAAAAGCCAGTTCAGTTTTTGTTTCAAAAATGTCACAGGCTAAAGTATGACAGATAAGCAGCAACTCATCAGTCACTGAAATCTAGCCAAGTCCCTTTGGGCATCAAGAAAAGCTAGTCACCCCTAGAAACACAGCAGGTATTATAACAGTGCCAACAACATGACACAGACCCAAGGGGAAGGAAGTACAGATGAAAGTACCATCATCAATTAAAGCAACCAGAATATTAATGTAATTACCCAGTTTGTAATATAGCCAAGAACCAGGACAGATGCTGCTGTTCTTGTGACAAGCATTATCCAGTATTTTATGTCATGGAAATGGTAGAACTGGGAACCTTAGTGCTGGGATATACCTTCAAGGGAGCGCCCCGGCAGGGAAGCAGGGTGTTGCTTTATGACTGACTCAGTGCGAAGAATGTCATCTTCTGAATCACAGGTACCACTTCCTGTGGCATTTTGTTTTTCTCTCCAGGATTCCCATGACTGTCTAATACTAGTTGGACTGCAAGACCTTTGGAAAGCCGAATATATCTAACAGTTTGGATCAAGCTCATGCCTGGTGCAATACAGTCAGCATTGCTGGTTTTGCTTCAGGGATGAAGATGAACCATTTCATTTCCTCTAGTCCATATAAAGGTAGGAACGGTAGATCTAATTTTAAAATATGCCCTTGTTTTTGTTAAAGTGTTGCCTAGCCTTCCAGTTCCCTAGTCATTTAGGGAGTAGTCAGTATTTCCATTACAAACTCATCTTTCAGGGTTTTATCATTGTAATAAAAAAAAATAATCTTAGGACAGAAATACTCTCTGCATGAAATTTTCTGGTGAAGGAAGGTTAGTTTAATGATCCAGAATTGTTATGCCAGAGCAGGACACAAGAAAAAGGACAAGGACTGGATTCTGCAAAGAATGTCAAATGCTGTGTTTTGAGCATGTGAGCACTTTCATTGAGTTCCAGAGGTCTGCTTACACTTAAATAAACAAGCCCTGGGACCACAGTAATTAACAGCAGCTAAAAACAATTCAAAAATATACGGAATATAGTTATTAATACAGACGTCATACATATGCCTAGCATTCAGGCAAATACAGCCACATCTGCCCATAGGAGAAACAACAAAGACCCTAATCCTAATACAGTGGTACCATGTCTGTTCTGTCATGAATTTCAGGTGTGCTTTGCACCTTCAGGTCCTGTTCAGTTTAATGGTAAAAGAGCTGTATGGAAAGTCAAGCTGCTAAGAAAGAGGATTGTCTTCTACCCTCTGAAGGAGATAGGTTTGATAATGCAATAGAGCTTATGCTTTTTCTTTCTAACTGCTCATAATGTCTATCTTACATACATACAACACAATAAAATACTATTATATTACAGATACTGGGAAAAGATTAATCTGTGACAGAGAAAAACTGAATGACTTTTTTGTAGGTAGCCAGTTCTTCTGCTGAGGCTAGAACTCTAACCCAGCACTTCAGTAGTAGAAATTGCTCCTTCTCTCATTAATGTGCTCACTGGAATAATGCTTATTTTGTCAAAAGTATTTCCCCGCACAAATCTAACAGGACGGCAGGTAGAGCAATGCAGGTAGAGACAGACAGAATAAAGCCTGAAACTATTGTCTCTGGATAAATAAGCCAGTTACTAACACAAATTTTACTATGTGCATAGTTTGTTAAAGGAAGGATAGAAATTCTTACTTATTAGGATGATAGTTGCAATCCTAATTATATATCAAATGGGTTTATTCTAATATTGATTGTTTAGAGTAGCTACAAAAATAGTGTAAGATGTCCTCCAAAAATTTAGGCAGAAAAGTGTCAGACTGATCTTTATAATATGCTCAACATTGTGTACCATCTTTGTATCAGAGACTGTAGGGATTTTGATATCTACGTGCTTAGACACTGGTGCTTTTTTATTTCTTTCTTCAGGACAAAATTAAGAGATGAAGTACAAAACAGATAGTGATTGTGTTTATTGTAGAAAAACAAAATCTTACCTGTTTTTTAACATTGTAACTATAAACCTTGCAAGAAGCAGAGATAAAGATAAATTGATGGAAAAGCAAAGGGAAGCCAATGAAGAAAGAAAGATCTGTAGACATCTTGAACCTATTTGTCAGTGTTTGTGCCTCCTAATTAAATTTTCTACTGCAGTTACCACAAACCCACATCAAATATTCAAAGAAACTGCCATACCCAGCAGATTTAGTGAGCTGCAGGCCAGCAGTGTATGCCAGTGGAAATCAAAGAAAGTGGTTTTTGACAAGCAAGTGTACCAACATTTTATTATCGTCTCTCCTATTGAATTGAGCTGTAAGCACTGATAAACAATAGCAGTCATACTTAAAAGAAAAAAAATCTCGCAAAAGCATCCATTAAACCACATTATGGCAATTTTTGGTGTGTGTGTGGTCCATTGTCTCTACAAAAATATCCAGGATAAGAACACCCCTAGCACATTACAATACTGCAGCACACTTTCATTACCCAGGCAGGTGGTTTTAATATTCCTGAGCGGAATGAGGAGAACTGACTCCAGAAAGGCCTGTTCCTCTCAGCCCTTCTTAAAAGACACCATCTATCAGCCCTGGTATTTTGATCTCATTCCATAAATTATTCTTAGAAATGCCCATTTTTAGTGTAAACTCCTTATATAATATGACAAACTGATACATAATATGGCATGCTGAAACATCTGTTTTTCTGCCAACAAGAGAAGTTCAAGTTCTTCAGCTACTGCAATCTTCTGGGAAGAATGTGGAGTTTCCTCTGAGTCAGTGCCTGACCAAACTGCTCTACAAACTCAATTTTAGCAGGCTTTCATCAAGCTTATGGAGACCTTACTGAGACAATCTGTTTGATAGCTCAATTACCACAAAAGATAGCCAAAGAAGCTACTGGCAAATAATTTTGAATAAACTTACCAAAAAAAAGGTATTTTCACACATATGGACAGAAAAAAATAACAAAAAAAGAATATGCTGTGAATTGTACTGCTGTAGCTCCACAGGTAAAATTGTTGGGGCCATAGTATGTAGAATTAGGCTGGGTGCTGTATTATCTTAGAGCTAGGTGCCGTACCTAGGAATTGAATCTGAGCTGACTCATATTTTTTGTTTAACATATATGCTTGAGAGGCTGGAAGAGTGTCAAATTGAAAAGATAAACCAAAACCCTTACTGAAAATAATCTAAACAAAATATACCACAGAGTCTTTAAAGGAAGATTGCTTTAGAAATTTACCACCGCGTTAAATTCCCCTTTCTGTATCACATGCCTCTCTCTGTATCGCCAGTGGAAGAATACATATGTCTGAAGGAAAGACATCAGAAATACTTTTTCATTTTGTTAACTTAGACCTTCTTGACATTTAAGTTACCTAAACCTGCTCTTTTCTCCCATCTGGTCCTTAATACACTGGAGAGTCTAAAGGAAAGTGTTCAGGGAAGTGAGAGTCACCTGAGAAATTTTTATAGGAGCTCTTCAAGATAGAAAGAGGCATCTTAATACCTAATCCTTTTTTTTTTTTTTTTCAGCTAATCTTCTTATTAGCTCAGGAATGAGCTAAACTGAAATGAGCTAAATGAAACTGGCAGCAAAACAGGTAATAAAGCTTGACCCCAAAGGGTCATGGGTTCCAGTATGCTGCTGAACATATCAACCCATCCTTGAGAGTTGTGAAGTCAGTGAGCTGTGATACCGGACAGACCATTAAAAGGTTTTATTTCCCTAGATTAAGTAAGATAAAGAGCACAGAATGAATCACAGAATCACAGAATGGTTGAGGTTGGAAGGGACCTCTGGAGATCGTCTAAGTCCAACCCCCCTGCTCAAGCAGTGTCACCTAGAGCACGTTGCACAGGATCGCGTCCAGGCGCATTGCTGGCTCATGGTTAACTTGTTGATGTCTCAGGCTTTCCACCTGCACTTCCTGAGCAGATTTCTCTTCAGAGCTAACTTTGCTTTAAATGCTAACTTAGTAAAGGTCATACAGAGGCTCATGCATGTGGTACCTACTATTATGCACTGGCAGCAGTGCTACCTTTCTTGCAAAGGTATATGTCTCTCCAAGTATGGAAAATGTCTACTTTCATTTTGTCCCACACATTCTTGCTGAAGGGACTAAATAGTTACTTTTTAAGAGTCACTTTGAAACATACGGTGAGAGTCTGGCTATGCCTCTACCCCCTTTACACAGAAGTACAACAGTGTGTTCAGTGATTTCATGTGTTTAGCAGCCCATCACAGGACTGGGTGTATCTCCAAAGCAACACAGGGGTGCACTCATTTTGCTGAATCAAATCCAAAACAACAAATCAACTAACTGGGGATACTCTGGTGAACAGAAACTCCATTTTTTCGTATGCAGGTATTAGGCTATTTCTTTTATAGTCAAATACAGTCAAATATAGTCAAATATATCAAAATGGTGCTTAGCCACATTTAATCTGAAAATGCTGTCAAGTGCCGTGCTGCTTCAGACAAAGAAATATTTTACAAGTAATAGAAGTAGCAATAGAAGTAATATCTTCTCAAAACTCAAGTCACTTTTAAACAGTTTAGAGTTACGAACAACAGGAACTTACATGCCTTTGGGCATTTGCGTCAAAAAGCTTTTACTGAGAAAGGGTCAGTACACTCAGATCCAGCAAAGCACTGCTGATGCAGAAAAATTTGTCCTATTTAGTCAGTGTGTTACAATGATCAAGAGCAGTTTGGGAAGGGCTCTGTCTTAACAGTTCAGCTGCACCTCTTCACCTCCACTGGTGCTGCAATACACAAAAAGTCAGAAGAAGATTCCTTGTAGAAAAGGAAAATAAATTAGGACTAAAGCCTTGTAATGTAATGTTATCATTAAACATAAGGACAAATCAATAGTAAAGAGACAATCTGCCTTAGAAGCCTACTTGTTAAGTAGGTAAAACACGGAATGGTTGGGTCTGCTTGTGTTATGCAGCAGATCAGTGACAAAACCAAGAACAAGGTGTTGATATGCTGTGTCTCAGCTCAGCACCCAAGTGTGCAAGACCCAAAATAAAATGCGTCTACAATATTTGGTCTACGTTTTGGCTGAAGGTGTTTTAAACTTCTCCACAGCATGCTTTGGGGGCCAGGGAGGGAGTCTCTTCCTGTTAATGTTAAAATATGTCAGTTTTCTTAGTATTCTGCTCTACTGTTAGGTATAAAGGCTGAATTTCCTCTTACAAGCCACACATTATTTGCTTTTCTCATTCATATGCCTAGGAGTTTACGCTAGCATTTAATTTTGTTGTTTGAAAAGTGACAAGTGCATATGAATGGACGAACTGATCCACTAACTGCCATAATGCAGTATTGGGAGCCCACAACCCGTTCGCATTGCTGATCCATTTGGATTGTTGGATCACATGAGCATTTTTCTACACTGTTTATTACTTACCAAAGAAAGAGCATTATGAGATTATAACAGTTGCAAAATCAAACTTTCAGAAGTTAGGAAACACATTTGCAATCACCCAGATAGCATCAGTTTTGACACTTCTTATGTTCAGGCTAGGCATGAAATGGAGAAGGGCTGGCATGCAAAGTTGCAGAACTAAGGATGCTTGGGAAACCCCAGGTTTGGTATTTCCTAATTTCTAAGTGTTCATTTTGCAACCAGACTATGCCTCAAATGAAGCAGGGCCCTGGGGAAGAAAGAATCCTTTATGAAGGCAATTGAGGACCATAGCAAAACACACAAACATGAGGCTGAATTTGAGTTGGCCAGATGGACAAATATCTGGCATTTTCCAGCTTCAGTGGACTTGATTTTCCACCTAAAAAAGGAATACCAGTTTCAAGTCTGCATTCCTAATCTGTTTTTTAAAAGAAAGCCTACTCTGTTCATATGCAATCACCTCATCTATATCAATGGGATTTCAGTGCTGACTTTTTGTGATCGCTGCACAGAAGCCAATCACTTGAGAAACTGGATTAAGAAATCTCAGCCACTGGCCCCAGAAACCCTTTATTGCCAGTGGGAGAACTGGTGGAAGAGGGCTCCTAGAGCGAGTCAGAAGAGGGACCCTGCCGCAACCCTCCTTCCCCAGGGAGCTGCTCCTGCAGCTCTTTAACCTGTTGGTTGGCTCAACATCGGCTCTCGCTCTTGTGGTGACAGTGGAGCTACAGGCATGATGGTGTTCGGTTGTGGTGCTGGCAAGCTGCCAGAACTTCCCTGAGCTCTGTTAGTGACAAATGGAAACATCTCTGGAAAAACTCAATTCTGCAAGACAAAAGAATGCGTTTTTCTGCCTTAAGAGCTCCCTCCTCTTTCTCCTGCCATGTACATATGTGCGCACCCCACACATAACCATATTTCAAAGCCCTGTTGGAAGCAACAAAGGTGATAGGACTTTTCAGGATGAAGTAACAAGAACCTTTTATGCTCAAAAGTGTCAGGGTCTATTACAGTACATCACATTCAAGAAAAAGCTCTTCTCTCAATACCCACGTTTGGGATTTTTGCCCAGTATTCATCCAGATTATCCCCCAAAAGTGCTATTACTGACTTTAGCATGACAGGAACCCTAGGCAGATTTATTATCTGATCTCCCTGAATGAATCAGAATTTTAAATATGCAAAGCAAATGCTGAATCTCTGCCACAACTATTACAGGAAGAAAAAAAACAATAATGTCATCTCTCTCAAAAAGCTTTGATGCCAGGAAACAAAATACCCAACTACAACTATTTTTCTAACTTGGTTCATCTTTGGGGGTTGCCAGAGGAAGGTCTTTTTTGCCTCACAGACCACCGCAAAGTTGAGACAAGGAGAACAAGTGATCTTCCACATGACTCTTCTGTGAAAGTTCTGGATTTTCCAAATGGCAGTTTACTGTTACATATTTATTCATTTTTCCAGTCAGTGAGTATTACAAAAATAAAGGAGAGAAGACAGAGGTTACACTAATAGTTCCCAACTGACTATCAAGAACACGCAGTTCCAGTCTCTGATGTAGATGATAGATTTTCTTAGGAAGCTAAGGGAAGACACAGTTCTGGTTTATGGAATTACTTCAAAGACAATCATTTCTAAAATTTAAAATTATAAGGCCATATCAACAATTGTGGTTTTTGCTAATTCTTTGAATTATTCGTAACATTCATCACATTCTCTGACAGACACTATCTGTAAGAGGTATTAAGGAATTTTCATCAGAGCTGAAAAGCCCTTGAGTGAGCAAATACATCTATGATTGACTTTTAAGATTTTCTTTAAGAGTAAGAAACAGTACCAAGTTTATGATTTTCTGACCTGCAAACATATTCTATAGCTGAGGACTGACAATTAGACTATTTTTCTTTTTTATTAGGTTTTCTGCCTGAAGATCATAATCAAATTAATAAAATTCTGTGTAATTGATTAAATACTTAGAATGATGGCCTATTTTTACTGCTCTCCAGTGTAATTCACAGAATAATCCAATATGTAGTCTTGCTCCAGCAGTGGTGGAAGAAATTGTACCTTGGTTCCTTGTTGGGATGTTGATAATAGATAAACTGTTCATCAACATTAAATGTAACAACCCTTCTTCGTGATTTCTCCTATTTCCAGGTCTCAGTAATTTCTTAACCAAACTTAGTACAGATTGATGAGCCATGCCAAAATGAAGGCATTCAGGGACACAAAATTGTATTGCTGGGCAAAAGCACAGAGTTGTCTTCAACAGAAACTGTTCTGTGCAAGTCTCACAATCTTTATTATATTGCTTTTCACTTAAATTCAGCCTGTGTTTTCTCTGTGTTCCAAAGTAGGTGAAAAGCAATCACTTGGGATGGAAGGATTTTTGGTATGTCCACTCTTACATTCTTCTATATGTCGCTGTTTTCCACTGTCTGGATAGTGAGTTTATGTCATTTTGTTGAAGTGACTGACCATGGTGAAGTGGTGGATTGGGCTTTACATATTTATGCACTTGACTTTCCATGCTATATAATTTACACAGGATTTGATCAAAAACTCAGAGAAGTTAATGTGAGACTTTCCTATTTCTCCATCACAGATCTTTAATTTTTCATTGTCTTTCTGCATGTTCACCTGCAAAACTGCCTCCTTGGAGTCTGCTTTTTCATTCAGAGATCCAAGAGAGAAGCTCATTGTAGTTCTGTAGCTGTTCCATATTTTTCCACAGAGAGGGAGCTTGGGATATTCTCTCTTGCTCCCATCTCTTTCCCAATTGCACCATGCTTCCTTCCCCAAACTCCTGTCACATGTTTCTCAGGTATAACAAAGTAGACTAAGAGAGCTGCTGGGCTTTCTTATTTTCATTTATGGTGGAATTTATGTTTCCTCCACATATAGGTACAAAGCCAAATGCTTTACAGAAAACTTTTAGAATCAACCCTTCATCTTCCAGAGTAATGAGAGAGCATGGACAAAGGACAAACGCAGACAAAAACTCCCTCTGGACCTGAACTCTTCTTGCATAAGCTTGGCTACATTTCTTCTGGACACAAATTAACTTGAGAAGCACCATTTTGGCACTGTGCCAAAGCTGCTTGCTTTGCTGGATACAAACTGACTCACAGAGAATCATCTTACCTCTCTGTGCCCACAGCACTGGCTGATCTGCAAACCAAATCATCTTCCTATGTATAAGGAAGAGACGACTCTTGGCTTTATCAAGCAAACTGTCAGTCTTATCTAAAAGGATATTCAGGCAAAAATGTCGAGGTTTCATTGCAAATGTATGAGCTCAGTTTTTTTCGTAACCAAGAAGTAAAGGTGCATCAAATGAGAACAATCAAGGTCACTAAGGACAGCCAGACAACATCTCAGACACCTCCCGACATGAAAGACACAGTGGTAATACTAAGGCCACCAACGTAAATAGCTGTGGAGTTTGCCAAGAGCACTGTATGCTGCAACAGGTTAAGAACACTGGACCTCAGGACCGTTATCTAATGGAAAGAAATAAACAGAGAAGCATCACAGCGAGGCTAGGGCTAGTCATTCCCTGTCACAGCATAAGTTGATTTACTTAGAGAATAAAGATACTGAGGCTTTCTGAGGAAACACTCTTGTGAAAAATATGAAATCACTTCAGATTTAAAAGTTAAAATGTTTTACTGATTTGATGCCTGCCTGGATATTTATGTTATAAGAATCTGCTGTAATCAACAATCGGTGCACCATGTCTGCAGCATTCCTCCATTAACTCTTCATGCTATTAAGTACTGATGTATACTAAACCAACAGTGGACTAGCTGTTTTGTAATCAAGCAGGAAAAAAAATGTATGTGCCTGAAAGATCCCAAATCAATGACCTGGCCTGAAAAAGAATCCGAAATTTGCATTTGTTCAGGCCTACATGATAATAATCCCAGTAACTTTCCACTCTGAATGATCGTATATTGCTGTGTGCTGAAAAAAAAGTTCACTGGTGGGAAGTGTAATACTTCAGGATAAAAGGTGCTCTCTAACTGTGACACACTGTGTCATTATCAGGCTTTTAGGACACAGGACATAGAACTATTTTGCACATGGGCCTAAATTGATTTAAAGTAATAAATAGGTATTTCAAATACTCATTTGAATACTCTTAAGCAATACTTAATACTTAGGCACACAGGTAAAACATACTCAAATAAGTATGTATTACACAAGGCCTAACAGCCTGCAGAACGAGGGTAACTAGCCCCTGCAACAGGTTACCTGCTGCATTTTCACTCACTTGAAGCAGTTAAATAGAAATTCTATGTCTTTATACATGAAACTTCCCTTCACCAGCAGCAGCTGTGAGCAGGAATCACTCAGTGAAATTCCAAGGTTTACGTTATGTAGGAGGCCATCCTGGTTCATCATAATGATCCCTTCTTGTTTTAAAAGCTCTGAATATTTTATGTAATCCCTGTAATTAATCTAGCTCCATAGGTTTCTATTTACAAGTCAGTTATTTTGGCTGTCTGTATCAGGAGAAATAACTAGTTGCAGCCAGTCAGGGTTTATTGAAAATAGGGAATTACTATTTGGAGCTAAGTCTGCTTCTAAAAAGCCTGCTGTATAAGCCTATGCTCTTTGGAAACACCAGAGCTGATCTCTGTGACACATCCTATTTGCCGAAGGTTTACGGTAGATTGACTCATGCAGTTTTATGTTGTGCTCTGTTTAAAATACAATTTTTTTTTGGTTGAGTGGTAGCTGTTTCAGTGGTTACCTTTTGGTTTGATGGTTTGTTTTCATAGGGCAGAGAAATTTACCCAAATTACGAGCAGTTGCCAGTATTGCCTGAAGAAAAATGTCATCCTGACATTGATTTCTTTGGGCAATGAATCATGCAGCCATATAACTTTTAGCAGTGCTGTCTGTCTAGATTTGTGATCTTTTTTCTTTCTCTTAGTACAAAGTTTGTCACTTGAAACAATGCGTGATGTCTCGTCTTAAGCATATTTATAGTTTACCCTATGTTTACTAACAGTTCTGTTCTGTGTGTCACTCGCGTCTGGCATATGCATCATCAGTAGTTCCATTTCAGTATAGAAACCCATAATTTCATTTTATATTTTATCCATATGCATCATTTTTGTGGCTATGTTTTATTCATGATGGGGCATTACAAGGAGGCCTTCTTAATGATAGAAACCATAATGTGTCCCAAATATAGCACAGTATGGATAACTGTAGACAGGAGTTTAGGGGTATTTTTGGTTTTGATAATTAATGACTGCCTGCATGAAAGTTTTAACGCATTGCATCACATAAAAACCAACAACAAAAACCAACGGCACATTCCTTTAGAGAGTTCCCTTGAGCTCAGCTAATCCAAAGAAAATCAAAATGGCCAAATCTTTAAGTCAGCATAAACAGAAACTCTAAGTAATGAATACAATTTAATGGATTTCTTCAGACCAGATTCTGCTCTCTTGAAGTCTTCCACTTGGGAGAAAGGGCTACAGAATCCCTGGAGCAGTAAAAGCAAAGTAACAGATGTTTCTAGTCTGGTTCTAATCCCTTGTAATTAGAATAACAGACTAATCATACCTTCTCATTTTCCCATCCCTGTTTTCTTTTTAAGAACAATTGATTCCTTTGTTTTTGTGCTCTATTATTGTGTTTCCTGGTTAGTTATTATTTACTAAGTGCTGGTTGATGCAAAAGTTTGGAGGCATAAAGACATCATGCCCTTGCTATGATGTTTAGGGGCACTAGTCAATAAATCTCAGTTCTTGCCCTTTGTGACCCTGAAAAAGGGCAGCTCAGAAATCAGTTTGTCCCTCCATTGCCCTCCACAGTATGGAGAGACGCTCAGTGAACCCGTGCCTGTGCGTAGGGTATGGCATGATAGTGGGTATGGTAATCACGTCTGAGGGAGTGAGCATGGAGCAGCACTGAGGACACCCTGGCATCCGCCCAGATGGACTCACAGTTACTGTCTCACTCCCCTGCCACAGATCCTCCTTAAAGGAAAACACGTGCTGTCTGTGAATCTCTTCCTAGTGCTAACAGACAGCAATTCATTTCCAGATTTATAAAAAAAAAAAGGTTATCACAGAAAAGAGGCCAATTCCAGCTGAGGAACTGGCACAGACAGGACCAAGCAGGATGTCAATCTAAATCCATTTCCAGTGCTTGTCTGTACCCAAGTGAAATCGGCTTTCCACTCCTGCGGGCAGGCGCTGCGCCTCCCAATGGCATGGCCGCGAGAGCGGGCAGCCAAGTGATCATGCCCAGGCACCGACTGTGGGCGAGAAGGGCATGACTCCAAGCCCAGGAATGTGGCTGCAACAGCGCGGCTGGAGCCTCTGCACAGACCGTGTCAACAGCGCGGAGGTAGAATCACTTCGGGGATCAGCCAAACAGCCTCCGCCACTGCCTGCAGTCATTTTTGTCGCCAGGGATCAGGATGCATGTTGCACAAGGACAGAGGAGGAAGAGGAGACGAAGAGCAGTTGGAGATTTTCTAATGACAAATTGCTCACTCAGGCTCCATCTCCCCTTTGGATAGTCCTTATTCTTTTGATTAGGTCATTGGTCTTTGGGAGGAAACATATCTGATATGTGATGCAGCAGTATGGATGCTTTGCATGGCAACCCTCTTCTGTACTGTAAAGCAGGGGACCAATTAATATTAGAGGTAGCCTGTTGCTGTTAAACCAGCTCCTCACAAGTGCACATTTATTCTGACCTGTTTCAGGCTGGTTATGGCCCAAGGGGAAAGACCTCTCTATTGCAGCGTAGGCCAAAACCCTTCTAGGATGACCTGTTTCCTCCCAGGCACATGGAGCGCTCCGCTCTGAGCGAAGGGCAGAGCACCTAGCACAGAGTGCAGCCATTTCCTGGCCCTTAGGCTGAAAGGGACTGTGAATCCCATGGAAATACAGCACTGAAAGTGAAATCTCCAGGACGCTTGGAGAAACAGCAACATTACATAACACTTACCGATAGTGTCAGACACAGTCAGACACTGTCCTTGGAGCTGATTTAATGTTACCTCTAAACTCATAAATTCCTTTGAACACTCTCATAAAAGCCCACATATTAAACAAAGCCATGTGCCAAATTCTGGTAATGAGAAATACTGTTCTGATTTATGAGCCTTTCCTGAGCCTTTCTTCTATACCTACATCTACATTTCTATAGCCAAAGAGCAGAAAAATTAAAAAACAAAGCACTCAAGCATGTGTCATTATTAATGTAGGAAGAGACAAACAAAAACTTGAAGTTTGGGGGAATCCTACCTCAGGGAAAAACGCTGAAGACTCCAAGGTTCACAAAAGTTTCCTTCAATGGCAAAACAATTCATATGCAGAGGTCTGTTTATAAGCTCTGTAGCTCAAATTGATGCTCGCAGGGATGGCTGTGCAGTATCTCCAAGTAATGTGAATTATACCAAATGATAGAGATCACTGCAGTCCTTTTATCTAGTCCATATTACTGCTGTACTGTGTGTTAATTGCTGTTAAATTGAAAACCCAGTCATAAAGAAACCACACCTGTATACCTTTAACAAGTATCTATAATTCAGAGACGTGCACATGAAGTGGGGACTGGAATCCAGTCTTTCAGTTCTCAAATCACAAGGTAAAAGCTCCAGAGATACTAGCAATAATCAGAATTAAGTAGAAAAATGTCTTCCTTCTTTTTTTGAATCTTTCTCTATTACACAAAACTCAGAGTTGTAAAAATATTCAAATTCATGAACAGGTTAAGAAAACAGAGCTTTCAGAGTATGGACTGGGAGAAGGTTTTTTTTCCCTTTGATTTTGTGAGGCTGACAAATAGAAAAAAAGCCACCAACATCACCCTCTCTCCCCTTCACTAATGAACAGTCTGGCAGTCAAGACAATAACTAGGAAGGCAGGAAAATGAGGTTCAAAACTTTCTTCTTGCCAGAAATACACCCACACAGACATGAAACCGGCATTACGATACACGTTACACAACACTGTGCGTCCCCAAGTCCCAAGGAAGCAATATAGGAGGTAAGATAGAGTTCACTGAGCAGGGCAGCCCCATATTTATCTTGAAACACTCTTGGTTCAGGCAGTGTCCAGGGCCAGGGGCTCTCGGAGAGCAGCAAGTCGGCCACTTTCAGAGTGGTGAGCAGCCACAGCAGCCCTCAGAGCTGCCACCACTAACGCTGTTCTGCAGCACAGCAAAAAAAGAGTTTGAAACACATGTCTTAGGCTGTCCACACATACCTCTGGGCTAAGAGGGAGGTCTTCAAGCCTTCTCTAGTTTCCTGTGGATCCTTTCCCTTTTCCCTGTCTCCCTCTATCAAGCTTCCTTGCCACCATTTTACCAGGATGAGCTCATAAATCCTCCAAGGCAGGTAGCTGCCTCCTGAGGTTTTTGGCAAAGAGCTGAAGAAAGTGCTAAGAGCTGTTTGGTTCAGGCTCTGTTTGGAAAGTGTGTGGCAGAGTTTGAATTGAAGGAAAAAAAAAAAAGAAATTGCATAGCTGTAATCTATAAATATGCATGTGTTCAATCAGAAGGTCATATGGGTAACGCAAGACACAGCAGCTGAATGCTGGGAGCTGGAAATTGAGATCCCATAGGTGCTTTGAAGCTTTTTCGTCGTTCTTCAAGACAAACAGGTTTCATGCAAAATCCATGGGTCAGCACATGGCCTAGGTATCACTTACTCATTTGCATGTTTTATCCCGGGCACAAGCTTAGCACCCGCCCACTCTCGTGAATCTGTCTCCCACCCATCACACAGCTTTCTCTGGAGCACCCCACACAGCTCACCGCTTCATGCAAGGGCTGAGAATGTGTTGACAGACAAGGCTCAGCTCTGCACTAATACGAAGCTTAGGGCGAGGCTCTGGCAGTCTGTGCTTCAATATTTGTCACTCTTCTTTTCTCTTAAAACATTAAAGAGAGCAGGATCAAACTTTTTCATTTTGTAGTGGTGGGGAGTGTGCTTGTTCTCTTGGGGCAACTTGTGCACAGCTTCGCCGCTAACCCCCACTCTAAACTTAGAAAGCAAACTCGAAAGATTGCACATCAGTCCTATTTCAGTTCAGTCCTATTTCAGCAGTGTGTTTAACTCTGTTTCTAAATATAAACATTTTTCATTAGCCATGCAATCCTTTTTTTAATTGCTTACATTACCTTTTTTGGAGAGGAGCCTCAAGCCAGAATGGGAAGAGCATAGCTGGGCAAGGGAGGAATGTGATTTCAGGCAGAACATTACATCTGGTCCCTATCTCTGGAGCCCAAAATACCAGTGCTCCAAAAAACCTTGAGTATGTTCAAATTTCAGAGCCAGAACTAAGCTCTGTGACTCAAGACACAATGGGATCTCTATGAGGAGAATAAAAGAGAAATTTAAGAGAGAGAAATGCCTGAGATAAGAATGTAAAAATCCAAGGCAGTGGCTGGGTACATGCCCTAAATCTCTCAGATGTAAACAAACAGTTACATTTTTGTCAGGGAGCAGCATGTTCAGTTTTCTGAAGAAGATATGTTTCCCAGAAGGAATTATATAAATATTTATGAAAATGAAGCAGGAAATATTTTCCCAGGGTAGGACACTGTTCAACACTACATCAGGTCAGCAGAAGCCAGGGTTTATTTTGTGAGTCTTCCCCTGGAACTGAATCATTGCCCTCTTGTTTGCAAAAATCTGTTCTGACACAGGAAGAGGCTGCACTTAGATAAACACAATTACATACCACACTGAGTATTTCACTTTCTTTTGTATCTCTAAATGAATATGTGAATGCCTTACTCTTTTGGACAGCCTCTTTGAGTGTTTTCATGGAAAACAATAGCAATAGGTATCTGTCTCAGCCTCTTCAGGAAGTCTAATGCCATATGAGTAAAGTCAAAGCCATTTTCAGTATGAGTAAAAGCCTGCAGACCAACTGTCAGAGAAGGTTTACTATGTGGAGTACAATTCCCAGCAGATACAGGTAAGGGCCTGGTACTGCATTCTTTATACACACTGCTGGAAAAGTATTAGGTGGAGTCCATGCATCACCTTTAGTTTTTGTAATGGAGGGTTAATCATGCATTAACTATGAGCTAATAAATCTTGTGAAGTGCAAGACTTAGAAACATGAAGCTGTAATGCAGTGTTACATGAGTGAGCAGAGGTTACAGAATCACAGAATCACAGAATGGTTGAGGTTGGAAGGGACCTCTGGAGATCATCCAACCCCCCTGCTCAAAAAGAGTCACCTAAAGCACATTGCCCAGGACCCTATCCAAGGATGCAGACTCCACGACCCCTCTGAGCAACCTGTTCCAGTGCTCTGTCACCCTCACAGTAAAGAAGTTTTTCCTCATGTTCAGACGGAACTACCTGTGTTTCAGTTTGTGCTCGCTGCCTCTTGTCCTATCGCTGGGCACCACTGAGAAGAGTCTGACCCCATCCTCTTTACACCCTCCCTTCAGATACTTATACACATTGATAAGAGCCCCCCTCAGTCTTCTCTTCTCCAGGTTGAAGAGTCTCAGCTCTCTAAGCCTTTCCTCGTATGAGAGACGCTCCAGTCCCCTAATCATCTTTGTAGCCCTCCACTGGACTCACTCCAGTAGCTTCATGTCTCTCTTGTACTGGGGAGCCCAGCACTGGACACAGTACTCCAGATGTGGCCTCACCACACACAACCGAAGTTTGTTTAGAAAACAGGGCACGGTGTCTGCTCTGCATTGCACCTCAGAAAGTGTCCAGCAGTTACCTCAATCTATGGTCTGCAACCCAAGCTCCTTCTGAGATTTTGGTACTGACCAGCCATACTGCTGCCTGGGCACCAGCTGCCTCCAAAAGCTGCCTGCCTCACAGCAGGCACTTCCAAGGGGAATCTGGGTCAGTTCTTCTGTTTAAGGGCTAAAAACTGAAGGGAGGAGTGGGTAAGAGGGGATGAGGAGGTGGAGTAGGAGTATCGCAAGAAGGGTTGTAAAGCAGACCTAAGCGGCTGTAAAGCAGACCTCAGTATCCCCCAGAGCACCATCCCTGAGCCAGACCAGGGAACACTAACTAGAATGGACAGACAGCAGGGATAGACTCATGCCGCCCCTCAAGGTATCCTACTCAACATAGTCAAACGGACTAGCAGGAGCCAGGAAGGTTGTAGGTGATAGAAGGACACATATTTCTACACTTCAGGGACTGAAAAATCCCTTTGAATATCCAACAAGAGTTATGGAACATTATTAGACTCCTATAAGCTCTGTTTACTGAACAGAGAAGCAACGATACTTTGGAGAATCTTGTCCTTAGTTATGATTCAGTTCCTTTTTTGCAGTTACTTGCAGGCATATTAAGTCTAGTCAGTGCTTGTATCTTAGTGATAAGAATAACATTGGTAGAGCCTTTGTTTACAGGCTCAAGCAGACATTGCATGGTGTCAAAACCGAAACTGACATTTTACAAAACAACCTTAGGATTAGTTTCCTCTCTGCACTTGGCAAAGCACATTGTAATGTTTTTTCTCTTCCCTTCTCTGTAAGCTTTGCTATCGTGATTGAGATAGATGACTAGATACATGTGACAGACTGAAACACTTCAAATAGTCATGATCTCCAACACCAAGAGAACAGAAACCATATAGGAACCAAAAGCAGAGAAAAACTGTACTTTTTTCTTTGACTTCAGATGCCCCCAGGTAGTGAGTATACTCGGGCACAAAGGAGGAAAGTGCTCCTTAATACTAAATTTGGGACAGAAAGTATGCCAGTGGACTCTCAGCACTTCTGGCTGAATCAACCCATGGTAATAGGCAAGATGTATTAACCTGGAGTCCAACCACAGGATCTGGGACTCTATGAATTATTAAAATTGGCTGTAGATCTGGCCACCTTTTGACAAACACTACTTCAGGATGTGGTCTATACTCTTTATAGTCTATTGACATTTAACTGCTAACATCCGAAGGATAATCAGGTGAAGGTAACACAAATTATTGAGGAAGTACTTGGATTCCAAGGAGGCAACATACTATACAAAGGTGACTTGACTACTGCTCAACTTGAAGCAACAGAATCTTTCAGGATTTTCTTTTGTGTCTTCTTGGGGTTTTCTTGTAAAACATTCATGCTTTAGGAAATGTTTGTTTTACATCTTTTATGTCTGGACAACTGCCTAGTTTGTTTTTCTTTCTTGCCTACAGACATTTCCCTAAGCCTGTTTAAATGAGAATTAAGATGCACAATAGGCAATGTGCCTCATTGAATCCCCATCAGCAATAGAGCTGCTTGGGGATTTTTCAGTGAAACCAGTTTGATAAATACTGATTGCCAAAACCCATGTTTTTTGTGCTAGTATATCAGTTTTGATGGATTTCCTTTTGAGGCAGGTTTACTAGCTCCAGGACAGGATTTTTGGTCCAACATACAGGAAGAGATAACTGATTAGCAAACAGCCTTGTAATAATACAACCTTAAGGCTCTAGTGCAAACACTGATCTGAATTAAGCAGATAAAGAATTTGAATCTGGATCTCCTAGATTTTAAGTAAGTGCCTTAATTACCAAGCTCTTGGATATATTAAGCTTCATTTCTCACTCTGCGTTTAGGGTTTTTTTGCCTTTTATGAAGGAAAAGAATGTACAGAGTCTTGATTTCTTTTCTAATATAGAATAAGAAAATTTGAAAGCCACCATAGCAATAGCAGCATCAGAAAAATGTTCCCCTCTTAGTCATAGTCAGTAACTGAACTGGTTAAACAAATGGTTTCCTGTCTCACTTACACTTACTCCTCTTTATCACTGATGAATAACAAAGAATGCGCTGTAACTCTCTCAGTATTGTGGAACAGATAGCATCATTCACATCATTTTGGCACCATTTCCCAAAATGCCTCCTCCAAAGCTAAGTACACTAGCTTCCCACTCCTACGCTGTGGAGAGAAGGAAAAGATAAATAAAACAGATTTAAAGCTTACAAGTCAGAGCTGACTCAAATCACAGAGGAACAAGTTTATTCCTAGTACAACTCTGTCCATCCATAATCCCAGCTTTCACTTTTTTCCCCCTCTAGCTATGGTGCATCTGTTATCAAGGCCACATCTGAGGGTGTTAGAGGACTTTTGTTAGAACAGAGACCACTGTTTGTTTCTGAAAAACACCATATACAGTTCAACAAAAAAGAAAAAAAAGTGTAAAGAAGTGTTTTGAAAAGTGGGACAGTCTGACTAGGCTAGAAAGAGAGAGGAAGAGGAGTCTCCTGACCCCTCTTGGGAGTTTGGCTAACGTTTCATCCCACGTGAAAGCTTGAGATCAAGGCCCTTCTTCAGCCTATAAAGAAAAGGTATCCACTTTTACATCAGCGCTGCTACTTTTTCTGTCTGTCAAAAGGCTTAAAGGTTGTAGGGGCTAAAGAATTAAAGCTCTCTTAAATAATGAAGAATGCATCTGAAAAGCTATTATTATAGGAAATATGTTTTTTGCCTGCGATGGAAAGCAAACAAGCCCTCACACACTAGGCAGTTAAACAGAGTAGTTCAGCTTGGAAAGTAGTTGTGTCTTACCTTGTGTAACAAAGCAAAAGTTAATGAGGTTCCAGGAAAGATTATGAATGACCGTCTCCTTTTCTTTGCTGTCAGACTACCTAGAAAATAGTCTGCTGTCCCTGGTTACTGTGTTCTCCCTCATCAAAAGCTAGAGTCTTTTCTAGGAAGGGATTGCACAGGGATGAATACCTGTCACAGTTCCTTCCAAGAGGACATATAGCAGTGTTGCATGCTACTTGTTCCTTCATCCAGGAGGGCTCCTACACCGGGTTGTAAAGTCGCAGCAGCCAACTGAAAAACTGATAGCCTACCTTATGCAGATATGAACCAGGAACAACCTCCTGGACAACCCAGGAAAAAGAGCAGAAACAATGTGACCTTGGGAGCTCTGCTACACTACTAGCCTGATATATGGTCTCTCCCAGTTAGAAATAGCAGGCAGAGGCACAAGGTGGTAAGGGAGTAAGGTACTCAAGCTCATCTTGTTCTGTCGCTTCAAATCTGATGTCTGTCCTTCTGTACTGTGTCTACCAACATAAACTGGGCTTGCAGCAACCATTGTGGAGAAAGCTATACGCATAAAACCCTCATTCCTGGGTTTCTGGCTCAGAGACCCACTGGTAACTTAGCCCCCACTCTCAGGCCCTGCTGCACAGCACACGGCAGCCAGAAGGTGTCAAATAGTCCCTGTGACTTCCACCCACAGCAGACCCACACCTATTCCAGTGTCACTAAAGGTCTCCTTGGAGGAAAGTTTTCATAGAAATGTCTCTTTATACTTTATAAGGAATCTATGTTACTCTTTTAGCACAGAACCAGCCACAAGTATCCTATAACTAATCAGTACTCACACAGTTACAATATTGAAGTCTTTTTTGTCTCTTGAGTAAGTGTAAAGCGGTGTATGAAGAGTCTCTGCTGAAAGGAAAAAAAAATGACAAAAGAGATATCCCCATATATTGAAGAATTTTTCCATGGCAAAAGGAGCAAAACATCTCACAGATAAGAGAGAAACTGGAATAAACAGCTGTCACTGTTAAATAAATATCCTGGATAATGTGCAGGACAGAAATAACTAGAGCATTGTCAAACTCTCTTCTTCACTTTATTTAGCTGTTCTAGCATGTAACTCCCAATTCTTTGCACTGCTTCAGTTAGTGGAGCATTTATTTTTGTATTGGCTGCATTTGTTAAGACTGTAACAACGAAAGGCATTTCCTGAGAAGCTGCAAGGATGAGCAGCAAGAAAGAACAACGGCTAAGGAAATATGGGACCCTAGTAGTGCTTTTTATTTTCCAAGTTCAGATTTTTGGTTTCGATGTTGACAATCGACCTACAACAGATGTCTGCT
This sequence comes from Apteryx mantelli, assembly GCF_036417845.1. Taxonomy (NCBI): domain Eukaryota; kingdom Metazoa; phylum Chordata; class Aves; order Apterygiformes; family Apterygidae; genus Apteryx; species Apteryx mantelli. The sequence continues at coordinate 14,858,516 of NC_089979.1, read as the reverse complement.
CGACACACACTATATTACCTGGACCAAAAGGTGAGGAATATTAGGTTGTTAATGCTGAGACCAGTACTGATGAACGCTGATTTTTTAAAATAGAGACATGGAGGGTTTGTTGCATTGGCTGGGGATGAAAAATCTAAATTACTGCAGACTGTACAAACATCTAGAAAAGGGAAACTGTGAGGGGGGAAAAGTGATGCAGCAAGGAGACTTGAATTTGTTTTCTTTATTTTTAGGAAAAGTCTCAAATATTCTCACATAAGTTAGAGGTATCCTTCTGCATCTTTCTCCAGCCACATAAATCTTCTCCTACTTCTTGTATTTATCACACAACGAGCACAGTTAGCAGCCAAAAATTGAGTGGATTTGTCTAAAAGTAAGCACCTATTGTGAAATGTTAATGGTTCACTTTGGATCTGTAGGTAGGGAGATGTATGCAGTATTTAAAATGACTGTACTGTCATTATTTCCAAATGCTTATTTGTAAACGGAGCTCTGCTGCATTTATCAGACCTGATCCAGCAGCAGCTCCCAGTGAATTAAACAGGACCTTCACTATAGACCTCAACGAGAATTAGATCAGCTCTTGCATGTGCAGTTCTTTTATCTTCAAAACACTTTCCAAATATCTGAAACCAAATTTTCTGCATTAACTTACTTTTTGTGTAACACAACTAACGTCAGTGGAATTGCCTGGAGCGAATATCAGCCAAGAACTAGGTCCATGACATACAAATCTATCTTGCAGTGACAGATATAAAATATATATTCTAGACCATGACTAGTGCACTTCAAAATATGGCTTTCTTTTTAGTAATTCATTGTATTTTCCTATAGGCTAAAAACTGAGTGAAAAAAATGCAACTGATTTAAATTTTAAACACAAAAGAGATTATCAAGTCAAAGTATTGCTACAGACTCATTTGTTTTTATGATGGATTATTCAAAGGCACATTGCTTAAAGGACCATCTTTAATCAGCAAGTTAATTTTTATGATTACAATCCAAGCTTAAACTTTTGCTGCTGCAGCATAAATGCAGAGAGATGTAATGATCCCCAAGGGAGCTAGTGGGAGTTTGTTTAGTTAATATCTGAATAATGGAAGGCTGGAGATGAAAGTTTGACAGAATCGTGTTTAACAGTCACAGGGCTAATGAGGCGGTCTCGTGACAACACAAGAGTAGTTAGGACTCCAGCTGCTTTCTGTGATCTAGCTGGGATAGGGAGCATTTAAAGGTTAGACATTGTTGCTCTTTGCAAGTGTTTCACTGAGAAAGTCTGAATTTAGCCATTATCAGTCCTATTGTCTCCTGGCTGACACCAGAAAAAGAGCAAAACCAAACAGTATATTGGCAGGGTCCCCACTACTGCTTTAAAATTAGATTACCATGCCCAAGATCCATGATTGGTAAAGAGGTATCGAGCAAAACACCTCCAAATTACTGGCTCAAATCCATCTCAGGTCATCAAGTACATTTTGCAGTCTAAGTGATATGAATCCATAGCATCATTTCCTACCTGATCTGAGCTCATCCAGGAGAGCTGTAAGTGGCTGTCAATAGCACTGGTAGTTTTGACTGCCAGTCACCCGAGCAACTAAAGCCTGAGCAATCTGGGTGTGTGAACTACCCTGTTACTCCTCCAGCGTCCCTTGTAGTCAAAGATGTTGACTAACATGGCAGAAGAAAGTCTCCTGCTGCCAGTCTTCCTCTATCTGTCTTGTGTCTGAGTACTCAGGACACAGGATACCCAGACTAGGACCACGCCACAGCCACAGGCAAACTTCGTTGCTCAGATTTTAACCCTGACAAGGAACAATTCTGTGACTTCTACCGCTGTAAGTTTTATTTTCCATGCTACATCTGTGGTACTCCTTCATCCACCATTCTTCAGAAAACAGGTTTTTACCCACCCTGCACAAGTTTCATCACCCCCATCTGCTCAGTGTCTTCAGCTATGGCAGAACACAGCGGTGATCTCACGAGATGGAAAAGCTGGGCTCTCACAGTAGGTTGGTCAGCTCTTTCCATCACTGCAGGCCAGATTCCTGTCATGGCAACTTCCTCCTTCCACATGGACGTGGAAGCGTCTAATGGGACTAAGCACATAGGAGTGCAGGGATTAAAAGGTATTCAATAGCTGTAAAACTTCCTACATTGTCTATAAATCCTTTCCTCACTCATCTACTATCCCAGTGCAAGGCAGTGGTGGGAAGAATTGTCCCATGGGCTAGATGCAGTTCGTGAGCTACAAGTGGGACTGACCCCAGTACAATCCAGCAGCTATACTGCTGTTCCCATCACACAGTGCAATGGAGAAGGGGAAGCTGAGGGAGTAGTGAGGGTGTTCGGAGAGACTCAAACCTCATAAGCCTATATTTCTTGCACTACTGGAAGTTACATTACTCCATCATCTAGGCATTCTTGGTTGTTATAAGAACAAGAACTTGACCTTTCTGGATGCTCCCTGTGAAAATCACCTGATCGAAAAGGGTCATTAGTGTCCTGAAAACAGGTCATTTCTTACATCACCCATGTAAAACTTGTCTAAGTTAATTAGCCTAAGCCAAATCTTCCCCCTTCAAAAATATTTTTTTTTCTTATACTCATACCTGAGGCTTAACAAGAGAAGTATAATATGAGTGATGGGATGAAAAGAAAGGGTGATTCTAGGCCAAATATCAGGAAAGCCTCCATACCAGTCGTGACGGACCTAGCAGCTCTCAAAACATGTGAGGCAAAACCAGAGGCCTTTATGCCTAACAAAGAGCATGAAAATACTCTGGAAGGATACATTCTGCCAGGACAGGAGGAATGGAGCAAACATCCTCTAAGTCTTCTGCACTTCCAGTTTCTATGATAACGGCCAGTCTGAATTAAAGCTGTTCAGTATTACAAATTAATAGGAGTTAAAGTCTGACCTCTGGTGGTTATGAGGGATACAAACCAAGCACTTTGCAGTTCACTCCGTCTGCTGCTTTCCAGCCACTAGTGCAAATAAACGCAAGTTGACGTCTATTTTTAAAGAATTATGCAACGAAATTTTGTAAACATGCGCTCCAGAAAAAGAAAAAAGAAAGAAAAAGAAAAAAGCAAAAGCTGGCACTCCTCTCCTGGTTTTCTTTTCTAAGTCATGCTCAGCTTACTTTTCAAAACAAGGGCAATCTTTTTAATAAACATAGGCCTAGTGCCATGGCTGCCTTGTCCAGTCTTCTTGAGAAAGCTTTTGAGTTACATAGCAAACATGATTATATAGAAGTTAAACATAGAAATCTGTGAGGCATCTTCTAGAACCCTTATAGAAATTCTCTAGGAAACATGCCTCCACTACAGCCTAAAAGACATTCATAGCTCTATAAAAAGTCTGTTCTTTGGACCAAAACAGCTTTTCAGTATTTGTAACTAGTGATTTTTGGTGTCTGACCCGAGACATTTATGAACAGGTTGGATTTAGCTAGAGCACTTTGGCACAGGATGTCTGAAAAGTCATGTTAAGTAATGCTTATCCATGGCTGAGTAACTAGGACAATAAAGGCCAAATTCTGTACTTGGCCGACTCCTTCAGTACAAACAGAACCAGATCGAACATAAACAAAACAACGAACTTCCTAGGGCAGCCAAGAGCTTGGGCTAGCAAAATTAGTCATGGCTCCACCACTTACTTTCCACCCTCCCCAGCCTGGAGATAGGCTGGCTGTTGCTGAGAGAGGAATTGGGGAGGCAGCTGAAGCTGTGAGACCAAAAGCACCAGTTGTGGGTCTGTCCTCTGGCAGCAGCGGAAATAACTGGCCTTGCTCTCCAGGGCTTTCCCTTTGGCTCAGTTCCAGCTCTGCCCTTTCTTCACTTCCTCCTCCATTGCAGCGGGGAATGGCCCGGCCCCAGCCTTGAGGCAGCAAGCTCAGCTTTGCCTAACCTGCTGTGAAGCTGACATAAATGAGAGTAGGATCTGACCTGGCTGGATTAAATCAATACACCTCAATGTGAGGGCAGAAATAAGCACAGAGCCCAAAACTTTGACTTCTCAACTCCTATTAGAAGCAGGAGAGAGGCAACAACGGGAAGCGGTGGGGGCTGAGTTCGTGGACGTGCAGAACAAGGCTATGGTTGGTTTCTTGTGGATTTGGGGGAGCTCAGGGTTTCAGAAGACTGACTCTAGATCTTGCTAGCTGTCCCAGGTCCCAATTAATTTCCTTTGAAATCCAGACACAGGAACTTGAAAGGCCTTGAATCAGATCCAGGATGAGAAACTGGAATGAAATGAAATCTGAAGAATACTGGGAGTTTCCCCATAGCAATTCAGTTGTAAAGTGTTTCCTTATTATTATTTCTGACAAATGATGCCTATAAACTCTATGACATTGGCTGGCGCCTCAAAATAGCATTGACTGTGGTCTCCAGTATAGCTGTCCATCTCTCAGCTTTAATTGCGTTTACGCAATTCCACCCCTGGAAAATCTCAAACTTTCTCAGAAACCAGATATGCCACTATCCACATTTCCTTCCGAAAATATAAAATGCCTTACCACATCCTATAGGCTGTTCAAACCTATAACTAAGCTTCCCTCTTAGCGCCTCATGTCTGATCTGAAGAGCCCTTTAATTTCAACACATAATTCTGTTTTTCATGTATCTTAGATTTCATATATTTTAGCATATATTTAGTTTTTGACATTTATCAGCCTGAGCTATAAAGCATATATGTGGGCACTTAAAACATAAATTCAAAATATAATGGGTCTGTATTTCATATCATTGTTGGTCTGATTCCCTGTTCAAGCCGCAGTAACCCATGGGTCTTTGAGATCATGTCATAATGGCAGGGGAACGAGGCTGAGAAAATTAAATCAGGGCAGCTCAAGTGAAAGGAGAATCAGGGCCAATATTTAAATTATTTCTGTGTTATTAAGGAAATAATACATGTCCATTCATCCACAAAGGCTCACATTCTCAAATGACACAAGTCAGCAGCGCTTCACTGAACACACTGCATACTAGGATCTGGCTAATGGAATGCAACAGAAGATGACGGTATTTCTACCAAAGTCAATGGATATGTATAAGTGGAAAGTGGAAAAGTGAGCAGAGAATCCAAATTATTCTTGACGATTCTTTCCCTTTCACTATGGGAAGTGACAGTGCCTGTTGTCTGACTTGGAGCTGGGTGAAGAAAGACAACATGTGTCCAAGAACTTGCAAAGAAAATGCTTCTATTTCTCATGGTGCAATTTGCAGAGCACTACATGTTCCCTGCAGGGCATCTGGGAAGAGTAGCTACGGGTGAATGTATACACTACAGCTGAACAGGTCTGTCAGCTTTTTGCCAAAAGTGGAGGTCCAATTTCTCCTTTGTTTTCCCCCTCTCTGACCATATGGTCCTACCTCCACCCTTGTGCTGCCTCTGATGTTACTAGACCTTTCACTGAGCCAATTCAGCTCACCTAAAAATATATACCTGCCTTATTAATATTCCTCTGTTTAGTGAGTTAAATTTATTCAACACAGGGTGAGAAGAGTGTTCAGAACTGTGTACAGTGGGGAGAAGTGTGCAGATAGGTGCTGGGAGCTGGTGGGAGGAAGAAGGATGGGGAAGAGGACATTGTGTCAGATCAGCTCTAGGCAGAAGATGTCATTTAACTCCAAGACAGGACAAGAAATCCTGTCCTCACTAGCCATACATAGCTTGAAAATAACAGTCCCCACTGGAAATTCTGAAAAACACTGAAAGTGAAATTAGACGAAGTCTTGAGGCTTTCTTGACGTAGTTGTGACATGCTTGTACATTGGAAAGACAAACTAGGCTAGAGTTGTTTATTTCTTGGAATCAGCAACTCCCTCTAGTGACTAAACCTCTCAATAGAGATTGTACATGCCTAAGTGCTGTAAAGTTTCACAGTGTGCTCAGGGTTACTTAGTGCCTGCACGTTGCATACTGAAGATGCAAGATGTGTATAAAGCCTAGTAGATGCGAGCTAATCCTGTGGCTATCTGCAGAGCTTCTCCAGGAGCACAAGGTATTCAGTTGCTCCTGGAGGAGTCTTAAAGCTTCAGAATTATGCACACACTCTTCTCCCTTTATTTTAATATTCAGGAAAGGCTGCATCACCTGAACTCTTCACATTTTGTCTGTGGAGATGGGAAGGGTCTGTATGTCGCCTAAGCAGTACTATGAGCATGAAACATAGCCCTTGTCAACACATTCACTGTGTAGGCAGCTGCCATGGAACAGCTAAAAGCCCAGATTAGAAATTCTGGTTTGAAGGAGCTGTGGTGGTTATCATTTAATCACAGCTCTCTGAATCCCAAATAGTAATGCTATCTCAGTTTGAGAAATATCAGGAAAATACAATGTAGATCAACTACTTGAGGCACACAAAGGCTTTTTAGTAACCTGCATGTGTGTGTCACCTTTCTGTCTGTTCTGATTCACATAGCCAAGCACAAGGATGTTTTGGCAATGGCTGGGGTATTTTACCAACCTCTGTTACGCACATCCTCCCCTGGAGGGCACCTGTCCTTTTGGTCAGTTCTTTTATGCATTATCTTCTGGGTAGGGTAGCTTCATCCAAGAAACTTAGCAAGACCTCAACTCTCTGACTCCTTCAGCAGAGAACATTCCTGCATTAGGGACACCAATGCCTTTTAGAAAACCATGAAACCTGAACACCCACTTTAAACTAAAGCGACCAGGGGCCTCCATGTAGCAAGTGGTCAGAATGGGGCAGTTCATCATGTGAATTGCCCTCCTTGGAAGATGTCCTGAGGTGACAGCCATGTTGAGAGAAAGACATGAGAGAGAAAAAAGGAAATATCATGATGCAAAACTGAGGAATTTTCCCCTGAACCTCCCAAATCCTACTTGTGTAGAAGGGCATTATCCCCTCTGGGAAAGAAAGAGAAAGCTGCATGAAGCTGAACAGAACAGCCTAATACACGATCATAGGGTAACACGACATAAGATTCAGTACAATGACTTTGTAGTGGGAGGTGGGCTACATCTGGAATACTAAACGCATCTACTCCAGGGAGCGATCCTTGGCTTCCAAGGCATTTAGTGCAAAGTGGTGTGTCCACAGTGATCAAGGTTAGTCTTCTCTCCCCCCTTAAAGCATATTGGTCATGCCCACACTGCACTTGGCCCCAGGTCTTCTCAAGGTGTTTTTATCATTATCTAGTGGTGGGCTTTTTCATTTCAAGTATCTGATGCAGGAGGAAGGCTGTGCTGCAGCCCACCAGAAGTGATGTTTTTATCATTAGAAAGAGTGAGTATGCCCTGGAGCATGGAGGAAGGCATAGAGGGCTGTGGTATGTGCAAAGCCTGCTGGGACAGAGGTGAACACAGAGTGCAGGGAGCTAAACTTGAGACAGTCTAACCCATACTGCATATTGGGAGGGGTCTCTACAGTGAACAGTCTTTGTTTGTCTTTTGCTTCAGAGGAAACAATTTTACTGATTCACTGTGAAAGAGAGCCTTAGAGAGCACTAATCTTTATGTAGTATTTTTGATCCGGAGACAGGATTGGGAGCTAACCTGAGGACAAGACTTTGTCAGCTCACCTGGAGAACCGTATCAGTAAAACCATGGGTGGAACCAGGGAGTCTCTCAGCTGAGCTCTGAATGAAAAGACCAGGCATTTTTCATGCTCCCAGAGGAAAATGAATGCATAAATCTGCTTAGGAGTCTTCTCCTGGCTTTAGTCTTTATACAACTTGCAGACTTGCTCTCATCCAGATGCAAGCCTGCTTCTACAGATAAGTGTGGACTCTGTAAATCCCAGGGGTTACATGCTGATTCTCCAAGAACTGGGGTTAGTCCTTAATCACAAGACTTGGGGAGTCACTAAACATATGTGAACAATTTAACCTGATAACTTCCTCCATTCATGAATACGAGCCAGATAAATTGCCAACAAAAGATTCACCAGGGAAATACAAGCCACTTGAAGGTTAGTAAATTCTTACTAATGAAATTCTTACTGAATGTAACTTCTCAATATTGTGTTGTTTAATGAAACTCCTAAAGCAGCAGAGACCCTCTCCGTGGCCTAAAAATCCTATTGATTATTATATCTTCACCATTTTCCTAAGCTTTTTTACAGGAGGAGAAAAGACTCAGTTTGTTCCCTCTCACTTAAAATTAAAATGTTCAAATGACAGTGAAAGTCATTTACTACTCATGGCTTTTGCTTTCCTTCTGTCTTGCACAGTCCTAAGCTGAAAGAGTCTAGTAATTTATTGATCTGTGTTTTCATTTTAATAGTCTGATATTTTAAATCTGTGACACAGAAGTGAATCAGCTTGAGGGAATACTAACAAAAGAGGACATGGCCATTCTTCAGCTACCAGCTCCAACTGCTTCATCCGTGTTTCAAGTGCCAGTGCAGTGCCTTATCTGACTCCCTTGCAACCATAGTTTTAAAGTGACAATCAGCTAATTAGGAAAAAACTGAACCTGTCACTTCCTCAAATGGTCAGCAGCACAAAGGAGATTTTAAACTCTGGATATAGACTCTAAGCTCATTGTCAGGGATCTGAGGGTTTTTCCCGTAAAACAAATTATGTTGTACAAAGCACAGTGGCACAAAATTCCCAAGCCCAATCCAAAGTACTGCCAGGATTTTGACTCAATTTTTTGGCAGATTACAAAGAAGTGGCTAATACGGTGGGATGGCCTGTCCACATGAAGTCCCAAGAGGAAGGGAGACGTGCTTATTATAAATTAGAGACAAAGCCAACTCAGCCCCTGCCCAAAACAAACTCAGCAAACCTCCTACAACCCTTCCTGCCTCGTTGCAAATTAATGCGCAACCACAAGGGGGGAGCATAACCCAACAGTTCATATGTTTTGCCAAAATTTGAGATTACTACACACAACAGCTAACGGGGGACACAACGGACATATAATTATAACGCCGTATTATCAAACACTGGAGTTAATCCAGTCTTAAATTAACAATGAAATGGTACCACTAAATAATGCTGTTTGCTTCTACCCTTGCTTTGTAATGGTCTACCCATTCTCAGATGTAAAATGGGAAGAATAGGATCTTCTTTCTCTCTTTACAGATAGGCATGTTATTTTTTTCCCCCCTTTTCCCAGGTAGGGGAATGAAGGCATAGGGTGGTAGGCTGCTTTACGTCAAGATGGAATGGGCAATAGAACTTACTTCCTTCTCCTGCAGGCTTTTAGAGGGACCACAAAACCTGGGACTATACATCAGGTATTATCAATAATACCAAATCAATACCAAAAAGTTGAGACACTCTCTAATCTCTGAAAGGCTTTCCCCACAACTTTTACCCCATTTATCAGCTCTCAGTCTAATGGCCCATACATAGGAATCTAGCTAAATCTCTGACAGCCGAGTGTGTGAAAAGCTTGCTCTAAAGACTCCCCCCCCCCCCAAAAAAAAAAGCATTGCAGCTTTTAATGACTCTACTTGTTGTATATGAGATTGGAAAAAAAAAATCTCTAGTAAGTAATCACAGCTGCATCTAGCGGTATATTGATATTCTTTACAGGGCTCTATTTCTAAGACTAATTGTCTAAGCAATGTCTCTTATAAACAAAGCATCTTTCTTGCACAGAGCCACACCGCTTCTGCAGAAAACAACAGTCTCTCTAGAGCCCTTAACCCTACAGAGCAGTCTGAAAGCCATGGGGATGTGTCTAGTCAGACTGACAGAGGCGATGTGGATTTCGCCAAGGTGACAGGCCCTTCCATGGTTTGGAAGTTTGCAGGAATCTGGTTTGCTCTCCTACAGGACACAGGCCAAAGAAACTCCCTCAACATTTCCTATACCAAACCCAGAATTATAGCATGTCTTATATAAAGGAATTCATCTCACCGGTAAAAGTTGGAAGTGAAGAAGAGCCTCCTACATCTCCCTCTCCTGCCGGAGAGCATGTTCCGGTTGTTAAATATCCCAATACTACTTTTCTAGTCAGAACTCATCCAGCTTCATTTTCCAGCCTTTGAATCACATCATGCTTTCTTTCTATTATCACACAGTTCTTCCCCCTGCACAGGCTTGCAGACCATGATCCCATCAGCCCTTAACCTTCCTTTGGAGTTTAGTTTCACGAGCTCTTTGTCAGCCTCTGGGAATCTTTTCTGAATTTCCAAACTACTGATAAATGATTCTTACAGTTTTCTCAAAGGTCTCACAGATGGGCTTGGAAAGCACAATAGCTTGGTTTCTCAGTCATAAATGTTAGCACTGAGGTCAACAGCAAAATTAACCTGTAAATTCTCTGGCTTCCTGCTATTTGATGACCTCTAGACAATAACCCCAGTATAAGTACGCATCTTTTCATGAGCTTGAAGTTCAGACCCACAGCTCCATCTGGATTTTTAAGGAGCTTGGCTTTTGGAAGTATATACTGACTTTATCAAGCATCTTTGAAGAATCAGTGAAAATAAAAAGATGTTTAAATGTTCTATTGTTGGCTGCTTATAACCTTTCTCTTCCTAATTTGTCCTGTGGCAGCTGCTGTTAAAAATAAATAAAGTGCCTGAGTGAACGAGCACACACAGCAGATGTCATGTTTCCTCAGAAGTTTTCTTGTCGTTCCCTGTAGCAAATGCTTCCTCCTTCTAATTCAGACTGAAGTACAGCCCTTTATCTACCTCAGTTAGGACTACTCCCCCTCCACAGGGGAGTCCTAAAGCTAGCATCTGTTTTGATGTACAGGGACAGACTCAGACCAGTCTCCATGACTCCATGAGTGCAGGGGAGCGAAAGAGCTACTACTACATTTTATATATTGCAATTAATGTGCACCACTTCTCAACTCTCATCGCCCCATAAAACAGCCCATGATATGCTACCTGTTGGCTAAGAAAGTAAATCAGGAATGAGTGGGCAGTATGTTTCACAGAACAAGAGTGAGAGGACACTCAATGAAACCATCAGTCTGAAAACAACCAAGGAAAGCCACTTTCTCCCCCAGCATATAGTTAAATCATTGAACTCTGCCATAGGATATTATAGGGGTCAAACATATAAATGGGCTTGAAAGGCACAAGACTAATCTGTGCAGGGCAGAACTGCTAGTGGCTCTTCATGAGTGGTCCTTGATGCTGCCCTTGGTTCCGGTGACCCTTACACCACTGTTCTTGGGTGGCTGTAAGCGGCTGCTTGGGCAGCAGTCACCCTCAGCACAGTTAGCTCCCTGAACACCTTCAGCCAGGGCTGGAGACTCTCTAGCAGGCAGTCAGTGAGATGGGTATTGGTCTTGTCACATAATGCTGGTCATGTTGACATTCAGACAGACTTCCCTCCCTTGGCTCCCCAAGCCCTGAACTGCAGCCTCTTCTCCCTTCTGGGCTGCAGGTGTTAGATACAACTGACTGCCACTCACATGTGAGATCCTGGACTGGGACTGGGATTGGGGTACTGCTTCCCCTCCAGTTGCAAGCCTTTTTGCAGAGAATGGTAGGGAAGACAGGGAGTGGCTTTTGATGGCTGCCTGTATTCACAGATGGTTGTTTGGTGAAGCATTTTCCCCCAGTGAGTTTGTCAAGAAAAGAGGAAAGATGTTCCTGAGATTTGCCTCAAGACTAAGAATCAGAAAATAAGAAAATCAGCTCCAGTTGTGCCTCAGATTTCCTACATAACCTCAAGCAAAATTGTATGCCATCTAAGAAAGGAGATAACATTTCTTTCCAATTACCTTTTGCTGTCTTGATCCTTTAGACTGTAAGCCGTTCAGTAAGAGGCTCTCTCTTACTATAGGTGCATACAATAATCTGTGTAATAGGACCTTGATCTCATTTGTGGGAATCTCTGCACCACTGTAATAAATGCAATGAACTTACTTCTTGCAGATATTCTGTGCATGCAAATTTCAAAATAAAGCACTGGCATAATTTCAAAACATATTTGTTATATTAACACATAAATATATTAACATACAAATGTCACCTGTCAAAAACTGAAGGCAAGACTTCTGCCATACTAAGTGCTTCAATGTACAATAAAAAGAAATTAATGGAAAAGAAAATGTGAACTTTCCTGTCTGAGGATGTATAGTTGCATTTACTGCACTGAGTGAAATGTACCATGATGCTTTGCTTTCTTTGGAAGGGGATGAAGGTGAAAAAGGAGCTAGAGGAGAAGTAGGAAGACAAGGAAAAGTTGGACCAAAAGGACCAAAAGGTATTTATAATGGTTTGTTGACTATTATTGGTATGTGAATAACAATATGCACAACAACTGTACCAGTGCATAAAAACAGTGATGTTTAATGCTTTTCATTCCTGTTGTACCAATGGATTTCACAATACTTGTCAAACATTAATCAGTGAACCTGACAATGCTCCTGAGAATTTAGTGCAATTCCTTCTGGTATGTAAGACAGCTACAGGTGGCAATAAATTTAAATAGTCATGTAATAAATCAGTACATTTACTGCTGCTCTCCCAAGTGGCTAACACAACTGAGATCCAGAAGACTGATCAGTTGCCCAGATCACATGTATAACCAGAAAGATTACTGTTCCACATGTGAAATGATGCTTTAGGTGAAATTGAATTTTGAGAGTTACTTCTGAGCAATACATCAAGATGCTCAACAAAATCCAGTCTCAGTTGTCGCTGTTTTGCAGATAAGCAAGCTGAGGCATACACTGAGAAAGGAAGTTCCTCTGATCAAACAGCACCTGCGCTGGGAACAAAGGGCCTAAGATTTCTCAGGACTTGACGCTATTAAACATATCCTACATCTACATAATGAGCTGAGCAGAGCATTCTGACACAGCAGACATTATTGTGTCAACCTTGTTTGCATGCCATAACTCAAGAGTTTCATTTATCATTAGAGCTTAATGTTAATGCATATATGTGTTCTTTCTTCCTCGACAGTGGTCTAATATTTTAAGACTAATCAGGAAAGTTTTTACTTGAACAGAATCTTTAAAACCATCCTCTTACTACTGTTATAATGAAAACATTTTTCACTTCTATATACATTCATGTGAGTTTGCCTCCTATCTTAAAGAGAAGATCAAATAAGATAAAAGGAGATCAGATAACAAACCATTTACAAAGCATCTTAGTGACGTTCAGCATCGGTGTGCAAACTGAAACTCCCTAAATTGGGATCTCGTAATTAGCCAGTTACTTTAGAATATAAGCCACTGATCAATCCAAAAGGTATCCATTATCTTGGTGCTTTGAGGACTGGGAAGGCACAAAGAGCAAAGCTAGTACCTCCTTATTTGCAGTCCTGCTTTGAGAAGGACTCCCAGCAAAGCCATGAGGACTTTACCTCAAGAAAGAACCAAGGACTTTTGCCCATGGTACAAAGAAAGAGGAGAGAAAAAAAAAGAAAAAAAAAAACAGAGAAAGACTAGCTTGGCTGTGAAGTTAAATCAGTATCTGAATACTCACCAGTAGTTTTACTTTGTATTTTCTGTAAAATATGACGTTTCTGGGCTTTTGAACAGTGCCATGCAATGTCCTACTGTTTTATTCTACCGTAGCACAGATCTGAACTATCCTTCCCCAACCATCCTTAAAACTCCAGTTATTTAGACTTTGAAGCAATAGGCAAGCAACCACTTATACATCAGAGCAAAGGAGAGTGTTTGGGGGAGAGAGAGGGAGAACTAGAAAACTGCCTGCGCAAGGTCACTGCAAATCTCATTTGTTTTCTGGCATTACAGTCACATTCCTGTTCCCTGCTAAAAGACTGTGGTTACTTATAACACAGTGACTGACAGCAACACCTTAGTAAATCTGGTTGGTGCAAGGGAGCTCCACTTAGCAAACCTTCCTAAAGTTAAAGCAGTTACAGCTTGAGCCCTAGGCACCATGCTTGGGATGCAACAAATTCATACCTGGTGCGGGTTCAGCATTGAAAGAAACTCAGCAAATTGCAAAGAGGAAAGCTGCTACCAAAACGGATGCAATTGCTGACCATGAATTCCCGCTGCTTTCCTTGTGCCAGCAAGGGTTTTCACGGAGACCCCCCAGCAGTTCAGCTCAGGCTGCTACTCCAACAGATGGCTAACTTCACCAAAAAAGTAGTTTATTCTTTGTGGGTTTATTCCTGAACTGGCTCCCTCTAAGGTCCAACAAGCACCAGTACAAAGGAGAGGGAATAAATATGAAATCAGAGCTACAATAGGGAAGAAATGGGAGCATCATTTTTGGTAGCAGCTACCCATGAGACTGGCTTACTCCTAATACCAAACTATTCCTCCTACCATGTACACTCACATGAGCATACTTGGGTCAATGACTTACATTTGCACCAGCAAAGCTCAGGAAATATATCAGCAGTAGAGAGCTGAACAGTGTCTTGGGAAAGAAATGACGGAAACCATTCACACTCTTTTCCCTGTATTTCTTCTCTCAGGAGACAAAGGAACTGGGGGGGATATTGGTGATCAGGGAATGATTGGGAAAATTGGCCCAATTGGTGGAAAGGGTAAGTTCTGGTTTTGTAATTTTCTTGTTTTTTTTTTTTCCTCAAATGAAGTATGTGTTTTGTGAGAGTTCCAGGTATGCAGTAATATCAAATAATGGCTGTGATCAATGCTCTCCAAATAAACTTATGCATAAAAATTGGTGACCAGAGCTAGCTGAAATGTTTATGATTTACTTCCCACCTGGCATATATCAGACTTATTTGGCTAAAATAATTTGCTACATGACCTAATAAACCAATCCTCTTAGATGATAAAAGAGAAAGGGAGAAATCTGGCCCTTGTGAAGTAAGTAGCACAAATCCTCTGAGAGCTCTAAAAGAGAAAGGCAAATTTGTGTCTCTCCTTCAGACACTGAAGGCCCTAAATCAATATTCCGTTGCTGTTTGGGATGCCACATTTTGTCAGCTGCAATGGTGTGGGAGATGTGAGCAAGCGACACACAAGACACCTAGGCAGAGAAATGATTTTAAGATTTTTAAGAGAACGCTTACTTAATCAGGACTATTCCTTGCAAATCAAGGTAGACTCTGGCTCTACCTGGATAGTAACGTCATGAAATTACTGCCCTAGTAGCCTGAGAAGAGGCACAGACGTTCCCCTTAGGTATTCCAAAAGAGCGAGATAAGAAGAAACATTCCTCCTGCCAGGAGACCTGCACTGAAAGCTCAGCAGGGATTCCACTAACCTAAGGGGAACTCTGTGGTCTCTAACCAGTGCATCAACCCAGAAATACAGTGAGCGGGTGGAACAACTTCTCCAGAGAGCTTCTCAAGCCAACGTATTCTAGTAAACCTTTGATGGCCTCTGGCAGCCTCAGGATCAAAGAAGAACAAAAGAATTTGGCCTGAGGGACTAATTTTCAAAAGTACCTAGACAACTGAAGACACAGATAGTCATCTCCTAAGATTTCTTCGGTCACCAAAGGAGACTAGAATTTAAGAATCCCACAGGTTGCTTATCTTTAAGTAAACCAAAGCTCTGAGTCTTTAAATAAATTAATCTCCCTGTCAAGCTGACTGTACACTTTATCACCCCCTTCTAATTGGAATACTTTTCCTTATTTCTTTTTATTTTTTATTTTTGGAGAAGAAAAGGTCACTCAGTCACTGTTTAGATTTACCACTATTAAACATTCAAGTTCTTAATGAAGCAACCCTGAAATTTCAGCTTGTAAGCGTGCAAGGTATCAAGCAATGCTAATTAAAATGCCAGCCAACTTCTGGTTTATTTTAAAAAATAAAACCATTTAAAGGACAAAGCATGTCAAAATACAGCCATCAACAAGGAAAGCAAGTATGAATGTTATTTGGCCTCTGAAGGTTTAAATTCATAAAAGTAAAGCTGACATTAATTTCAGATAAAGTCAGGGAATTTCCTGATCCAAATTACAGCTGAAATTTTTAAAAAAGGTGGTCACCTGCCTTTATATACTAGCACAGCATCTGAAGAAGCACTTCTATCATTTTGATGATCTACAGAACAAGGGGAAAGCAGCTGGATGAAAATAAACCATATTTCCATGAATTGTATCTGAAATGAAATGCTAACCCTTACTGAACCCATTTCATGCAGATGCTAACTGCTGCCATGCTGCACACATGAATTCAGTGGCTTAGGGCACATCAGCCTCATCTTGTGCCTTATGCTGACATGGAGCTATTGAATCCACGAAAGGGCTCTGTCCTGTCAGGCAATCAGAGAACCCAGGTCTCCCCTCCCACAGGTTTCTTGAGTGCTTTCAGCCTTCCAGGATCATTGTGTAGCTTATATTTAAAGCAAGTGGTACCAGGAACCAGCAGCACACAAGATGATTGCGTTATCGGTGGGTTAGCTATTAAAGGGTTCTCCTTATTTCCATTCACCAGAATTAATCATGGGTTGTTTGACTTGGCACACCTGCTAGTACAGTACTTCAGGGTTTTCTACCAGAAGCAGACCATTAGTATATTATTAAACTGGTGTTTCAAATATGTTCTCCTAACATGTGCACTGTCTGAGATCTGAGAATATATCTTCCTTTTTATCCAGGAGACAAAGGAGCCAAGGGCTTATCAGGGGTGCCTGGAAAAAAGGGAAAAGCAGGTACATTATGCATCTTTCTCTTCAGAATGGTTGAGTCTGCTGGTTCTTTGATTTCAGGGTTGGTTGTTTGAATTTGATTTTCACAAAATTCTGAGGCCTACAGAGTGCATAAACTTCAGAATAGATGAAACAAACAGGAGGAGACTGGAAAAGCTTTGTTTAGCAAAATGGAGGCTGGGTAGGGACATGACTGATGGCTATGAATACCAACATACACAACAAGATGGACAAGAGTTACGGAAATTAATGGACAATGATTGATAACGTAAAAACTAACATGTACAAATAGACCAGGAATACATTTATATTGGAAACTAGAAGAAAGTTTCTGAACACCAAAGGAATGAAGTCCTTTAATAAACTCCCAATAGGAGAGTGGGGACAAAAGAATATGTCTTTTTAGATAGAATATAATCTGTAGTCTACTAATAACCTTAAATGTTTTCCCACCTTGAATGTACAGCTGTAATCATTTTTAACACATTTCATAGGCAATGCCAGTTGGTTCTGAATAGGAAACCATCAGCAACTTCCTCTCTCCCTGAGAAGAGGAACAAACAAAATCTATACCAAGTCAAATTTCAGTTTACCAACAAAAATGCAACTCGGCCTTCAGCACCTGAAAGCTATTGATTATTTGAGTTGGTGTAAATTATTTCTGCTGTACCACAGTGGCACGCAACATTTCACTAACATGGTCCCTCTCCCAAAGGTTTTCCACTCCTACCTCTGTGCACACTCACAAATTTCCTTTCACTGAGCAAACAGCAGTTCCTCATTTCACGAATGCTGCTGTTTCTTTCAGAAGGCTGAGGAATCAGTGGTGTTTACGGTTATGCAGGTAGACCTTTGACATTCAGACCATGATGAAAAACTCGATGGAATTAACAATGAGAGGGGCAGAGGATGTGTAAATCCTACACTGATACAGGTGGGTGGAAGATGGCAAACTATGACTCTTCCATATGCATTTTCACACTTAGGGATATTTAAGCAAGTTAACGATGGAGTGTACAGAGGCAAAATATTGAGTGCTTTGGTCTACAGGAGTATGGCCAATAAGGTAGGGTGAGATTAGCTCTCCACAAGTTGAGGCCAAGTCTTTAGAAGGTTTGAAAGTGGATTACAGCTGACCCTCCACACACACATATGCTCCTAAACAGATGAATTCTCTGTCCTTTGTATTGCTTCAGGCACAGTCTGTGACTGTGGAAGATACCGCAGAGTTGTTGGACAACTGAATATCAATGTTGCTCGGCTTAACACGTCCATCAAGTTTGTAAAGAACGGTAAGCATCATCATGTACTTGACATGTTTTATTTGCTCCTATCACATTTATCATTGCTGTTCTTCTATCATTGCTGTTTTACAGCAGTACCAGGAAAAGGACCCAGTCATATGAGGCACTCTTAAAACATACAGCAAACAGTCTTGCCTCTGCAAGGACACATGCAGCAGATGAATAAAAGCAAAACCAATACAGAAATGATCAATAGTACGATAGAAAGAATCATGAAAAGCACATGGCACAGATTGCTAAATGCCTCAGCACGGCTCACCTTTAGGCTCCGTGGCCTCTCAGGCAACAAAAGGAAAAAGTTTGTGCCAAGCTGCTCAAAGTGCCAGAAAAGGTGATAAGAATCTCTTGACCTCTCTGCTGCACCAGAGGGCTGCATGTATGGTAGTCCTAGAGTTTCCCTCAGTGCATTGATTTTTCCTGTAATAAGGGAGATACCGACACCCCAAAGACATGGGTTATAAGGAGTCATGTTTGTAGGCAGTGCTGTCAGCTGGAGAATGTAAACTGTCCCTACTGAAAGGAAGGAAGGAAATGTCCTGGCACAGCAAAGCTTTTAGAAAGGGCTCCACATCACACTGCTCTTTGAAAGGGCACCACTTCTAGGACTAGGTCTATATCAGTAAATTAAAAGTGTCTGGAATCATTCTCTGGCACTGTGGGCAACTGGCGTAGAGCAGCCCTCATCTTTATTATTAAATCCTACAAAACTGAATGGCCACATCATCAGGAATGGTCGCTGGCCTCTGCTAGCTCCTAAACTGTGCCGGGGTAGGCCCTGAATTGTTTTGGAAAGTATTAGTTGCCCCAAGCCAAATCTGTGCCTGGGACCATTCCAGCAATCTAGCAGCAAGGACAATCAACTTCCAGTACCCAGGAATGCTCCTTGGCACTGTTTAATTCACTAGGATAGATGTTGCTTGAGAAGTTTGGCTTTTAAAGCTGCTGAGCCTCCACAGCTCTCTTTGTAGTCAATGCACGCTTAGTGGCTACAGCAGCTCTGAGAATATGGCACTCATCTCTCATTTTAGCAATCACACTTAAAAACATTGACTTCCCTCTACATGGAAAGGACCTGAAAGCTATTCATAATCCTGTACTTCCATCCCAGAGCACTCTTTTAAATCTGTATTCAGTAAAAAGTAAAGTAACTGAGATGGTTGAGAATTAGACCCTGCTAATTGTCCATTTAGCATGCCCTGATCTGATCGGTTTTATTTCAGTGATGTCTAGTACTAAAGTGTCTCAGAAGATGCATGCCAATCAGGACTGAAGAGCTCTTGTCCTAACTTGTGTAAGATGTTTATCACTCCCATTAACAGCATCAGTCTCTGATCCAATCATCATTGTTCATCGCAAGTTCAGCTGCAGGAACACTTTTTCCTCTCTCCCTTTGATTAATTCCAGTGTAAAAATCACCTCATTGTGATATTGGAACAGAAGCATCTTCAATATATGTTGAAATGCCATTGAGCAATTTTTTTTTTCCTCTAAAGTTATAGCAGGCATCAGAGAGACAGATGAGAAATTCTATTACATTGTCAAAGAAGAGAAGAATTACAGAGAAGCCTTGATCCACTGCAAGGATAGAGGAGGAACACTAGCAATGCCTAAAGATGAAGCAACTAATGCCCTGATTGCTGACTACATCTCCAAGAGCGGCCTCTTCCGAGCGTTCATTGGGATGAATGACATGGAAAAAGAAGGACAGTTTGTGTATGCAGACAACACCTCACTGCAGAACTACAGTAATTGGAAGGAAGGAGAACCAAACGACCCAACTGGGCATGAGGACTGTGTGGAAATGCTCAGTACAGGAGAGTGGAATGATTCAGAGTGCCAAGTTACCATCTACTTTGTCTGTGAATTCCTCAAGAAGAGAAAATAAAAGTGCCACAGAATGTGCCTGGCACTTTCTGTACATACAATAACCCCTCATGATTCATCTTTTGTAGGGAAAGCAGACTGAAAAGGATAGGGCTCAGTTCAGCTTTCACTTCACTGGGTTAAAGGAAGAGTAACTACTGCTGAGCTAGCTGACAGTGACCCTAAAGTCAGTTCAGGTCTGCAGGTGGCATCCAGCCAATAGTGAATTTATATTTCATTTTTATGTGCAATTTAGGATGGTTGGGCAAATTTAGAGTACACAGAGGTGAATATGACTTCATTAATGACAGAAACAGTAAACTCATTGGTATACTAGTTACGGATGTGCTTCACAAAGTCCACTTATCTTTGACTTGCACAGGAAGTCCCAATACTTTCCCTGGTGACTTCAGACCTGGAGGGACACATTTCCAGTTTCTCTTGAAAAAAATCCTTCCTTTGCTAGAATCATAGAATAATTTAGGTTGGAAGGAATCTCTGGAGGTTATCTGGTCCCATCTTCCATGCAAAGCAGAGCCAACTTCAAAGTTAGATGAAAAGCTGTTACCCTCTTTGCTTGTGACTGTGCAATTATATTGCCTGATATGCAGACAAGGACTCACTTATCTCTACTTCCCACTCCATCAATCCATCAGATTGGTCTAAGGTGTGAGGAATTAACTTAACACTGGCACTGATGTTCCTCTGCAGTCAAGTCTGAACAGCTTTTATGCAACTTGAGAATAAATGGAGCACTTCTAACTTTTGATGTCCCCCAAAAGCTGCTAAATAGAAAAGTCTAGCACAAAGAGAACTGTATAAAGGAAGCATCATTGCTGTAGGCTGTAAACAGGCACATGCAGATTCATTTATACCAATGCACATTCTAGGAACATGCAAACTCCCTAACTCAGTAGCCAGTGATGCTTGATGTCTAATGCTAAAAATCACCTGTGCCTTTGCAACATAATAAGCAGCTTAACACCAACAGCCATAGAACGTGCTTTACCCTCCGAGAGCCTGGAACTGCATGTGGTTGAGCAACTTAATCACACACTTCAGTGGGACTCTTCACAAATGATCAGCAGTAAGAGGCTTTGCTGTCAGGGCCTGGCTACTGAGTTTTCCATGGCAGTATGTCCATAATGGATCAGATGTTGATATATTTTTAATACAGAAGGAGTACTTTCCTTCATGTGTTGGAAGAGCCCACACTCACATGGCATCTTCTACAGCACTTCCAGGACCATTCTGAAGTCCAGGGTGCTGCTGAGATACAACAACCATTTTGCCTTCAGAACTAGCCTTTTCTTAGACTTACCTCAGGCTGCTTAAAAATCTTGCCTTTCCTCACAACAGGAGATGTCAGGAGAAACTCCAGGACCTCTGCAAGAGGCCTCCAGATTTTCTTTCCAACTTGACACAGAAAAGGAAGGAGAGATATCTGGAGGTTGAGGAGAATGCAAAGCATCAGTCACATGCAGTAAATGAACCCTGCAGGTCACTAAACACCAGTTGCCCACAGTCTTCCTCTGAGAATATGAGGAGGGTCACTTCAGAGCTGGACATGAAGGCAGTCCCGTCAGCTAGTGATGCAAAGGATTAGCTCCAGGTCTCCCTTCTACTGCTATATAAAACAATGCAAAAGCAACCAGACAACAGTCATGCTTACTCAACCTGGCCCTCAAAAGGAAAATCCTCCAAACCATTTAGCTAGTTGGTAGTTTGACTCCAAACTCATCTCTGAGCAATAATCAACCCAGAAGTCTCCCAGGAGACTCTGTGACTCAGAACCACTCTTCTAAGCCAGTTTCTCTGCTACTTGTTTATCTGGAAAACAGTTTGCTGCTACCAGCAGTAAATTTCCCTTCTTGCTGCACACCATCCAGGCAACTTTTCAGATCTATGAGTGCAGGGGTGGGACCACATTTCCTTTCATGTTTCCCCTACTATGCTATGAGAGTGTTTGGGCAAACAAGTTCACTTAGTACAATGTACTCCACCCTGTGTTATTCCCTTTCTGGGAAGCTGACATTCCCCAACATCAAGCAGAATTACGCTTTTTAGGATCTACTGTAATAAACTCAATAAGCTCAACTCATTCAGTTTTAGAATCATTAATGGATAATGATAAGGAATGAACAATTCATTCAAGGCTAAGTTTCTTGAGGAAAGGTAATACCTTTTCTAAGATCAAGCACAGAGTAAGTTGCCAAAATATGCTTGCTTTTCTGGAACTGTTTGGCCATCCTGGGACCACTGGCTGAGAGAAGCCAGAGGTGCCCTTAACGCTGACAGTCTTCACAGGTCATTCTCCTATTCTTTAGGAGGAAGCTTAGAGCTGGGAGGAGGTGAAAGAGAAGAAATGCTTTGCTGCAGGATCAAGCCCTGCCTGGGATTTGACCAGGCGCTTTCCTTCACTCACAAAATCAGGCAACACATGTCTAAATTGAAACTGATCAAAACACTGAAGAAGGGTGAACTCCATCTGCTCTTTTTGCAGATAGTGAGTTAAAGTCACCCAGGAGCAAGCTCCGTGTACAGGAAGGATTCACTGTTTCAGCCTTTGGCTGCACGGCTGAGGGGAGCAGGTGAAGAACTTGTGCTGGGTTTCTGTGATAGAGAGGCTGAAACTGCCTGCTTCCTCCATCCTTCTCCTCTCCTAAGACCACCACTAAGACACCACCTTCATCCTTCCTTAATTAGAAAAAAAAAAAAAAGGCAACCCTTTCACTCACTATGCATTCATGTAACATTGGACAAGGCTATACCAGCTGGAACAAGTAGACGTGCCATGGCTGTTCCTGTGCTAACTACAGAACAGGGACAATAGATGAGAGCAGCACAGATATTCAAGCTAGCAAGGCATAAGTCAGAACAGGTGCTCATGAAACCCAGTCCTGCACCACTGACTCCCAGTTAATAAATTCTGCCAATAAGCCTAGCCCAAACACCAAGCCAAATAAAAGAGGCTATACCGCACAGGGAGCCTGGCAATAAGTCCATACAGCTCTGCACCATGTTATGCAGACACAAGCTTGGGTCAGCACTTACTCAAAAGATTCTAGCTGTGTTTTGCAGAAGAAATATGCTTGTTATGATTAAGAATTTGAGATACAACACAGGTTTCACTGCTAGCCAATGGAAATTCACTGTGGTGAGTAAAGTACCTTAGGTCTCTACATAAAGTGGATAGAGCCAGGAGCACAGGAAACGGTGTCTGACTATTCAGGATTTATGGTCTGCTGGAGCTGGGCACCAAAATCATTTTACCTAATCCCAGTATTACCCAAATCAACCAAAAAAACCCCAAGACAATCTCCTACCTACTCAGTAGTTTGGGGAAGATATGATTTCAAATCCCCATTGGGCCTGTTCTGTGGCTGATCCCTGGTTCTCCTACATGTCAGCGAATGCCAAAACCACCAAACTTTGGGAAAAAATGAAAGCAGATAGACCCATCTACAGTGCCATCTTTGTTTTCCAAGTGCAAGCTCTCTAACTGCCAGGGGCACGTAAATGCCTGTGATAGGCTCTCACTTATTTCCGAAGAAGAGAAAAATGATAACTTGACAGTTTTGTATACATACTGAAAGAGTTTAAGAAATGCCAGAGATCATAGGATCATAGAAAAATTCAGGTTGGAAGGCACCTTATGAGGTCTCAAGTCCAAAATCCCACTCAAAGCGGAATCAGCTATGACGTCAGTCCAGGTTGCTCAGGGCTTTATCCAGTCAGGGCTTGAAAACCTCCAGGGATGGAGACTGCATAACCTCTCTGGGTGACCTGCTCCAATGCTTAATTGTCCTCATTGGGAAAAAGTTTTGGCTTATGCCCAGTCTGAACCTCTCTTGTTTCAATTTGCCCCCTCTGAAGATTGTCATTTTAGTGCAAGCATTAACTTCCTACTTCTCCTAGGTCTGGAATGCACATAAGGCACAGACACTGAGGGTAAATACAATGTTTTCAACAACTGATTCTAAATAAAAGACCACAGAATAAATATGTCCCATTAGGAACATATTCTTCTGAAGCATTTCAAGCAATCTTACATGGACAATTAGGAGATCCACATCTTTCAGTGACTTTCATCCATTCAATCACTTTTTTGTTAATGTTTAGAAAATGTTTCAGTATCCAGAGCAATGTAGTGCCACATTCTTGACCACAGCCACAAGAACCTAAACAGGCACCTCTCTTTATTTAATTTGATATACAGTCTTAAGTGGTACATCGTAGTTGTAGCCAACCACATGAACCAGGTATTAAGGGAAGCAATCTGACACGGTATAAAATGATAAAAACAAGATGTGTCACAGTGAGAGGAATTAACTTACGGTTACTTTGGAAGGCATTGTTCTAGCTTGTTTTCCTTTAATTCATAGCAATTCATGGCTTTTGTGCATATGCGATTTTTTTTTTAAATTAAAGTCATGCTTGACTTTAGTCATACATATCTTCTGCATTCTTGTAGAAGAAAGAATGAGCATGATCAAAGGGGTATATTAATCTGGATTGTTTTTATGTTTGTGTGGGAAGCGAGAACAGCAAATTGTAAAAGAATTTTGTGAACTCTGCCTACTTGCCGTGTAGAGTGTGCCCGACTGTGGTCCTGAGGCCCCACCCTCTCCAGTCCTGTAAATGTTTCTCCATGATGATGTTTCAACACAGGGAGGAAAAGTTTCACTTGATTTTCATTAGATGGGTGGGACCAGGAACTTGCATGGTCCTGTTTTGCAGAAAGCAGCAGCAGCCTACCAAAGCATAGTAGTTAACTGCATAAAAATCTCAGTGTCTGGGAGCTGTGCGATCACGTGCATTTTTGAGTCCTGAATCCACATGACCCTTACCATGCTCAGTGCTACACCTATACCTAAATCCCGTAGAAGTCCTGTGCCTAAACAGATACAGATTTACTGATGTTGGGGCAGTAAAGGGGCTGTAGCTCTGCATTAGTATGAGGCAGTACAGCATGGACATATCTGCAGAGCCATGACCTTCTCATATGCAATTTCTTTACCTCTCTTCCCTCGCCCTCCCTCTCGATCCAGATAAGGGCTGCATTTGTCTTTGTTTATGTGTTTTACCAAGCAGTAGGCATAATGCCACTTATTGCTTTGGTCTTATTGTTTCAGACATACCTTAATCCTTAGGAGTTCAGAAAATATAAGCAATGTCCTTCTGGAAACAAATTTCAGTCAAGAATGCCCTGGTCATTTTTCCCCTTTACTAGATGTTTTAAGCCAGTGCTATCTTATTTACCTCTCAGTGGTGAATTGTCTAGCAAGACATGCTAATTTCCCCAACTTCACACAATAGAAGTCTTTATATCAATTGTGCCACAACATTCCCTGAGCATGTGGGACACCATACCATGTGGAGGGTGGAAGCAGCAACAATGATCAGTCAGTCAGTAAAGGATTAAGTAAAATACTGTGAAAAAAAATTTGAATAGAGTTGGCGGATGCTTAGCATGTGAACTGAGGAATTTACTCCCACTGTGAGCCAGTTTCTAAGTCTTGAAAATGCTCAAACCCTTGTCCGAGGAAATCTAAAAGGCCGCCAGAAGATCCAAGAAGAAATCTGAAGGCAGTAACTCAGGAACCCCAGAGCTTTCTGTAAGATCACTTATGCAAGATACAGAGTTACTCAGAGCCTGAAGAAGTAGAAATACATTTTCCTCCAGAAACGTCGTACAATTACAAGCCTTTCCTTGTAAGAAGCACACTTTTTCATCCTTACTTCCTCAAATCTGAACTGTTTCCAGTGTAGACACATACTAGTGGGCACTCTAAAAACACAAGCATACCCAAGCAATGTATATGACCACACTGCACATGGCTTTCCGCCTGGATAGGAGAGCAGTGTGTTACAGATGGTGGTGACCATACATGTCACGCCATTTCCCTAAAAGACTCTCATAAAAGGGAAAATACAAGCAGTATAAAAACTTACAGAGAATAAAACAAAATATGGGAGAAAAAAAAATAAGGATGAGAACAGAGTAGAGAATTAAATCAGAGATGGAGATTTGGAAAAGAGCTGAGCTATAGAAAGAGGTGGAGCAATGAAGAGCTGCAATGGTGAAGTCTTTAAATTTGGTCCAGATAAAGAAGCCAATGGAGTCATTTGCAAACTGAGGCTGTTGTAATCAAAGTCAGAGCAGAAAAGTTATTTTAGCTGAGATATACTGGCAGAGCTGAAAATGGATCTTATTTTATATATTAGAACACCTGTTCATTAAATAATACCCCAGAAAGCTGAGCTGAAGAACTATGTCACAGAATACCAGGACCTCTAGCTTGGAGTGAGATGAAATAATCTAATTTTATCTAAACATTAGAAACAATGACTTTCACATTACATTCCCCTTTCTGATTTTGCTATTTCAGTGTTTGTGTTCAGGACATCAACCTTATACACTCATTTCTCAACAAACTGGGAGCAGTAAATACCCTGGTAAAAGCCCTGTGTAACTCTATACCTTATGTTGTTACATCTTTTACTGGTGTTTTCAAAAATGAGTCTATGATATATATTTATACACACACACACAGAGGTATATATATATATAAATGCTCTGGTGGACATGATGCTAATAAAGGATGCCAGACTCACAAGAAATGGGCAGACCTTCAGATCCGCTGCGGAAACCTTCCCCTTGACCCCATCTCTGGTGCTTTGGTGTTGGAAGTGTGTGCTTTAGCGCTCCACCAGTGTTCAGTCTGGTATTTGACTGACCAATGTATCTGACCATGGCCTTTCACTGGACTCGAGCAGAAACTCAGCTTCTTTCCAGTAGCCCCTTCTTCTGTCTATCCTTTCTGCACTATGCCAGCAGTACTGCTTGGGACTTAGCTGGCTAGAGGACATGGATGGAGTAACTGACAGAGCAAATCTACATCAAAACTGTACGAGTAGCCACTGGAGTTTGGAAAGCAGAAGAACCGCATGGAGGAAAAGTTATAGGATAAGACATACCTTTGCTTGTCCTTCCCATATATATACATTCTAGTCACATGTAACTCATTAACCACTGCGAATTCAGACCTTGGTTCCTCCTGATATATAAAGATCTGATTCTTGACGTAGAGATGTCATACTCCATATTTCATTATCGGTACCTACATTCATTCCCTTTTGGTCATCACAAACAGGTAATTTTCTCCATGCACAGACAAGGGGATCAGTCAGATCCTATTCCAGTGGAGGTGTGGCTTACTAGAAAAGCTGGAAGTGAGGGCCAGCTGCTTGTATTGCTCAGCAAATAACAGAAAGAAGAGTTTAGTCAGGAGATATTTGGAAAAAGTTGAAGAGAACCTCTCAGAAGCACAGCCCTGCATTCACCCATGTGAAAGAACAATTTTGGGGGAAGGAGCTGGCGAGAACCCTACAATGAGAGAGAAGTTTTCATTTTGTACTAGTAGGATTAGCAAAAACCTGAAAGAAAGCATTTCCTAGATGAGAGCCAGACTGTGCCACAGTGGTGGTGGAAAGAAAAATCCAGGCAGAAGACAATCAGTTGAGTGCATGGGAGGAAAGGCTGGAGACAGTTTTGTGTCCAGCATAGATCCAGGCAGGAGGGTCTTGTATTTGCTTTCTATTTACCACTGAACCCAGGAGACTAGGACTCAGCTTCAGAGCTACCACCTTCATCACTGACCTGCACAAGGATCCGAGGAGCACAGAAATCTCTAGAAGGAAACTGAGGCAGGATGATACAGCATCAAGCAGGAAGGGGTTTGCTCTAGGAACGTACCCTGCTAGGCTTTGACAGAAAGAAAAATGCAGACATTGAGAGCAAAGAAAAAGAGCATAACAACATTTTTAATCTATCATGTCAAACATACTCAGGACCTAGTACATAGTACATGGTATATACAGACTCGTCAAGTTACATTGCATGAGTCCTTTCAGCCAACTAACCCAGACTGCTATTTGACTCATTTTAAGCAGCCTATTTACTTCCAAATCACTACAGCAAACACTGAATTACTCTGGTCCAGAGATCTGTCCCACCTAACTTTAGTTATCTGCAAGGTAGATGCCCACATCAGGCCAACTCCCCTCAAAATTTCCATTATAGTCAGAGGAGAGAAGCAGGCAGATATGATTCATATGATATATTTCAGACATCTACTTTAGGATGAAAGAAATCATTCCCCAAATATGACTATTTCTATCCTCTGTTTGCAGTGGGGGTCTAGCCAGGCAGCTCAAAGATACATACAAGCACTTGCTTAGATGAATCCCCACCCTGGTTCTTCCACTACACACCAGAAACCCCAAAGGACTTCATGCTAGGTTAATAATTTCTTTCCAGGTAAAGAATATACCTAAAATGTTAAAAGTGTATGAACATTACATTAGTCCTGTTCAATAAATTACACCTTCAAAGTACCACATAAACATTAACTTCACTGTAATCAGACTACCCTGCTAGCAAAATAATGCATAGAATACTGACCTATTTATTCTTTTGCTATTATGTAAAATTAATGAGCTGTGTTTTTGGACCACTGATTCCTCCTTCCTCCAAATACCTGTGGATTAAAATTTAAGCTACTTAAGTAGCTCCACAAAATTAACTGCGGGCATAAAATGGAAAGGCCAAGTATTTCAAATGCACTGCTATACACTGTAAACACTCAGAAGGATAAGTGAACATAAGGTCCCATCTCAAATCTTTCCTCAGCATGGACTTCAGAGCAGAAGAATTTTTCTTAGGATCAGAGATGTGCAGGGAAGCTGCTGGGGTTTTGTTTCGTTTTGTTTAACTACTGTCTTGTAAATAATCTACAGAACTTTCCTGGTAGCTTATTCATCTTCCCTTCCCCTCCCCTCCTTCAGAGTCTCTGAGAACAATGTGCAAACTATTCACTATAGAGGATGAAAACACTCACTACATAAGAGGGACATGTACAAAAAGTGGAAAGACGACAGGAAAAAAAGCACAAGGTCAGAGACTGAAGAACACAAGAGATTACATAAACAGCTCTGAATGAATTAAAATATTCATTAACATTATCTGTGCAAGTAACTGCTGCGATTGTCTCATTAAAAATCATAAAGGGAAAGTGAGATAGTCTGTCCTTATTTTTCATAGTCTGAACCACATCTTAGCAGAGTGCATCTCAGTGTGAGGACAGCACAAACTACTTCACCTCCCTTTATGATTTGTAAATTAAAGGACGCTAGTAGAGCCACAGATTGTTTTCTATTCAGAAATTGCATACATTCTCTGTGTAATACTTACTTCTTCATGAAGGACGTCAGGCTAACAAGAATGCAGTCTAACCGGTTTAGGTTTAAGAAAGAAAGGAAAAAAGTCAAACCTGTTTGTTTTCCTATGAATCAAAACGTACTTGATCAAATGTTTAAACTTAGCAAAACATTGTGTAAGAACCTGAGGCTGGGTTCAGTAGGAACTGAATAGTTGAGATAGCCCTGACGAAATATTTTCACAGTAATTCCCTGTTTATAAATGCTTGTCAGTTCATTGCATTTGCTGCTGAGATTCCTCAAGCTTCTTCCCCAAAATGGAATCCCTTATGCACGTGGGAGTAACCACAGATTTTCCCAAACTCATGCCCGGTTTTGATGGATTTTTAAAATAAAGATATTGTTCTCACATGCTATATTAACTTCAGATGTTGCTTCAGCACTTGGGTGAATCAGAAATAGTAATTATCTGGAACCTGCCATGAATGTAAGGGCCAGTTTTCAGAGGACGCAAGCACATTACTGGGCAGCAGTTCTCAATATGATATCTGAAAATCGTGCATTAGAAACAGTGCTTGTGCTCTGTATGGGCACCCGGCTCCTGCAAACACCTGAGCACTCTTATCATTTCAGTGGACAGGCAAGTTTGCAATCTAAAGTTCAAGGTTACAGAACATGTATTTGTGCTTACCCTGAGTCTCAAACAATGAGACAAATGCTGATGTATTATGTATGATCTCTACTGAGATCATTAGGGTTTGTCAGGATGTAAAACACTGTAAAAAATGGCTCAATAAAAAAATTCATTATTAATTTCACTAAAATGACATACATATAAGAATATTCAGACATCTCTTTATGAACAATATGAATTTCACACTGAAAACAATCTTCCTTCAGTATAAACAGATCACTGCAATGATCTGATTTTTCTCTTTAATATGGGTCTAGCAGCACACAAAGTCTAGAGGGGTGGAAGCACGGCTCAAATCATGTGAAGGCTTCCAGAGGCTCTGTGCATCAGCACCTCTCACCTGTGGGGTTTCAGAACCTCTAAAAAAATAAACATAGCAGTGGTTTTCCATCTATCATCTTAAAAGAGAAATAAAGTCCATGTACTGTATTTTTCATAAAGAAGGCTAAACATAGCAGTATATCCGGCTCATAATCTTTGTGTTTATTTTTAAACTAATCTGTTAGTACTGACAATTAGTTTTTTTTCAGCACAGGCCTAACCTATCAAAAAGAAAAAAGAACAGTTTTTCCTTGGTCTGGCCTGCTCTGTGCTCTCATTTGCACTAGCTCTGATGCAAAGGAGGCAGAGGGAACCAATGGCTGGGGAACAGGCTCACTGCATTTGGCAGCAGCCCAGTTATACTGGATTAGGAGCAGCTTGAAGCTTATGAGAAAGTTCCTAAGCACTGGAGGAGTGAGATTCTGGGGGCAAAGATGGTTTTGAGATGAACGTAGTCAGTAGAAGGATTATAGGTCTGCCTGTGACTCAGTGGTCAAAGAGTACTCTCTCATCCAGGACTCTGAGTAGCAACAGATGCCAATAGAATTGGACCCTACTATTTTAAGCAAACTGAAACTAATTATGAATATAGAGAGGTGACTTACGATTCACTTAATGATGCCTACATTCAAATAGTTATGTTTACCATCCTACTTAAAGTCATCAGATAAGGCATAATTATGTATACATGTTCTTACACTAAACTTAATCCTTTTTACCTACAACTGAATAAATTCACAGGGCTTTGAAATCTAAAGGCTTCCTTCTTTTGCAACCACTTCCTATGCTATTTCAAAACAGTAAAATCCATTCGTAGAGAAGCATATTTTAATTTGTATCCCTGCTTCTCCTTCCTGAATTCATTCATCATAAAATGAAGCCACCTTTGTTTGTTGCCTAATTATCCTTTACCTGCTATTGGATTTTTAGCTAGGAATTTGCTCAATAAAACAAACAGTCCAAAAAAGGCAAACAAACTGCAATGAGGGGAAAAAAGTGACTCCTTGTCAGCACTGAGAGTTCATCAAAACACTAGATACATACTCCTGCCCAGTGAGATCAGAGGCCAACACTTCATGATTAAAGATTAGTACTCAAGCTCTGACAGATGACAAGAGAGAAGAGCCCCATGCTACCAGCAGCCCTAACAGCACAGCATGCTGCATCTTGCATTCGCAGCGCTTAGACGGCATGTCCTTGGGTCCGTGCTACCAAACGCGGGCTCTTCTGCAACCCGCTCGAACTGCTCCCCGTTCGCACCATGGAGCAGGAAGCGGGGAGCGGAGAGAAAACAGCAAACGTTGCTGCTCTGCAGCCCATCTGCTGGTTTCCCTGGGCAGCTGTCTTAAACACTCAGTGTCCCTTACTTATCCTTCAGCTACAAGAACGTTATGCTCCAGTTTGTACCTCTGGGACTTGCATGTGCCCTGCGGGGGGCAATCCATTTTCTCTGCTGGCTCACCTACGCCAAGAGCAGAAAACATTGACCTCTTGCAACATTTTCCCACTTGGCAACTTTTCCCTACTCAGTCATCTCACTCCCCACCCATGCAAACCACGTGGATTCAGGATCCTCCCCTCTACTGTTGTTGGAATTTTGCATTTTTACCTTTGCTGCACTCTCACGCATCCCAGAGGAATTTCTCAGTGTAAATGAAAAGAGAATTGGCCCTTTGAGTGCATGCTATACAGACTGCTATACTAGTAGAGAACTGTAACGCCACCAGGCCAAATACATTTAAGTGGTGGTATCCTTTGGGACATGAAAATGATGTCAGTGGAACAGGTCAGAAACCTTACTCTGCTCTCGGAAACACCAGCGTGCTCCACTGAGGAGGGTCTCTGGCTCCGCGCCAGCCTCTTGGCAGCCTTCCGGCAGTGGGAAAGGACCCTCAAACTCCCTCACTAGCCAGCTAAGGATTCCCTCCTTTAAGAGGAACCGTGGGACGGGGACGGTGGAGAGCCAGAGCAGTCAATGCCTTCCCTCTCACAGCTCTGGGCACGGAGACGCCTCAGCAGGAAGAGGCCACACCAGAGTACCACCGCAGTCTCACAAGCCAGCCAGAAATCACTCCTTAGAGCAGCTCTGAGACCGCTTTAAGCTACTCTGGGGAATGATTTGGTAACCAGCCATCCCTGGGACTGGTGTACCAAACAGGTGGCACATTTATCTTCATCTCCTCTTCCCGGCAGGCGTCCTAAGCACAGTTTAACTGAATCAGGCCAATGACTTCAACAGTTATTTTTGGTTTAGTGAGCCAATGCAAAAGGGGCAACGGGCAACCAAAATCCTGCCTGTTAAAATAAAAATTGTGACAGAGGGTCTCAAGACCCTCCAAACATGATACTAAAGGTCTGTTGCCACTGAGTAAATAGAAAGCTTGGACCATACAAAAGACGCTAAAGAGTCTGTTCCATCTTACATAAACCAGTTGTATGCCAATTTAATTTCACTGGCTGAAGTACTGACTGCTGAGTTTGTATCAGCTGGAGAGCAGAATCCTGCACACAATAACCAGGAGCATGTTAAATGAATTCAGACTTAAACAAAACAGCTTGCATTTTATACAGTCAACTGCTGGCTTTCTGGTTTTGTTATATAACTAACTACTGGATTAAGAAAGTCAGTATGCTTCCTTAAGAAAGCACAGCTTTGCAAATCTGAAAGAAACTCAAAGGACTTTGCAGGCAACTTCTGACAGATTAGGAAGGTAAACAGAAGAAAGAAACCGATCCTGACACTATCAGAAGAAATGTGCTCTGGCTTAACGAGATTTGCCTGTGAAGATCCGGCTGTGAGTAAACAGCGCCATGTGGGTACAGGATAGGGTTACTGTCAGGTATTGTTTTTAAATTTTCCACCTCACTGAGCATTTTGGCAGACCACCCTTGCGCACGCTGCAACCCGAGACGTGAGATTAGCAGAGCTGCTCCAGAGTGCTTGTGATAACACATTCAGATAAGGAGTTGAAGACCATGGTTTCCTATATTGACATTACTTTCACCTGTTACTCTAGTATCCTTAAAAATATTCAACTCCTCCAGAAATAGAATTTCACAGAGCACCAAAGGTTGTATGAATCTTGCTACTTAGGACTGCTGTATAAGCAATTTTCATATCCAGCAAGATTAAGATAATAATATTCATGTTTTTCAAAATATTAATCTATCTCTTCTAAATCTCTAAAGCTTATATGTGATGGGTAATGGCTGACTACAGATTTTCATAATTTAATGTACTTTTCTAAGGGCTGGTCACTTAGGGTAGAGGGGACAATTACAGCAGGGAGAACCACAGGTATTTGCATTTCAATACATATGATGGAAGACACGCACATATTACCTCACTATACTTGGAATTTAAATCATCAGTTGATTAATTCAACCTATGATGCTTTTGTGTATTGTAGGTTATTCATTTAACTTTCTCAGTCATATGTTCCCCAGGAAGTCCAATTAAATAAATCCAAGGATTATCTCTAAATTTTGAAGAATTACTCACTCTCTATCAACAATCTTTAAGACTTGTAAACAAAGTCCCATTCTACTAGTGTTTTCACTGTACTAGCTACTGACATGCAATATATACTTGCATATATTTGGAGTTTTTAAATGCTGGAATTTTAATTTATTTCACTTGTATCTACTCTCCTTGTGGATAATTTTTATCAACAAAAAATGACACCAACTGATTTTGCAGTTTTGTGACAATCCCAACTTTAGGCTAGGCTGCAATATGCACTTGAAGAAAACCAGGGGGAAAAGTTTAGAATTTATTTAAAAAATATTTTAATTAAAAGAAGTTTTCAGTCCTTTGGTTGTGTAGACAGACCTTCTTATGTACTGTGAATCAATATACTTCTGTCTACTTGTTGACTCTACAGTCAGGAAGACTTGAAGCAGCATCATTAGTTTATTCTGTAAGATGCCAAGATGCAATTATTTACATAAAAATGCTATTAAGCAGGCTGTCCAACACAAACATGTACTCATGCCATAGAAACTTAAAAATGCAGTCCTGATTCTAACCTCTTAAAGAATTCAGATTTTTAAAGACTTTTAAAGATTTTTAAACTGTATCCGAATCTGTAGATAAACAATCACATAAGGTATTGTAACACATCCTGCCCAAACATAGTAAAAATAACTTAGTTACTTCCATTTAAATGGTTAGGATTTAAGAAAAAGTACTGCCATAAATCTGCTTTAGGGCCATTTGTGTAG
The DNA here is from genome assembly GCF_036417845.1 of Apteryx mantelli. Taxonomy (NCBI): domain Eukaryota; kingdom Metazoa; phylum Chordata; class Aves; order Apterygiformes; family Apterygidae; genus Apteryx; species Apteryx mantelli. The sequence continues at coordinate 14,824,378 of NC_089979.1, read as the reverse complement.
AGGTACATATAAACAGTAAAATTTAGACTTTGCTGTGAAAACCTTCTCAAATTCCAGAAAATCAGTGTTAAAAGGAATGCGCAGGTTAAAATTAATGGCAGTTACAAACAAACAAAAAAAAAAGAAAAAGACTGCACATGGTCTGTAATCATCAATAAAATCCATTGCTGCTGGAGTTCATGCAGATTAATTGTACGGCTGGATAATAAAACTGGAAGTGTTTATGACCAAGTGTTACTTGAACTTCCCCTGTACAAGATAAGGATAATCATGTTCTATGTTACAAATCATAAACTGATCCACCCAGTTTTCCACCCACTCAGATTTCTCCCAATGCAGGGCATTCGCAACAGATTCAGGGCCAGACCGTAACGTTAATTGGACATCGGGTCCTCCAGAACGCAAGCCCAAGAAAGAACAACCTAGACCTAATCAATTGGACACAAATCTGAATCTTATTCCCCTCCAAAACATTCCTAAGTCAGTAGCTGTAGGCGCCTCCGGAGCCTGGAATCCTTCCCTGAAGACAAATGAATGGAACTCAGTGCTCACTCCTACCATGTGTCTAGAGGAGGAATAAGAGGTATCTGATACTCTTCTCTGATAAACAACCGGTTAAAGCACTCAGAAAAGAGGGGAGGCCGGGCTCAGTGTCTTCCTTAGCCTAATGGGATTCAACCTCACATCTCCCACTTCTTAGGGGTGCAGGAGGCATCCAGCTGCAAAGGGCATGGGGATGAGGAGGGGGAAGGTTCTCCCTTCTCCTGTTCCTGAAGTTGCACGACATGACAAAAGGAATGGGCCTAGAGAGGGCATGAGAAAGAGTATGACTTGTTGCTTCTTCCTCCTCTAGCAGTCACAATTTAAAAGCTGAGTTGCTATTACCACATTTTAGAAGTGCTTGATAATGGTTATATCGTTCATCTGGAAGTTACTTACACTAAGAAGGATGAGAGAATACATTGGAAGTGGTCTGATGAACCTACACCTTTCTTTACCTGTACGTACCCCAAATTTTTATGCCAGATAAACATTTTCCACTACTGGAAGTAGCTGTGCACTGTTGAATGCCAATTAAAAAAAAAAAAAGTGGATACACATGAAATATTTTGAGTATTTTGAATAAGGAACTTATGGTAGGGCATAAAGAAATCAAAGGAAATTGCTGTCTTTTTCCAAAATTACACTGTGTTGTAACTTCCACAGGTTTATGGTATTTTATGGGTTTTTTTGTTTGTTTGTTTGTTTTCTGAAAACCTCATCTCCTCCACAGGTAAGCGCTAAAGGCATGGCTTTGTTTGTTAGAAGTAGGCTTCTAAAAAACCCCCACAAACTAACACTCATAACTTTGAGGCCTCAAATATCTATAACCAGAAGGTAAATAACAACCTTTTGCAAATTGACGTTAGGAAATAACCCCGTCAATCTGGCTGGCTCCGACTCAGGACTTCTGAATGAGCAGTTTTGCAATCCAGTTCAAATATTAGACCGTACCCTAAAACCAAAACTCGCTGGCTGATAACAAAGCCCCTCTCAGGGGAGCAGGGCAGAGCCCCTCCTGCCCTCCCGGCAGCTCGCGGCAGAGCAACAACCCCGGAGCAACACCCCGGGCACCGCCGGCACCCGCCCCGCAACACCCCGCACGCCGGTATCGTTGCGGCAGTAAATCGAAGCCCGCAACGTCTGCACAGGGGGGCCGGTCGCTGCAGCCGGCCGCCCGGCCGAAGGCGCGCAGGGAGACACCCAAGCCCGAGCCCACCTGCAGCAGCACACGGCCTCTCAGTCAGTCCCCCAGTCAGTCAGTCTGTCAGTCAGGGAGCCCCCCAGCCAGTCAGCCTGTCTGTCAGTCGGTCAGTGCCCCAGCCAGTCAGCCTCCCAGTCAGTGAGTCAGTGAGCCCCCTGGCTATCAGTCAGCCTGCCAGGGAGCCCTCGTCAGTCAGTCAGTCAGTCAGCCCATCAGTTAGTCCCCTAGTCAGTCAGTGAGTCCCCCAGTCAGTCAGCCAGTCAGTCTGCCAGTCCATCAGTCTGTCAGTGAGCCCATCAGTCAGCCCCCCAGGCAGTCAGTCAGTCCGTCACTCAGTCCATCAGTGAGCCTCCCAGGCAGTCAGTCAGTCAGTGCGTCAGTCAGTGCGTCAGTGAGCCCCACAGTCTGTCAGTCAGTCTGTCAGTCCATCAGTCTGTCAGTGAGTCCATCGGTCAGCCCCCCAGGCAGTCAGTCAGTCCATCACTCAGTCCGTCAGTGAGCTCCCCAGGCAGTCAGTCAGTCCGTCAGTGAGCCCCCCGGTCTGTCAGTCAGTCAGTGCGCCCGTGAGCCCCCCAGCCCGTGAGTCAGTGAGTCACTGGGACTCCAGCGCGCCCGGCCGCGAGCCCCCAGCCGCCGCCGGCGCCCCGTCTCCCAGCCGCGGCGGGCGGGCGCACGGGCGGGCGGGCGCTGCCCCGCGGCGCGCTCGGCCCCGCGCGCCCCGTGCCGGCGGCGGCACTGCGCGGGCGGCCCCGCTGCGGCGCTGGGGCCGCCCGGGGGCGCGGGCTGGGCGCGGCAGGTTGCCGGCACCAGGGCACGGCGGGGCGGGCTCCGCGCCGGGGCGGGCAGGAGGGAGGCGGTCGGGCCGGGCCGGGCCGGGCCGGGGCGGTGCGCTCGCTCGCTCCCCGCACCTGCTCCCTCCTCTTCCTCCTCCTCCTCCGCGTCCACCTGCCCGCGGCGGCGCTCGGCAGCAGCGGCGGCAAAAGCAGCAGCAACATGTTGCCCAGAGGGGGCTCGTCCATGCCGCCGCCCCCCAACCCCGCCGCCTACTTCCCGCCGCCCCGGGTCACGCTGCCCTCCGGCCTGGACATCCTGCGCACCTACTCGGGGGCCTTCGTCTTCCTGGAGATCGTGAGTGATCGCGTGAGCCCGCGCCCCGCCACGGCCGCGCTGCCCCTGCGCGCTGCCCGCCGGGGGGCGCCGCCGCGGCCCGGCCCGCCGCCACCTGCCATCTTGTGAGGGCGAGCGGCGCGGCGGGCTCGGCGGCTCTCGGGGGCCCGGGGGCCGCGGGGCGGCGCGGCCCTTCCCTTCCCTTCCCTTCCCTTCCCTTCCCTTCCCTTCCCCTCCCCTCCCCTCCCCTCCGGTGCGGCCCAGCGGCGCGCGAGGCCTTTTGACGTGGATTTTATGTGGGTTGTTTAAGCTGGCGAGGACTTTGATGCCCAAAGTAGCCCTGAAGTCCCTGAGTCCCCGGTGAAAACACTGTGCTGGGTTTTGCCTGCGTGTGTGCGTGATAGGTCCTGTGCGGACTCCTAGTGTGTCTTCGGTTTCACGTGTAAGACCCTGCGGATTTGAATTAGGCCCTCGGAGCTAGGGCGGGGAATGAGTCTTTGCGGAATTGCAGCCCTAATTAGCAAGAGAGAAAAATCTTGGCAGAACTCCTCTGATTTTATTCAGATTTTTTTTTCGTGGGGCCAGAGCTGAATACTCCACTGTGCAAGCAGCAACAACCCACGCGGGAGCAAAGAGCTCGGTGTACGTGTCCAGGCACTAAATCAGGCCCCAAGCTGGTAGGGACAGAAGGCTAATTAGGCTGGCAAATCCATCCTACGTCTGGCAACCTCGCTGTAGTGGATGGGTGTGATGTTAGGGAAGTGGCACTGCAGCAGGTCCTGGAATTGGGCAGTGTCTGCAGTGGGATGCGCACACTTTCTGCTGTGCCCTCTGCTTCCTCGCTGCCCGTTGTTGTCGGGTCTCGGAGCGACAGGCTTGCACCTGCAGACCTGTGAAACTACAGAAACATCGCTTCTTCACAACAGCTGAAAAAGGAACCCCAGCGAATAGGTTGAAGGCTAATACATAACCCCATGGGGATTTTGAGCTAAGACTAGCCACGCATCTTTACACATACGCTGCTGCGGTTTAACGCTAGAGAGGACCTAGTTCATCATATAGCAGGCACCTTCTGAAAGACCCAGCCTTGGTCCCAAAGAAAGTTTTTTGAATCTGAAAATGTAGATCTAGAGAACTGGAAAATAGTAACTTGCTTTGAAATTAATTGTAGCTGTCATATCACAGCAACTTGGATTATGAAGTTAAACCTTTCTATAATAAATGAACATGTTTCGGATGACAATTATGATTTTTTTCAGGCACCATTTTTTATAGAGACAGGATTTGCTGGGAGAGATAATATCCTTTGTTAGACCAACAATTGATTAAAACAGACAAGCTTAGAGTATGAAAATCATCCTTCAGGCCATTGAGATCGATATGCTACAAACAAAATTTGTGGGGCTGAATTTCTCTCCTAGTTACAATAACTCTGAAAAGCTGTATACTTTTCTAGTCATTGCCGCATAATTTACAACTCGCCTTATTCTGTATTCTAGTCTTCTATTTCACTTTAATGTGTTCTCTTTGAGCACTTTATTACAAATGCATTGAAAAATAGGATGCAATTTAATTTATTTTCTGTATGTCATTTGATTAGGACTAGCAAAACTAAACAGCATAAGATTGAATCCAAATCTCATGTGCATCCTTGTCATGCTAATTTTAGTATCTATGTTGATAGTATAGATTGTTGACACACACACAACGTACATAATATCCATATTTTCACATTTCTTATATTCCCTTCAAATTGAGCCTAAGGGTAAAATTTTCAGCAGCAGCACATGAGCAACCTGGGTTTGTAAATCTCATTTTCAAGGCTGCTTTAAGAGCTTTTAAGAATTTAGTGAGGCTTCATCTTAACTTCCACTTAGTGCCTGTCAGTTCTGAGAATGGTACTTAGGCTCCTCAAGTACTTTTGAAGTGTTTTCTCTTAGTTCCTAAAAGTAACCTGAAGACTTGTTGATGTGAGATATTAAGGGCTAGTTCTTAGGCAGAGAGGACTGAATAAAAGTGATCTCTCAGCTCGTCACCTGTATTCCTTTCCTTGCAGGTGTTTGGAACAATAGTCTGGATTTTGGTAGCTGCCACCCAAGTTCCACTGCCGCTGCTGCAGGGATGGGTGATGTTTGTAGCAGTGACCGCGTGGTTCCTGTCCATTGTGTTCCTCTGTGTGTTCCTCTTCAGTTACGCAAACAGGATTGCCATCAACTGGAACCAGACAGTAAGATTCTGTTTTAAGGATTCTGTTTCTTTTATAAATTGGAAATCACTTGATGAGAAGTACTTATCCTAAGTTGTAATGCTTGGCCTACTGTTTTAACAGAAAATTGCTCAAAACGGAGGAATTCAAACTGGAAGAGGACAGAGTAGAGCAGCAAGGATGATGGGGAAATATAGAACTTGTTTTATTATGGAGGCTGAAAGAGCCTGACTTTTGAACTTGAATGAAGGTGTAAGCTTGTCCTCTATAAACACATAGAAGGCATGAGCAGCAAGGAGAGAACTAGTTTAACAAGGCATGGCAAAAAATTGGTTTAAATTGGCCAGAAATAATTGTAGACTGGAAATTATAAAACATTTTCTAACTATTAGAGGAGTGGTGGTACACTCTGTGAATAATGGAAGTAGAAAGATCCATCAGATATTGTAAATGAAGTGATACATTTGTGAACACATTGTACTGTGTGGTTGTCTGAGATTAGTACTGGACTCAAGGACCCAGGAAGTCTCTTCCAGTTCTGTGTTCCTGTGAAAGCCTTCAGCCGTCTTGTGGGCTAATTCCGTAGGTAGCACAGTGCTGATGACTGGCTGATAAACTTTAGATAGTCAAAGACAGCATGATCTGCAGTATAATATCTTAATATGCAGCTTAATATCTTTTTAGGAGATTTAAGTTCCTCTTTCTTAGAGGAAGCCTGGGGAGACTCAGCTTTTGTTAGTAAGAAGACAAGATTTTGTGCATTATGGCTTGTGCCAGTAGTTTTCACAGACTGTACCTTCCTATTTAAAAAAGGGGGGTTTTAGCTGTAAGTAGCTGAGCACAGTATGGTATTATTCTGTTTTTACAATACTATGAGTGAATAACAAGGGTGGCAAAAATGTCAGAAGAATTGGAGCTTCCAAAAAATATTCCAAAAAGTTCAGAACTTCTAAAATATTAAAATGTGTTAGTGTGTAGCTGCTGATCACCTTCACCTTCCTCTTGTGTGCCTTATTTTTTTCTATGGACAGTTTTCTTGATCGTAGCTAGGTTTGTGTGCTTCAGTATCAACATCTGTGGTTATCTATCTGTTAGTGTTCAAGTTATTTACAGACAGTCCCTTGAAATGAAATCTCTGTAAAGCAAAGTAATTGAGCTTCATCCGTTTGGGTCTTTGACAGATAACCTTGAAGTCCATCAGTGTTTACAGACTAGATTCTATTCAAAACAAACTTCAGCGCTTTGATAGCAAATGCATACATACAACATCAGCTTTCCAGCGTGATACAAGCAGTAATTAAGCTAATAATGAGTTAGGGTAATTACAAAGAGCTTTACAGGGATTTATGCTATGACATCCTCACAAATTATGATGCAGCAGAACCTTTGAGCATGTGCATAACTTAAGTAAATTAATAGTGTCCTGGGTTTCATTGAAACTATTTGCCAATTTACAATCATGCATCTATTTAAAAGAGTTGCTAGATGAGGGCATAGTCTTTTGTATGTTGAAAATGCTATACAAATGTTCATCTTATAACACTCGTGTGTCTTACACATTGGCTGTTAGGTGCCAGCAGTGATTGGTTGTAGCATTAATTTTGGCCCATTGTTTCTGATTAAATTACTGAGAAACTTTCTGTGTCGGGGAACTGCTATACTACTTGTGTAAAAGCTGTATCTGTGAGACTCCTCTGTAACTTAATCTAAAAAGCTGTCATAACTAAGTTAACAACCTAAATAAATGCGGTGTCAATCCTTTTATCTCTATCATGATAGCTGAAATCCAGTCCCTTCCAAGAGTCAACAGAAATAACCCTAGAAAAATAATTTGACCACTATTTGCAGGTACCTGAATGTTCCGTAACTTGTTGGAACTGGACTCTTTAGCAGCACTTCAGAAAGATTTCTGCATTCTGTTGCAAATGAGTAATTACTCGAAATACTCAACCTATTTTTTTGTTATCATAAAATGAAAAGGTGTACCTGCTTGTTTTACATTGGCATGTATTCAGATAACTGTTTTTGCTACTTCAGAAATTAAATTTACAATAGAACTCAGAAGTTACATGTTGTTTTATTAGGTCAAAAATGGAAAGAGTCATAGCTTGGTTATGTTAGAGTAATATCACTTCATTTAAAGATTCTTGAACAAATGTGATTTAAGATTCCAGCAGCTTAAATGTAAATGTGAAAAACAGCATGGGATTCTAATAGGCCTGTGTTTAGTAATAGCTTGTGTCATGGATAACTCCATTGATACTGACATAGATACTTAAGAAATAAGATGCTACACAGTGGAAAAGCCAGGAAAAAATATGGGCATTATGGAGGTACATTCCTCTGTATTCAACCAGATGGTATGACAAATACTGTTCTTTACAGCCTGACTCACGACACACTCATTTACAAAATTAGATGTGAACTGATGTATTATACTGATTTGGCAGTGTTTTGCATACGCTTTGTATGAGGTTTCAGTGATTATACAAGTTTAAAGCAAGGGAGAATTAGGCACTATGCTAACAAATTATTAAAAAACAGAAAACCCTCCCTAGTAACATCTTGGGTTTTTTGGTTCATACAGAAACCATAACCATACAAATGTGGAAACCTTACTGGTGCTACATAGCTTTACTGTAACTGCTGCCGGGAGAAGAAAATCAGAGGGTTTGGGAGGTGAATGGAGGAAATGAAAGAGTTTGTCTTCTGAGAATACCTCTCCTGTGTGCAGCCAGCACTGTTTTCCTCATGGAGCTATTTGTGCTCCTTTACAAGCCGTGGTGCCAAAAGAGTACAGCCAATAACACTGAAAGTTTTGTGCTATTTAGGTATGCTAGGTATTTAGCAGCCCCGAAGAAGAATCATGGATCTCCTTGACTAGCTATGGATTTACACAGACCTTTCAAGTTGCTAGAATCCTGTGCTCTAAAACTGATAATGTCGGGCCATGAGACGGACGGTGTCTGCCCTGTGGTGAACACACCTGCATGCAGGCTCACCTGGTGCGCACAGGTGGTCACATAACAGATCGTGTCTGTCTGTGTCAGGTCGAATAAGGGGGAGAGCCCACAACAGTAGGCTGCTGGTGGGAAAAGTGCCAGCTAGTCGTAGCTTCCCTGGCTGCAGCACAGCGCAGCACTCTACATTCTCCAGTGTGTCAGCTCTCTTGTGTGCCGGAGGCTGCTGGCAAGTCTGGTGCTGGTCCCTACTATTTTTCTATGAGGTACAGACATTACAACAGGGCTAGAGATCGGAGGAATGTGCCTTATGCTCAAAGCTTGAGGGCTGGCACATAAAGGCCTTTAAACCAGATGGTGAAAGCACCTCTTCCCCATGTCCTCTTAGTTCTTTTGCTGTCAGTGGGGCTTCCTGGGGATACTCCAAGAGGAAGTAATTGTAAAGAATAGCTAGGACAGAAAAACAGAAACCAGGGACATTGCAGGTGTTGTTCCAAAACTTGGGTTCCCAATAATTTTCGGTCATGAAGAAAAGCAGTACCCTCTATGACCCGACCTCAAATGATCCTTAATTAAGAGACAGTCATTTCCTGGTCTAAGTGGAATAGAAAACTGTGGTAGCAGCTTATATCAAAACTTATCAAAACTGACTGTGGTGTGATTTAAGTAGTTTCAGTTGCTGTCAAATACAGAACAATTGATGAGTTTGCAAAGTAAATACTTTTCAACAAGAAGAAAACTTGACATCCGTGAAGAAACATTTCTCTAAATTGGGAAATAGACACATTCTTACCTTGATATCAGACAGTCAATAGTTAACGGTATTGCACAGTTATTTCTAGTGCACATGAATGCTGTATGCTGCTGGGATCAAGTCACATATGGTGTATCCTATGCTTTCACTTTTGGGATACTGATAGTCCCTTGCGCTTAAGTGAGTTACAAGTGTAGAATGAATTCACTAATGCAGTAGATTGACTATATAACGTGAATATCATCAAAAAGCATAATATATAAAACTGTGTCGGCATAAGTATGTGCACAAAGTATGTTGTGGGTGGATTCAGAAACTGTGTGGACTGCAAATGACTGCTTTGCAGACTCATCAGCAGAGGAAGATCTGGAAAGAATATTTTAGACATTTTAAAACTGTGCTGAAGCAGGTCATGGATCTTGCTGCCTAGAATGCTGGGCTCTGAAACCTAATCCACAAAGAGATTTAGGCACCCACTGCTGTTTTTAAGTGCCCCAGCAATTCAATCCAGAAATGTGAGTTAGGTGTCTAAACCTTGTGTTCTCCTAATATTCACCACAGAGCAGGGACTTGCCTAGAGAAGGTCAGGAGAGAAATACAGTTAAGGTAAATCCTAAGTGCTATCCTCTCAAGTGTCAGGCATTTTATTCATCGATATCGGGAAGTACGCCCAACTTACTGTGTTTTATGTAGAGCCAAATATAAGAGTTGAGGAAATGCCTTAGTTCTTGGATTCTGATTGTACCTGGAAGTAAACTTCAGCTGTGTCAAGACTGAGCTGTGTCTGGGCATTCGCAGAAGCAAAATTTAAGCATGGGAGGGGGAACTTTTGGAGTTTAGGTTATAGCTGAGAAGGAATTTTGGGGACTGCAAGCTTGAATTGTACTGCTTAAATTGTGGTGAAGTCAGCCCATATGTCATTTTATTATTATTATTCTTTAGACCTGATAAAGGGAGAGAGTTCTTTCAGCTCTAAATAGCCTTAGAGTGATCTTAAAGGTCAACGTATTTGCACATAGCTGAGCAGGTGCCTCTTAATTTGAAAGAATTTGGCAGGAGGGAGGGTTGCCATTTATCACTAATTTCGTTACTGTGTTGTTATTATAGTTATAATTGCAAGCAGCTTTGAAAATGTCCTGGCTAAGCTCTCAGATGGATTTTTACACTGTTTATCTAAAATTATTGTTATCAGTGCTCATACATTTCATGTTTCAGTGTTGGATTTCATTTGTACTGAGGCTGGAAAAATTAGATATCTCTTGCAGCACAGACTGATTCTGTTATTTGCTTTTCAGGATTTTCTTTTCCATGGGACTACTTTTGTCTTTTATTTTGGAGCCTTTGTACTGCAAGCAGCAACTACATCTCTTCATCATTTACCCCGTAAATTTAATTCCACTACACAAGAGACGCTTCTGTCTGATCATGAATATAACATAAGCATAGCAGCCTCGGTATGTATTTCATAAATGTGTATTAAGAGATAGAAGCCTGTTCTGAACTTCTGTAGCTAATCATTCAACTTAGGAACTTAACAGCAAGCTGGAATGGAAAGAGAAATTGAGAGAGAAAGGATTGTCTTTGAGAGCAGCAAATATTCCCACAGTGCCATATGAAAATACTGCAATAAGCTTTTACTCCATGCTAGTGTGATTGATACTTAGTTGCTACTTTTCACAATAGTATTTTAGATAAATGAACACTACAACTTATTATTTTTAGATGGAGACACTTTGTAAAACAGTGCTGGATATTGGAATAGAAGAAAAAGATAACTGAGCCTTCATCAAAGCATCAGGTCTAAAATTCAAGCCTGTGCTCAAACCTCCAGTTGCTTTGTTTTTTATACTGTGCAGATACTCCTGAACGTGCAATGGGGAAAAGTCTTGGACAAGCTCCTTGTGAAGCTCCACATATGCACTCACTGACATCAGACATAGAAGTTAGCTGCAGGAGGGCCTGCTGTCCCTTATGGCAAGGGCTGGAGTGGTTTTATAGGTAGCCTAAACTCAGACTGCCTTTTTAACACTATGGTTGCATCATCACTGAATCGCTGTATCTGGTGAGGTGGGTGTGCAGAGCTGAGTCAGAAAATGTACCAGGCTTTAGCTTTCTCCCTGGCTGGGCTCCTGAAGGGCAGTTAGAGGTGTGCCAGTAGGCTTAACTCAAAAGACTGAAACTACTGCTCTTGTTTTTTCACCTCCCAGAGGGTCTTGCATATCTCAGGGAACTGTATCTATTATTAAGCTTCTAAAACCCTCTGTGGGTATCTGCTGTCCTCAGAAATAAATACACCATGCATCTTTGCAAGGTAAACAGCTTCCCCATACCTGTTCCCTCCCTTCAACTTATCTCAGCATAAAAATAGATGAACCAAAGGTACAAGGTTTACATTCTCTTTGCAAAAGTAGAATAAAAAGGAAAGGTCACTTCGGCAGGCTGGGCTCTGAAGGAGTGATGTGGGCATGTTGGGCTCCAAGTCCAGAATGCTTCACTGAGACCCTGTTGCCAGCAGCACACTCTGCCACATCTAATCCCTGCCTGGCCATATGGCACAAGGACAGAAGTGGTATTTCATAGTCACACTCAAACCAATTGAGAACTTTATACTAAGCAAGCAAATTCTACTCTAACTGTAGCCCTACAAGCCTTCCAGATCCCACTGCACACACGGTAAAATCTTTTTCTGCAGTCCTTTCAGTCGTTCTGTCTGGTAACAGAACACTGGGGTCTCCAAGAAGCCCTTTACTCCTTCCGTACTGTTTTTACTGGGGAGAACTCAAGTCTTTGAGCCCTTCAAATCCCTGTCAAGAGAGAGGAGGAGAAGGCTCTCTTGTAACTAATCTCAGTTATTTGTAATTTAAGAGATGCTGGGAAATGGCAGATCAGATACTGTAATCTTCAGTGTCTTCACATTTTTTCCTAAAGTACCTAATTAAAATGTCAGAACCTACAAAAAAAAATTGTAATCATTTGAGGCACTTAGTTCTACTGTCATTAACACAGCCCTCTGCTCTAGATGGAGAAAATACAGGTAAAGCCCTGCTAAATTTTGTCTTTTAAAATGTGCATAATGGAATTGAAAATGTTTGTATATATTCTTTTTATATGAGTGATAGTTCTGGGACATAACTCAAAACTTTAATTGTCAAAGTTTGTATGCATAACAAGGGATAAGATGTTATCACCTGATTGAATCCACATGTTCTAAAAGAAAGTATCCATCATCAGTGATGGACAATATGAAAAAACATCTTTTTCAACAGTTCAGTTTCTAAATTCTTCCTTCTGAATTACATTATGTATTCAAGTTTGCTGTGGTATGACCCTTCAGTTCAAATCTATTAATTCTCCAGGCAGTAGAAACTTTCTGGAATTTCTCAGAAAATTGTTCTAATGGCTCATTATCAAGTCAGGGAGGCCAGATTTGAATCTATTTCCGTACTTCTGCAAGTGAATAGTTGTACCGTTTAAAGGATGTCTCCTTAGTTGTTTGCTGCAGGTAAAGGCATTCACTTGGAGACAAATCTGAGATTAGTATTTGATTAAAGCAAAAGTAGAATGAGTTTGCTCAGTCCGGATAAGAGGAAACTGAAACACAGATGTAAATACATACATGACTAGTTTGTGCCATGACCTATGTGGACGTTCTGGTTCATAGTCTACTCCAAAATGTCATCTGAAGCTAGCAACTAATTTAAAAGCAGTAACATGGGGTTATAACAGAGAGCTTCATGAGAAAACTTTGGAGGATCCCCACCTTATCTTTACCTTAAGAGCATTTTGTCTGGGAGAGGTAGCTTTTGAATAATCTGTGTTGCAGTATTCGTTTAGAATAGAAGTGTACAGCAATATAATGTATGATTCACACTATTTTTTTTTCCTGCTCCTCCTTTAGATTTTTGCCTTTGCAACAGCTGTTTGTTATGGTTGCAGCACAGCACTGGCATTAAGAAGATGGAAGCTATAGCAGCTGGAGAGGTTAATGCTCGAGTGTTCCACTTCAGATCAAAGTAAATGCCACTTGTCTATTTTACTGTAATGTAATTCCAAGAAGACTTTTTTGCTTAAAATCTGTTTTAGAGTGCTGAAATGCAAATAACCCCTTATCAGGATTTCCTTAACTGAAAACAGGTTTCCATCTCTTCCTTTTCTAGTTTTTACTTTTACTATATACTAATTAGAAGCATTACTCTATTCATTGTATGGTATTACACTGTTCAGTGATAAATAGATGTGTCAGTAGGACATAACTGAATTTTGGTGCTAAACCAGAAGAGGAAGAAAATGGAAATGAAACAAATGTTACCTGTGTAGGCAGCTAAAAAGCTCCCCCTTGTTAAGTCCTGTGATTGGACCTTCAGTGTTTAGCAGCCTTATGAGTTCCACACAGCTATAGCCTTGAGGCTCCCTGTAGAGTTGTGGGACTTCTGTATCTGCTCCTTGCATGATCAGAGCCCAAGCTGACTTTATGATATCACTGTAGTATATATAATTTTTAAGTTTGATGTAATGAGGAAAAAATTTTAAATATCCATCCAGTGCAATTTTTTTATATTCTTTTACAACCACATTCAGCTATGGTGATCTGATCCTTCAAGCTTACTGTATTTGTTAGTAAATGGAAACTGTCTGGGACTATCAGTCAGTAGTTCATTAGTTTCCTGGATTTAGCTTTATCAAATCTATTTATATGGCAGATAAAACAGTGCATTTGTGTTGTTTGTATATATGTGGTATATTTTTGTTTAACAGGAATATTTGCACTGTTTTCCTTTGGAGTATGGAGTATTCCTTTGTTTTTGTTACTTCAAGTGCTGCATTTGTTACTTATTATGTGAGTCAATATCATTTGAATGGAATATTACCAAATGGTGAATAACGTCTGACCTCAGTTCTTGCAGTGTGTTATTTGTTGCATCCTAAATCTGCAGTGTTGTAAAGGTGTTTTTATTTGGGCATGTCCTTATGCCTATGCAACATCTTGCTGAAAGCAATGGAATGCAAAGTGGTCCACCCTCTGTGGAGTTGCTTTTGGCAGCAATGAAGTTTAATTGAGCCTGCTTTGAACATCCCAGATATATAATGACATACAATATTATAAATGCAAAGTTAGCTTAACAAAACTAAAACATAGTATTGCACTCTGCTTCCTAACACGCATCCTTTTTAGCAGGCAATGAAACTCTTTTTATAAAAAAGCTAGTAAATAATTCTAGCTCTTGTGAAAAGTGCCAAATTGATAATCTTGGAGAGAAAAAAAGAAGAATCCTGTCATTTGTAGAACAACTTCCTTACCACATCCTGCCAGCGCACTTGAAAATTCTTCAGACACCAGCGGTGGCTGGGTAAGGAAAGACAGGACTTTCCTCATTCCCTGGCCTACTTATTCACAGTGAACCAACAAGGGTGTCTGCTATGAAGGTTGCTTTGTCAAATTTGTCGTGTAGAAGGATCTTTGAGAACCAACCACCCTTGGTAGTGCCCTTCAGTCCTGGCTGACCCAGGACAGCTTTCTATCAATGGCACAGCAGTGAGTGTCAGCCTGACTACTGGAACCACTCAGTCCTCCTGAATTATTGCAATGAGACATTTTCATATGTCTTGTTTTCTGAAATTTTTTATCTTTCAAGGATTTTGTACTCTGCCTGAATTTTTTTCTAATCCCCCACTTGCATTGAAACCTTGTGTTGTGAATGTTTTATCTAGAGCCATATACTTCAAAAATACTTCATATTGTATAAAATACATCCACACTGGAGTATATGGATGAAAGTGTATAATGAGGACCTATGCTGAACAGCATTAAAGTTGCATAATATTATGTCTATGTATGGCAGTTGTCTGGTTATTAATTCTTTGGTTGAAAAATAAGATGAAGGAACAAATTAAAGAAACACCTTGCAGCTTTGACTGAACTGATGCTGGATGTATTAAGGCTAAGATTTCTTGAGAAGGCACAATTACAGCAAAGTTAATTCTGTACAGTGGGTTTGCTGCATGACATGGCATGGGTGGTAGTGAGGAAAACGGTGGAGATTGGGGCCGGCTACAACTGCATTGCAAGTGGGGGCTGCCCTTTGGTGTGGTGTCTCCCTCATCGTGGAAGCTTGGTGTACTCTGCGCACAGCAGCAGGGGCATGCCAGAGCTGCAGCCTCTGCCGCCAGCCCTCCGCTTCAGGAGGGAAAGAGGCAAGGCTGATGGGTGCTGTTCAAGTCTCTTGTACTTGTAGCTACTTGTAGAGGAAGCTCAGCACAGTGAGTGTAGCATGAAAACCTTATTTGTATAGCAAGGGGAAGCTAAACTTTCCCTCTTAAAGTATCAGAGACAAACAAAAGCCAGAGAGGAGAGAAAGGTAGAAACTACAATAATGAAAATGTGGCTTTCATAGCTAAAAAGCAGTGAAAGAAAGGAAGTTATTTCTGTTAGCTTGCAAGGTGTTTTGCTGGACTTTGAGGAAGATCAAACGAAGGACACAGCAGAATAAGGAAGCAGTCACGTTCTTAAGGAAAAAAAAAAAGAAAAACAAGTTAATTTTGTATTACATTATACAGGAAGCTAAAAAAGTAGATGTGACTCAGAAATGGTGCGTGCATCCTAGGATGTCTATGCAAATACTGATAGGGGAGTAACACTTAATCTTTGTGATACTCCTTATAGGTGATATTGCAAAAGCCAGTTTTAATAAATCTCACTCTTCCCTCTCAAATTGTATGCACAAAAATTCCCCCAAATCTATGACTCTGATCATCTTGGGGAATACAAGCTTAGACCTCTCCAAAGAACAGAAGGAACAGGGGAGGAGATGGGGAGATAGATTTGGCTGAATGAATTTAAGGTGCAAGGAATGAAACCACAGATGCCAAAAGAGTGTTTTCATCAAACATCTCTATTTGATGCAAAGCTACAGTGTTGGAATATCTATGATGCCATGCAAGTACCTGCTCTTTTAGAATCAGAAAATACTATATGTTGTTTTGGATACCAGTGTTTAGTAACTGCTGGTATTTACTCTGAGGAGACATTTTTTTAAAGGGTACAAAAAGAAGAAAAAGTTTGTTGGTTATTGCTAAATAGAAATGAAAGGACACATTTAGAAAGCTAAAACTTTGTTAGAGCGTGCTCAGAAAAGGCACAGAAAGTGCTTCACAGAAGTTCTGACTCTACTTCTGTCTTGCTGAATGCCTGGAAATAGCCCAAGGTGACACAGCTGCTGTTCTGACTCCTATATACATTGGTTATAACTCTCCTAAAGTCAGTAAAGTTATGCTGCTGTAAAATGCTTCTTTAAAATGCAGCTATAAAATGCAGTTGCAAAAGGTGAGAGAGGAAGAACCATTGATCATACAAAGCTGCACCCTTCATAGAAAGTTAAAGAAAAAGCACTGGAAAATCACTGGACCAGTGTCTTTCTCTTTTGCTTCTAAAACCACGTGACAATACTGACTCCCATTCCACTTCCTCTAATCATTATATTTTTTTCATTTGCTTTTTAAACTTTTAAAAATGTTCATGTTCATAATTTTCCTGTCTGGATTTGAAAAATTAGTATTTAAGTGAGCTTAAAACTCAGTTATAACTCATTTGCTCCATTTTTATCTATATGCTGTGAAATTGGTCTCTGAATACTAGTATGCTGATGCATTTCACACTGCATTTCCGAGCTGTCAAAGTTGTATAGAAAGGCATCCTGGGTCTTGTCTGAAGATAATGGTGAATCAAGAGTTCTAAATAAACTGAGATGCAAATAGGGTGTTTCTCTTTTTTAATCTTACAAAAAGGGGAACTTCAAAGTGAGTTTGTGGTATTTGTTTCTGATCTGTATTTTGTGCAACTGGACATGACACGTTGGTCTTTGATGAGGAAGAAAAACAGCAGAAGAAAAAAAAATCTCAGGTATTAAAATCAGTAAATAGCAATGGAAAGTATTTGATTTTTTTTTAAAAATCTGAGTTCAGCATGACTGTTCCTACCCCTCTCCCCCACTGGGTTAAGTTTCTTTCTGTCCGTTATGGTGCTCTGTATACCTCTTTCTAGCCTGAGTAGCTCAGAATTTACTGTTTTTACTCTCAAAGTGCTCCTGGGAAGAAGGGAAGTGCTATTCTCATTTCACAAATGGGAAACTCGGGTACAGAGACACTAAGCAACTTGCTCACCAAAGACACACACAGATCTCACAGGAGATCTGTGGTGGAACAGGAAAACCAACCTGGTTTCTCAAGTCCAAGGGAAATGTTCTGCCTGGTAGCCCATGCTGCTGCCTGCTATGGGGCAGGAAGTACAGTGCAAGGTGTGTG
The DNA here is from genome assembly GCF_036417845.1 of Apteryx mantelli. Classification (NCBI taxonomy): domain Eukaryota; kingdom Metazoa; phylum Chordata; class Aves; order Apterygiformes; family Apterygidae; genus Apteryx; species Apteryx mantelli. Next base: position 14,807,309 of record NC_089979.1, on the reverse strand, counting down.
TGACCTTTCCCATTTCTGTCTCTGTCATGGTGATGTTAGTCTGGCAATTAGCTACTCAGGGTTAAAAGGTAGAACACCTGTTTATGCAGGATTTTGAGTCAAAGGGAGACTTAACGTGCCAAGCTAATGTTCCTAGATCAAACACTGGAGTTTCTGGGTGTTCTGACCTTAAGTTTTGATTAGCCCATTGTAAATAGGCTACATACAGTTCCTATCTGAGGCGCTGATCTGCCTTCCATTTTTAAGAGAGGAAACAGGTCCTCAGAAACCTGCAGGTTTTCACAGCTTCCTCCTATACATGTATGAGTCCTACATTCATGGTATTGGCAAAGCACTGTACCTGCATCAACTCTGCCAGGACGCAGCACCTTTCAGCTCAGAAACTCAAGCTAAGTTCTGGCAACTAACTCGTCAAGCTACCTTCCAAGGAAGTACAATGATAAAACAGATTACAGCAAGGTATGTTTTTAACACTCTCCTTGCTGTGGGGTTACTGCAAGTGTCCATACAGATTCTGGAAACTGTGGACAGACTATTCATACACATACGTCCAACATAGCCAATGTCAGACCTGTTGTGTCTGGCTCCAGAGAGGCTCTTGTGCAAGGATGGTGCCCTGTGAATCCATACATTATTTCAGCATTACTAGTAATCTTAAAAGAATCATGGGGGATTTTAATCTCATCCAAACACCTTTTCCTGATCATCTCAGGAAGACGTGGTCATTATTCACTGAAATAATAGCGCCAAACAATAAATCAGCAGATCAAAACAAGCCCAGTTGGGTTCCTTGCAGAGAAAAGGATCCTTCTGCACTCTTCTTAGTGCAGAATGAGGACCTCACACTGCCCTGTTTTCCTGCATAAGGGTGCTGTGGCTTTAAAGCGATATGATTACATGCTTGGGGAGTTCTGCTCACAGTGCCCACAAATGATTAGGTTTTAATATTACTTTGTTACAGGCATTGTTTTAGGTTCAATAAGCTTTATGAGTCAAACTAATGAGGCAAAAAGTGTTTTGTTTTTATAAACCCTTTGCTACTTTTTTTTTGTCAGTACAAGGGCCATAGCCTCCGCAATTACTTTTCAAGTGGAAAACATAATGTAGCATAATGTAATTAATAATGTAATTAATGGAACCATAGGTCTTACTGACTATTTCTAAACTGCAGGACCTGGAAGTATTTCCCATCTCCTGGTCCAGGTGAACATCCCAGCTAGGTCACAGCTCTGTGCCATGGTGAAACCTGAACAGGCATCTCCTCTTCTCCCTTCCTCCTCCCTGCCACTTCCCAGTTTTTGTAAAGAAAGCCAGGCATGCAGAAAAGCAGGGAGCTGCAGCATGATCTGGACAGGCTGGACAGCCCAGAAACCAATGCAGTGTATTTGGGTGTGATTCACAGATGTGCTTAAGCTGGTTCCACCAAGATAACATACAAAGTTATGGCACACAGGGGAGTAGTGTGAGATGCCTACTGGTTGGAAAAGGAGGATTGAGGCCTTACCACTTGGCTACGTTTGTCTCCTATATTAAATCTGGCACTGAACCCAGGTCCTGACTCCTTAATATACCTGTTTTTCAAACAGTAAATACCTTGGCCTAGGATCTGAAGGCCTGGGGAGCCTGTAGGGCCAGCTTAGAGCTATGGGCTGTTTGAATAAGAGGTGTGAATCATCACCAGATGCTTTAACCCAAAATCCAGAAGCAAAAAGGAAGAGGAAATGTTCCCCGCTCCACTTCCCAACTCCTCCTATCAGCATGGGCCCAGGAGGAGCTGGAGGACAGAAGGGAGGAAGACTCCGATTTGGCCAGAGGTGTCATGTGAGTACTGAGACAGATGCCTGACCTGAGCCATAGCAGTGACAGCTGTTCCTGGGCCAAAGCCCAAGGTTCGGTCCCTGACCTAATACAAAATGTAAACATACCCAGTAATAAGTTTGTCAAACAACAAGTAGGAGCTGCTTAACTGGAGCAAAAGCTTCTCAGAAAAACACAGAGCTACCTCGGAGAGAAATTTCATTATGAACATGAGGCCAAATTTTGCTTTTAGTTATATAAATGCAGCTTCTGTTGAGGTCCAGTCGCCAGTAAGGAATTTCACTAATGGAAGCAAGAACAGAATTTTCCTCAGCACTAAATAGAGCTGACCTTTGAAACAAATGGTATTGCAAATTCCTTGGCCTTGTGTCATTTGCTTCTTCTCTTAAGGATCCTGCTTCTGGGGTAAGTTATTGCTGGGCTAGCTGCTTCCATTAAAGGAAAAATAGGCTTTGTGGCCATGGCAGATTTAGAAAGTTGAAGTCTCCAAGATAAGAAGTCAAATCCAGCACTTGTAGAGTCTCACTATTCTGGGCAATGTGACTCATGAGTTCTGATTATTTTAGGGCTGGCAATGCTGGACAAGGTGTATGAGGTGCAAAGTCATGTCCACCTCCTGAGATCAAGATCTGCTGTGATATCACCATTTAGTGAAGTTACAGGGGTCTTTCAGAGAACTGAGTGCTTTTGCCTGGGCACATACCCAAACACTCACTCACTTTTGTCACCTTCAGTTCTGAGACTTTCTGAGCCCATACAGGCACCATGAAAATGTCATGCATGTGGATAACCTCCTCAGAGTCTTTTACTAGGAAGAGAAGTGGAGGGGAGAAAAAAAAAATTGTACAGAGAAAGAATATAAGCATAGTTCTGGCCCCAAGAACATTTCTTTGAATCATATGGATGTCAAGTGTCTTTCAGTGTATTGTACTTAGAGGGAAAGGATATTGGGGAAGGGATTATTGGTGAATTATCCTCCTTCCTGAATCCTGTAAATTTTCATTTAAAAAGACCTCCAAAAAGAACAAGTTACCATTTTTGTACCCGGTGACTCAAAGGTGGAGAATGGGCCAGTTAGTACCGGTAGATGGAGCTACAACCACAGAAAGCACTTCACTACTGGCAAAGTGTAGCTTTAGGGACATCCTTGGCCAGTTATACTTCAAGGCTTTTACATACCATGATTTCTAAATAAGCAAAGCTCCCAGGAGTGCGGTTAGGAACACTTATTATAACCAATGTGATTTCTTTGAAAGGATGGGGTCCATGTCTTCATCTTTTTGCTATGAACAGACATAGCAACAACTTGGTCTCATACACTGTTTCATGCTTGTTTCAGGATGTTTATGTTAAACATTTCATATTTATCATATCCCAGTACACTGATAGTTCCTGACAGCAAAGTTCCTGTTCTAAGGAGCTAAGAGGGAGCTGGAGACAATATTTCTCTCTTCTCCCTACAGGACTCAATTGGCTTCATTCTCCTCTTAGACCTCTGTAAATCGTACACCGTTGAAATCCATGGAGCTACACTAAGTTAGACAAATGGGAACTAGGCTTCACATGCTAAGGGATTTTTGGAGGGCTTTATTTTCCCTGGGGAGTTATGAATGTTGACCAAGTCAACTCCATTGCAATGGCAGCCAAACCAGCTCATACCACAGAGACACAGACATTCCCGAGTTTACAGGTGACACTAAGCTCTTTCAGACAGTCAAATTCTGTGCAAGGGGCAAGGATTTCACAAGAATGAGTTGGCATAGAGGTGGCAGATGAGCTTTAGTGTAGATAAATATAGGTCAGTGCATCTAGGAAAAATGATCTATACCATTCCTGCTGCCATCAAACTTGGAACTGACAGTTACAGCTCAGGAAAGAGGTCATGGAGCCATTGCTGATGGGTCTCTGAAATCATCAGCTCAATGTGCAATGGCAAGCAAAAAGTGAATAAAATGTTGGACATCATGCAAAAGAATTATTAAGACCAAGGCAGAGGCTGTAATGCTGTTGCTACTTATAAAACTGGTGCATTCGCATCTTGTAATAGAGTTAAAGGGCAGCAAAAATGGTCAAAGGTTTGAAACTGCTGTCTTACACAGAGAGACTGAAAATACTGGGGGTCCACTTTGAAGAGAAGGCAGATGAGGAGGGATATAGTGAAGATTTTGAAATGAGGAATGTGCTAGTTAAACTGAACATATAACTTTTGTTCATCAGATCCCGGTATGGGATTTAGCAGGTACTTGATGCAACTAACGAAAGATCAGTTTAAAATAGATAAAAGAAAGTACTTCCTTACACAGCCAGCAGTGAATTTCTGGACCTTGACACCACAGGAGTTCATGGATGCAGACAGTATGAACCTGTTCAAAAAGGGGTTAAACAAATTAATGGGTCCTTATGCTAAAAGGATGAGGCAGGAATGTGTCTCCTCTTGCCAGATGTCAGCTGGATGACCCATTGGTGGGGTCACCGGGCATTTCTTATGTCCAGCAAAGCACCTTGTGACTTCTTCCAAGTGGGAAAGTTCCCAGAGCCATCCCCCACGGGATACATCCTGACCTGCAGTGCTGACCTACCATACAGCCTGACCTACGTGTTCCATCACTACTTCACCAAGATGCTGCACGCACTCCGCAGACTGAGGCCTGAGGCCAACCAATAGTTTAAGATCCAGCCAGCCAAATTAGTATTTTTAGGGAAAGGTACAACTTATGTGTCACAGCATAAACACAGCTTCTTGATTTGGTACATATGAATAACAGTGTTGGCTCCTGGTCCTTCACATGGCAATAGAAGAACAAAAGGTAAAATCAGGTCACGTTCTTATACACAATTTTGGGAACACTAAATGAATACAATACCAGCTGCCCGAGTCAGCCGAGAAAGTTCTATCTTATCCTTTAACTACTTCTCTTCAGACTTTCCCAAATCAAGATTTTCAGTAGTGACAAACTCTAAGCTAAGTACAAATACAAGGCTATTGAAAAAGAAAATTCACAGACAGGAAGTTTTTTACCATCTGTGAATTTTCTTGTCCTCGCCAAAATACGTCCTGTCCTGTCTTTTCTCCCCCCATTTATTACCTTTTCTTCTACAATTATTTGAGGGCTTGGCTGCCTGTATACACATGCTCATACATGCAAATACACACACGTCCATGTCTGTTCATAATTTTCACTAAGTCCTGGTCTCCCCCAGGATCCTGGTTCAAGCCATCCAACCATTCCCTCTGCTGCACCTTTATTTTTTGTACAGTCCAGGTTCCTCTGTGTAGAGTGTTCAGTCCCAATATGCCTCACTGATGTTTCATCCCTGCTTCTCCCTCCTATTCCTCATCTCATTTGTGTTCTTCCCTCTTGTCAGCCCTGACCAACTCATCGCTTTTGTTACATACAAGACAGAGAACTTGTGTTTTCTGCTATGCTAGCTGTCCCATTTGCATTGAATAATTAATATTGCTTGGGTAGTGTGTGTGGATGGTGGTGGGACTTCACAACCCAGAGGTGAGGGTAATTGCGCTCTGATTTTTCAAGATCTCACACCAATTAAGTCTGACCTGTCGCTCCCTCAATCCTTCTTCAGTGGTCCTTGCCCTTCTTGTGCTTGCACTTGGGCATCTATGCAGTAAGCCAGCTTGGAGAGCCAAGGATTTCGTCCTGGGATAAGACGTGCTCCAGACTTGCTGAGATAAGCACCAGACCTACTCTGGGACTCTGCTCAGAGCTACAGGAGTTTGGCACCTAGCTGGGCACTGAGGCCAGCACTTTGCGCATGTGCCCAGGTGCAGACACGTCGTCTCAGTGACTTGACCATCGGCTATTGAAGGGCTGAATTCAGGCAACAAAAGAGTCACCCTGCTTCTGTGAATGCCTGTAGTGCTAGTGTTGAATTAGGAACCTAGGAGGCAGATAGGTCCCTTCCTTTCCCCTACAAACCACAGAGCTGCTCAGTAATAGAGTTGTAGGATTATTTTTTCACCTTTGGCAAAGAATTGCAGTTTTTCATAATTGCTCTTTTAAAAATGACTGAACCACTTTTGATTAAACCTTTCCCAGATAGTTCAGTCAAAAATAAGCATCCAACATGAGAAATTTCAGCCTAAATGGTTTAAAATCTGGCAGATTATAGGCAATTGAAAAAGTCTTTCAAAGGAAAGTGTTACGTTACCTTAATTAAAGACATCATTGTTTCCTGCTGCAGCTATCACCTGTTCACCCCCTCAGCCTAAACAAGTCCCCTTGACACCAAAGGAATACTGTCTTTTGGGGGCAAAATTTCAGCTTCATGATCATCACTGAAAAATGCTTGCATTGTTAAGACCAAAATTTCTCAATTATAGCCTACATGGCATTTTCCTGAAGTAAATGAGAGTGTGGTTTGGTGTTCAGACTGTCCAAGTGACAGAGGTATTTGCCACTGTTTTAAAATCCGCCCCCTCCCTGGAGACTGTGTGCCACTTGCTTTGAGGTCCAAAGCTGAGGACGTCTCTCCTGCTGACACAAGGCAGCCCTTGACCTCAGTAGTGCTATGCCAATCTACATCAGATTGGATCTTTCAATAAAGGCCTTTTTAAAGTTTATGCTTTCTTTTTCTTTATGCAGCAGCCAGCATGCGGGCAACATCTCTGATGCCGTCTGTTGGCTGGCAGCACTGGTTCTCCACGCCAGACGTGAGTGCCAGACCAGTGAAGGCAGGGGGACAACCACCGCAGCGGCACAGGGAGCAGCTCGGAGGCTGCTGGGGGCTCAGAGCCCTGCTCTGCCCAAAATCGTGTCACAGAATCACAGGATCACAGAGTGGTTGAGGTTGGAAGGGACCTCTCAAGATCATTTTGTCCAACCCCCCTGCTCAAGCAGGGTCACCTAGAGCACGGTTGCCCAGGACCCTGTCCAGTTGTGCCTGGCGGAAGGGCACCTCCAGTGCCAGGGTTTCAGAGGGGTTCACAACAACACAACTCCTCTGAGGACATCTTTTATTCAGGTATTCATTAAAGGGTAGCGAGTTGCCTTCAGATACAGTATAATGACTCAGTAAAGAGGCTGCCCAGCTTCCTGGATTGTCTCTAATAGGAGACACGGCTGGCTGGAAAGCTTGCCATTTTCCAGCCCGCTGGCTTTAGCAGTAATGTCATGTAAATCCAAAGGGAGATGAGTGACCTTCTAGCTCAAGCTCTTGTGCTGGTAACACACATAAACAAAGGCTGTAGCTAGAGGGTGAGGAATTTAACCCAAAAAAAAGGGTCTATGGAGAAGTCCTTTCCTTTTTACCTTTTCATAAGTCTTGTGATAAAGCTCTCACCCAAATGAGTGACTTGTGGTTTAGTCCTCCTTTCACCTAAGGGGATTAAACTCACCTCTCCCACTGTCGAAAGAGATCCTCAAACACCTCCTTTTCACCAGGGCTGCAAAGACTCACACTTGCACACCCACACAAAGACACACACACACACTCCACGCCAGCTGCTCCCACGTGGCAAGGACGCTGCGGCATGCCCCGACCCAGGCTGACGGCCCTGCGGAGGACGCGCTTCCTCGAGCAAGCTGGCAGCTCTCTCAGCAGACGCGGGCAGGCTGTGCTCAGCAGCACGCCCAGCAAAAAGGGCAAAAAATGAATTTCAAATATATCCTATCTTTAGCATTTGAAAAATATTGACTGTTCCAGTGCAATAGTGTGGCCCTTGTGGCTCGCGCCGCAGTTCAGTCCAGCTGTCCTCTGTGATGTTCTGCCCACAGTGCAACAAACTTCACCAAAGAAAAGAAAAACAGCTTGTCTCCTTGAGAGCAACAAACAAATGAACTGGAAACATGAATTGAAACTGTACTGTGGGGTTTTTTTGCGGCAGATTCTTTTATATTAAGTGGTCTAAAGTGATAGTGTAAAATTCAATGAAATAGAATAATGGTCAACCTTGTTGGAATGTGCCTTGATCTGCCCAGGTAGAAAAGTTGTATTTACCAGCAGTGTTGGTAATTAATAAATCTTGGTAAGTGCAGAATAGGGAAAAAGACTTTCCCAAAGCTATGTATCTGTGGGGGGGTGGGGTGTGTGTGTGTGTGTCTAGACTCAAGGTTTCAGCTAATTCAGTATCAAAGAAAACAAACTGAAATATGAAAAATGCAATTTCTGGGAAACAAGCAGTTGTGGAAAGAGCAGAACTCAGGTCTGAAGATTGTAATTGGAAAATAATAATTTTTCTAAGGCTCACTGAGATGTACAGCCAAATCCCCAGGCTCACTGAGATGTATAGCCAAACACCCAGTGTCCTTAAAGTTAAAAGAGGAATGTTTTGTCTAATCTATCTTGAACACTTCTCCTGGGACATTTTTCTCTCTCACGGTGTTCATTTCTGTTTGTGTCATTCCTGGAAAGGGAATTCCTTTTTAGATGTTTTCTAATTTTGTGGTGGGGATTGTGGATTTTGGCAAGTGCCAAAGTTTAAAGAATTTCAACATCGATAGTTTGTAAGAAAGAAATTATGTCAGATAGAGGTTCTTGCCTTATATGACACTTGATCTGAGATTTACTGTCATTTTTTCTAGGGTGCTGTAGAAAAGCCATATTACTACTAATAGCCCAGACTGTAGTTCATCCTCCAATTAGTCCTTCACGATTTTATCCACAGAGGAACAGAAAAATTGAACATCTAAGAAACTCTAGTGCATCAGCAGTAGCAGTTACCATTTCAGTTACCATGTCAGTTAATTCAGGGACATATTTTTAAAAGCATTTATGTGATGTAAAATGAATTTACCCCATTGCCTTTTAAGTCATGAAGGGTGAGCTCCTCAAAGGATAGATAAAACATTATTAGGGACAGAAAGCAGGCATGCAAATCCATTCATTCATTAATATGCTTTGACTTCTCCAAAGCATCTTCCAACCTAGGTTAATCAGAAGCTGTGAGAGGGAAAGAGAGTTAGAAAAGTGCATTTCCATAAATGCATACAAGTCAGAACAAAACAGAGTCCCAGTTCCACCAGTCTTCTGTTCCTGCGTGGCAATTGCTGAAATCACCTTGCATTTCATGGTCCCTTCCTATTGAGCACAGTGGTTACAGCTGACAAGACCTAAGATTTATAAAGACCATAAGCTAACACTCCAGAAGAGGTTATTTGATCTAAGCCATTCCTGCAGAGAAGTGGCGACTTTCCCCGACACATCACTAAGGCACAGGTGGTTCCTCCCTTGCTACACTTTTGGGCCATGTGGATCTGAGACCAGGACTGAAAGAGATAAGGCTCTCCCGTCTCCTGTGAAATGTGGGTTGGGCTTTGCTATTCTGTCAGCAACACTACTCCAGAGGGGCTGGGAGAAAGGTTTCAGGTAACTTGCTTCCCACCTGAATGGTGCGGTAGAGGACTTCCAAGCCATGGGACAGCAGGACACACTAGCCAGTAATTACCGATGAAGCCCTTGGAATTTGCTAGTGTCTTTAGAGGATACTGTGAAGAAAATCATCTGGTGAAGTACATTTATGGCAAGAGGCTATTGCAAACAGTTATATTTTTGGTAAGGTTTCTTCCTCCATCCTATTCATTTTCCTAAGCAATTTCACCCATTTTTTCTCCATTTGGCCTGAGTGCTTAGCCGATAGTTTGAGCTGTGAAGGGTCATTTCCCTTAGAATGAGAAACTATTAATGCGAGTCAAGGATACTCTCAGAAAAAGAAATGTCTGCATTTATAAAAATTAATAGGCAATGTTTATTTGCATCAAACTCACAACTGAAATAAACAGCAGCAGCTGGCTACCTCCCACCAAAATCTACCTTCCGGCAAGCTCTGGGCTCACAAGGTTGTGCTCCTGCTCCTCTGCCTCCCTTTACTTTCAGTGTCCCAGTGACTGTATTTCTGTCTTCGACATACAGGCTACATTTCTACTGGACTGAAAGTGCAACATCTTCAACAGTCCCTCTGACACCCCCAGGGCCTGCTCTCAATCCCATACCCTGCTGGTTTATCATCACAGGGGCCCTGGGGTCCAGCTTGGGCTTGCTCTGCCCTGCCATTTGGACTGTTACTGAGGGCAGTCCTGGCATCGTGGACGTATTCCTTTGATGGGGATGCTGCTCCCTCCATCGACCCTGAGCATACTGGGGGAAGCTAAAGGCTACTGGTCCCCTTGCAAGAGCGTCTGAAGACTTCTGTCAAGATCGCAGGACCCTGTGAAGTGTTATTTGATCTCTAGAGACACAGTTAACAGATGCATGTCTGAATTGTCCTGCCTCCAGGCTCACAGTTTTTGAAAACAGTCACAGCTTGGTAGGATTTTTAACAGCTTCTTTAACAACATGGATGATGGGACTGACTGCTCCCTCAGCAAGTTTGCAGATGATACAAAAACTAAGAAGAGCGCTTGATACACCAGAGGGGTGTGCTGCCATTCAGAGGGACCTTGACAGGCTGGAGAGGTGGGCCCACAGGAACCACGCGAAGTTAAGCAAAGGGAAAGTCCTGCCCCTGGGGAGCAAATAACAGCATGCATCAGTACAGGCTGGGGGCTGACTGGCTGGAAAGCAGCTCTGCGGAAAAGGCCCTGGGGATCTGGCAGACAAGCTGACCATGAACCAGCAATGTCCCCTTGTGGCAAAGAAGACCAACGGCCTCCTGGGCTGCTTTAGGCAGAGCATTGCCAGCAGGTCGAGGGAGGTGATCCTTCCCCTCTGCTCTGCACCGGAGAGACACATCTGGAGTACTGTGTCCAGTGCTGGCTCCCCAGTACAACAGAGACATGGAGCTACTGGAGTGAGTCCAGCAAAGAGCTACAAATATGATTTAGGGACTGGAGCATCTCTCATATGAAGAAAGGCTGAGAGAGCTGGGACTGTTCAGCCTGGAGAAGAAAAGGTGCAGGAGGATCTATCTTATCAATGTGTATAAATATCTGAAGGGAGGCTGTAAAGAAGACAGGGCCAGACTCTTTTCAGTGGTGCCCAGTGACAGGACAAGAGGCAACGGGCACAAACTGAAACACAGGAAGTTCCATCTGAATCTGAGGAAAAACTTCTTCACTGTGAGGGTGACTGAGCACTGGAACAGGTTGCCCAGAGAGGTTGTGGAATCTCCATCCTTGAAGATATTCAAAACCCAACAGGACACCACCCTGAGCAATCTGCTGTAGTTGACCCTGCTCTGACCAGGGGGGATGGACCAGAGACCTGCAGAGGTGCCTTCCCGCCTCAGTGATTCTGAGACTTTGGCAACACAGGCAAAGCAAACCTCATGAGTGGAAAAGCTTGAATGAAACTTGACCGACACCTAGAAGGATTGCATTCCCACAGCTAAGCAGCAGGAGCATGATACAAAATTGGTCACAGAGCACAGAGTTTGTCAGTGCAGGTGGTCTTCAGTAGATCATCTTCTTAACAGCAGGACCACGTAGCACTGTCTCAAAGGAGACCCAGTTGGAGGTAGCAGCCCTCCGCACTACAGTCCAGCAGTTTCAGACCCACTGAATAAGCCTTAAACCTCTTCTCTCTGCATGCATGAAGCCAGGCTGACATACGTGATGTACTGAATATGTACTGCCGGGGCAGTGAGACTTGTCTCAATCATTGCAGCAAGATCCTTCTGTGCAAGGCCCAGGAGTTGTTTGAGACAACTTTAGGTCTTTTCCTACTGTTGCACTCAGACTACTTTTCATTTCAACTGATTTGTCCTTGAGTATTTCTTTGGGTTATTTCTTTTTTGTTTTTTCAGTCTCTACTGTAGAAGGTTTTTCCCTCCTTTTTTTGTCAAGTTGGGTTTGGACTGCTGATAATATTATTTGCCTCCCCTTGTCTTTGATCAGATGGCTTTTCTTCAGGTGTAAGCGTTTAATCTCTTGCAGTAACTGCAAAATACTCGGAAGCTTTGTGTCAGGTGTCCAATAAAGAGATGACATTTAAACAATGAAAAACACTGGGCTACATTTTATACATTCTTGATATCCAATGAGTTAGAGCAACAGCAATTTTTAACCTACTTCTTTATTCATGTGGAGCCTCATGCATTCCCCCCTCTGAGGAACAGCATAGTCTTTCCACTGACTTTCATATGTCTGGATCACATATACAGGGTAGGCAGTGTATCTCCAGCACATAAATATCTCATGGAATGTTCTCCTGACCTTTAAAGAGTATACGGCAAATTTTACATATATATACATATATATACACATATATATACATACATACACACACACACACACACACACACACATAAAAGGAGCATGATTTTACCACCATGGCTAGGAATAAAAGTAATCAGAGGAAGTCTTACCTTGTACTTTGTGTCTACTCCAATACTGAAGTGTACATCAAAATCCAAAATCCGGAGGAATGAAGGGAGGTCATTATTACTTTTTCTAAGAAAATGTCATTTTTATTAAAAGCAGAAGGTGAGCTAAAGGCACCAATCCTCTTTAAAATAACTTGGGTTTAGCATCAATAATGGAAATTTATATACTGTGGCTGGGTTATGTCTAGCACCTCTCCCATCTTTTCTGACTGTCCATAAATAAGAAGTTTAAGGCCAATGAATATAATCAATGAATGATCTTAATGTTCTGCTCTCAGATTGTTTCCGTTTCACAGGAAGTTCAGGTTTCCTTCAATAAATGGTTTATACTTTCCCATGCATTCTCACATTCTGGTAAAATATATTTTATATGGATTAAGCCTTAGCATATTTATTGGGGAAGAATAGAAACTCCACAGAATAATCACAAATGTGATATTTTTAAGGTTAAGTTTCTTAAAAATAGCTAGCAACTCCTTTTCTTTCCCTGCCATTTTGAATAGGACTGCTTTCAGTTTCTTGAGTAGATTGGTGCTGGTCTCATAAACATCCCTGAGCAGTTTTAGACTGCCTGAAATGCTAGTCTGAGATCCAGATCAGAGCTGACAACAAACCTTGCAACCGCAGAGGGCCCCACTGCTTTGCAGGGAGCTCTGGATGGGTCTGGGAGTCTCTTTGCAAGGATCAGACCCGGGGACTGGGTCCTCGGCTGCTCCAGGCTATGAGTTTGGCTCCAGGCACAAAGAATGATCAGCCACTATCTCAAACACCGTAAGTCTGGCATGTTTTTTCCACTCTTTAATGGCATCAAGGCCTGGATTCTCCAGAACTGAAAAACATGGTGGGAAAGAGGACATGTCAGCAGCTCCTAGTGAATCCTATTTACTACGTGTAAAGAAAAACATCATCCATTTTTTTTAAAACCCAGATAGTTATTTTGCTGAGAACAAATTTTCTCAACAAATTAAACACTTTCTACTTTACAAGGAACACAAACCACTGTTGACTGTAAATGCTATATAACCTGCTGAAATACTGAGGGAGATAAAAACCTAAGCATTCCTGCAGGAGTGAACTCTAAAAATTAAAGAGCTGGAATTTTCCAAGTTCATTTTCTTAAAACTCCTCCAGTATCTATAATGAGCCCTTTATCACTAATTTCTTCAAACACCTGATGGCTTTTTGGTACTGGCTGTAGGAAAATCCTCCACTCATTCTTGCCATTTTCTTTCCAGTGGTCCAGAGGAAGGTTTCTTAACAGTCTTTCCTCACCTACCCTTTATTCATTCTCCGTGTATCACAAATATTTCATACTTTGTCCTGGTTTCTGCTTAAGTGCTCAGTACACAAATTCCAAGCAACAAGCCAGGTGCTTGACAGGGCTGGAAGAGGAACCAAACTGCTCTTGCGCATGGGTGCAGGGACGTTTCTCCCTCAGCAGGGATTTCAATCTGAGGTAGGACTGATTTTGTTCCGTGGTGGAGCCATTACCAAGCATCCCTGGGCTTCTGCCCTGGGACGACAGCTGTGATGGATGAGCAGAGCTGGCAAGGACCACTGGGAGAGGCAGCTATAGAAAAGCACTTAAATTCATTTCTCACACAGGTTCTCTGGCCATGGGCTTGCTGTGGAGGAGATGGAACTAGTTACAGGAAAGTCTTTAAAAAATGTAGCGGGTGGAAAGCTTATATATATGTATTAAAAAAACACTGCAGAAGCTTACTGCCAACATCTTAAACAAGGGAATTCCCAATAACAAGCCACCTGGTTTTACCCTGGGTGTCTGTTCAGCCTTCCACGTCATCCAAACATTGTCTCACTACTGCCCGCAAGCAGGGAGGTGGCCTTACCTGCTGAGTGCTTGCCTACACACCGCACATCACTGCATGTTTTGTTCCTGAAAAAGAAACCAAGGATATGACTGAAAAAAAACAATGCTTGGTTTGTTCACTCTGAACCTGGGGAAAACAGGCTTTGGGGCAAAAAGTGGAGTATTCTTGGCATCCATTTCTGGGAATTTTCTTTAAAATTCCTCCCATTTTTTGCAACCTCATGTAGGCCAAGAATAAGAAAGAAAAAAAATGTGCTGTTTGGGAGTATTACAGTAATACCTACAGATAAGTTGTCTCTGGAAGAGATTATTTTAGCAGGATCCAGAGAGGATTTAAAACCCAAATAGAGGCAGGAAATCAGCCCCACACTCTATTTCAACTGGTGGCAGAGGTAAGTCAAGCGTCTCAGCAGCATCCAAGAACTCTCTCCAAAGAGACATCGCTCTAATCTCAAATACCTCTAAGATGGCATTTTCACCAGGAATTATATTGTGGCTCCTCCTTTTGAGAGCCTGCATAGGCATAAAGGGGCATAAACCACATAGATACTTTCTTGTACTGCGCCTCCAAACCTCAGGAGCATGCAATGAAGGAGGAGAGAGCCAGGGAGGCATAACCAGCACTTTCCTTCCTCTCAGCTCCTTGTTTGCTGATCAAAAAATCTGTGGCATTAGATGCAGTCTCAGCTCTGCTTCTAGGGCTTTTTCTATAGAGATAAGTCAGCATCACAGCAGAAAAAGCTCACTACCTACTGATAAGAGCTTGAGAAAATGCCTCCTACTGTGGGACGCTCTGGGAATGTGAAGTTACAGACCATCTCCTAGCCTGATCTATGCCCAAAGACAGAATCTGACTTTGCAGAGTTTTATGTCTTCATCTTTTCAGCACCAGTCTCCTATTTTCATGTCAGGCCTGAGAGCACACTAGGTAATGCATTTTGTAATGCCATCACCTGTGCTGTGAAAAAAAGATTTAGGTGTGGTTGTACTGGTGCATTTCTGCAGGTACAATTTAATGAATTAATTAATTCATGCTGTCACTTCCGACATCTTGCTGCCAGCACTGGCAGAACCTCTCCCAGCTGTAGCTCATGTAACTGGAGACATGAAAAGCCGAGTGTCTAATTAAAAAGGCACTGAAAATGCAGGTCTGTAGATCATGTGCTTGTCATGCATATGCCAGACTCCTTTTACCAGCAGAATCATGTTGCTAATCTATTTCCAGGACTTGATTTATGAAGATTAATAAGACAGCCAAATTATGTCAACTTATGGCAAAACCCATGTATTTTTCTTTCAGTTCAGATTCCAAAAGGTTATTTTCTTTTTCATAAGGCTATTTTTAATGGCAGAACATATGTATACCCTACCCAGTCCTGCCTGGAATGCCAGGACAGCTCAAAGCACCATGATTATGTGATCCTCTAAAAGTTCAAACAAGAAATGGTACTCACCAATAGTTGGTATTTATTAGCCATTTCTATTCCTGGACACAGGAGGGTATCATGACGATTTCCTTCCAGTCTTAGTGCTCTGTGCAGAAATCCCTGGTTTCTATTCCATTTGTGTCTTCACATCCTTCTCAATGTCAGCTGGAAGATCCTGATGTCATCTGCTAGGAAGCCCAATTCTGTTAAACCTCTACAAATAAATATGTAAATAAATGGAAATCTGTGTATTAAACATCATGATTCTTGACAGTCTACATTCTCATTGTTTCTTCTATCATTTCCTTAAGCACAAACCACCTAAGGATGTGCGTAGCCACATTCCTATAAGCAATGTTGTTGTCTGCACCCCTATTGTTGTGCAGGAGCAGTCATAAGGCTGGGCTTTAGCCCACACTCAACACTCATCCATAGTATATGCCCTCAGGAGTATTTTGGAGTTATTTCCGAGATAATTCATTGGAAGCTTCTAAGTGGGACAGTCCCAGGCTGTTTGCTGTGCTTTCAAGTATGTTCAAGGTAACGGGCATCAGCCTTTGGTGCACCCTTCATTGATGCCTTTCCCCCTGTGGTGATATCACATGACCAGCAGCAGACAGAAGAGTCACCCCCTGAACAGTATAAGTGGAGTATAAGTCTTTCTTGGGAAATCCCCCTGGCACTGAACACTAAGATACGTACATTGCTGCAGCCTGTATATAGGTTTCCTATGTCCCATAAATCCAGATTAAATTAAAGACAATTAAAGACACATGTATCAGTTTTTCAGTCTTGGAAGCACACTGGCCTTTAGGCTTGTCTCAAGACTGGCCAGCTTAGGTGTAATGTTGATGTAGGGATGAGAGGAACTCTTCTAAAATATCCTTCATCTGACATTTTGGACCAAAAGAAATGTTACAGAAAATCCATTCATAAGAGGAGAGGGGAAGAGGAGGGATTCTAACCTCCTTCACATGTGTTACCCCAAAATCCCAAACAGCTCTCTAGAAGAGAGAAAAGAAACTAGACCTGCAATGGCATCTGTGTGTTTATTATTTTATCTGCATATGTACATTCCTTCTGCTCGTCAAACTAGTCATTTTTCTTCCCAAATCCAGGAGTTAATTAGTAACTAAACAGACCCTTTGATTTTCAGAGTTTAAGAATCACAGATTCTCCCAAACCGATGACGTCATTGTCTTAAGATGTCTTCTTATTTGAAAAGATGGACTTTATAGACCAAGATTTGAAATTTTTGGCTGCTCATATTAATCTTACTATCATGTAAACTTGTCTCTGAAAAGATTGAATAAATTCTTATAATAGTTCTCCATATTATAGTAGTTTTCCATATTCCTGCTTCCCCTCCTGCCAGCAGCATTGGCTTATAAACTATGTATACAGCAGTCTTCAGAAAAATACAGCAGCCAACTATAAACCCTCAAGAGTTGAACAATTTTAACATTCCAATTGTATTATTCCAATTTCAAAGAGATTCTCATTCCAATTTCTTCCTCACTTGGGACTTTCAATATCTGATACCACTGAAATGACTCAAAGACATCATATTGACATTTTTGACACATTGGCATGATAGAAGAAAGAGGAATGAAAACCTATTGTTTTATGGAGGAAGAAGTAAA
Organism: Apteryx mantelli; assembly: GCF_036417845.1. Lineage (NCBI taxonomy): Eukaryota > Metazoa > Chordata > Aves > Apterygiformes > Apterygidae > Apteryx > Apteryx mantelli. The sequence goes on along the minus strand of NC_089979.1, from coordinate 14,790,311 downwards.
AGCAGCGATTTAAATCAATCTTTTCTTTGTAGTAAATAGCTAAAGGGAGATAGACAATTCATCAGCACTTTATTTAAATTGCTGTATCTTCTTTTTTTATGTGAACCATTACATGCTTATTCCTGTAGGTGTGCAGACTATATATTTATCACCAAAAGCTTCAGAAATATGTGGGCGTAGTCAACATCTGGGTCTGCTTTGGCTGAATATTCTGGACTGTTGCAATCTTCTGATAATAGGGGCAAAGGGAAACATCTTTCACTATATATGTAAGGAAAGAAATGCTCAGTAATAATAAATGAACCTGGTGCTTGTCTCATCTTTTCCATTTTCAAAAACCTAAATAAACATTAATTATTTAGTTCTATCAATGCTTCTTTGAAGAAAGAAAGCAGATAACTTTATGTCCATTGCACAGATGGGAAGACTGAGGCAGAAATAAAACACATCACTCAACATACGTTTAATTCAGAAGTCAGAAATCTGTATCACTTAATCCTGAATATTCAGCAGTGTGATCAAAATGGACCAGTGTATGTTGGGAATGTCATAATGACTCTTCATAGAGATATAGCAGCATTTTTCATGCACAGTAAATACAGTGCAATAGAAGTATATTAGGGCTCATTACCACATACTGAATATTATGTACTACTTCTGAAGTTCATATCAACTCTGGCCTTGGCACGATTCAAGCATTTTGAAACCTGATGCTCCGATTAAATTTTCCTGCAATCCATTTTTATTTATGACTTGAAATTGAAATATTCTTTGCTCAGGACTCCATTTGTTAGCTAACTGTGGAGTACTATCTTCAGCTAATTTGATCTAGATGACACCTTATCCAAAAAGAACAAAACACCTGCAAATGGTGGATCCCAGTAAGATGTCATACTATGACACGGAGGGAGCATTTCTGACAGGGAAAGCCTTGACAACGCAAGTTAGGGTCAGCCTGGGGCTACTCCACATCATCTCACTTTTAGAACATTATTGACATTTATTCAGAATCAAGAGATTCGTTATTTCTCCCTTCTACACCTCCGCACAGATGTTGCTCAATATTCTTTGAGACTTGGACTTCTAAGGAAACAGGAGCTGGCTGCCCAAGCCAGAGGAGTCCGTTGAGTGCCTATCCATTGTGTGGCCAAGCTCTTCTGCAGTTCGTACATCTCTGCTGGTGCCCCTAATCAAGGCACTACTCTGAACTGGATACGCTGAATAATTTGCCAGTGAGGAGAGTGTTGTCTGTTCCAATTGCTGTACAATTAATTACAAGCAGATGGTACAAACAGGTGCTTAGCTACTAGCAACAAAGTTCTTCTAAGTACACAGAGGGATTTGTGGACTCATAAATTCATAAAGGCCAGAAGTGAGGGTTACCACCTACGTCTAGCCCAGCCTCATACATATTACAAGGACAGAGTTTCTCCAAACATTATTTACATCAAGCCATAACTGTCAGTAGAGCAAGAGAAGGTGAAGCTAACCCTTTTGCCCCCTGATATTCACTTGGCTGAGCCCCACCATGCTCAGAGAACTCAGGGAATAAACAACGGCAAGGGAAGTCCCCTGTTCCCGATGAATCCCTCTGCTCCACGCAGGAAAGGGCTCGAGCTGGGAGTCGCTCAGACACCAGAGCAGGCTGAACGCACCAGCCTCCACAGCCTGCCTCTCTCCATGGCCATGTTCGGACAACCACAGCCCCGCTGCCACACTGATGGCACAACAGAGCCCCTGAGTGACCGGTGGCCAAAATGTCACAGGCTGGCAGTCCCTCACTAACAGCACATCTTTAGTGGAGATAGATAGTGCACTCTCTTTGCCCTTCCCAAGCCTCCTCCACCTTGCCCTAATGCTCATCCTTTTCCTTAGCTGCTTCAGTCCAAAGGGAAAAACACTGAACTGTGTCAAGCAACTGGAGTCAGTGATCATTTGTTTCTTTTTATATATTTTTCCTTAGAAATGAAACTAATGTGCAGTGTGGGAGGTTCATCTCCTACCTGAACTCCTGGGTGAAGCTGGCTAAGTTTGAGTCAGATATGCTGAGACCCATCACATTTCCCCCGAAAGGAGAAAAAAACATCCAAAAGTTTGAAGTCTGATGCTACCAATATGACCAGAGTAAGATTTTGAAACTCTGTCAGCTTAATTTCAAGCAAGTAAGATCCAGTGTTATTGTGGTTTGAAGGTAAATTTCATAATGAACATCCTTAAATTAATTTGGATATGAATTTAGACATACAGTTACACACACCTATTTTTAAGGACAGGGATATTGATCTTGGCAAGGCAATAAATTCCAGTAATATCTCTCCACAGAATAAAGCCAAGACAATTCAAACCCGTTTATTTTTTGTCTTCACAACATTTTGCCAAAACCATCATTTTGTTGGCCACATAATTCTGATTTATATTCAACAAGAGTAGTAAAAAGCTTTTATAGAGGAGACAGCCAGAGTGACATTTTCTTATAAATCACCGTGATTTTTACTGCCACAGGATCCTGCGGCTCCACTTCAAATACAACTGTGCTGTGAAGTGCGTGGATGAAGCCACATTCTTTCTGAATGAGAACCATGTTTTCCTCTCTCCATGAGTGGCTCCACATTCCTATCAGTCTCTAGTGGATAATAACAATATCCAAACAGAAGACTTTTTCGGAGCTGGTAGAGCAGCCATGGGAAATCATGTTCAAAGTGGGTGCCACTCTACATCGTATTGTTCTTTACCTAAGTAGGTCAGGAGGCAAGGTGCACACTGGGCAGGAAGCTCTTTCTCTTGTGCTTCCACTGGTCACAGTTTTGGGGGATAGGTTGTCCTGCTGAAAGAGTATGCAAGAACGTAACTATAACCAGAATATTTAACTACTGCTCTGGAATCTAGTACTCCTGAGCTTTCTATATCATCCTCTTGGTTCTTTCAACAGGTAAAGGGAATTGGGAAATGCCTATATTCACTTCTTAACACTAAAAGGGAAAATCCATCAATGACTGTTGAAATTAAAATAATACTAACCTCTTATAGACTGTTAGGCACTTATTTCCCAAGAAGGGCTGACATTTCTGTTCCCTAGTCCTTTCATTTTACTGTTTGGGTACCTTCACCACTGAAGCCAGGTGTATGGAGCAGGGTCAAGGAGGCAGTGTTTTGACCCAACTCTAGACTAGATTTAGGCAAAGATCCAGCCACTAGGCTCAGGATATGCTCCTGCAGTGCCAAAGTCTCATAAAGGGCTGTGATGAGACTGCAGCCATATATGAAACAGATTCCGAAAATCATTTTGTTGCAGTCTGTTCTCTATTTCTTAATTCTACAGATGTGACCTGAACTCAGGTAAAATGGGTTTGTACTCCTAGACTGTCTGCCTCACTCGACTCAGGATTCACTCGCTGAGGCCATGCGTTCAGCCTGGCCACGACTTCACTCTGTGTCAGGACAAACCTGGGCATGCACAGCCATTCCCTCATACCTTGCTTCCAGGCTGGAAAACCAGAGTGCACAAGCTGGAAGAGAGCCAGCAGATCCATCCCCCTCCCCCTGGAAGTTCAGGGCCGCCGCACAAGTGGCAGCCTCACTCCCAGGGTGGTTTTTCATGAATGGACCATGATAATATTTAACTCTAGAGGACGGCAATCCTGAATCGTCTCCTCAATACACCACACACTTCATTCTAGCCTCTCTCTGGCATATGATATCAAATCAAAATGGAAATCTTAGTTGCTGTATGGGAATCCAAGTTTGGATCCAAGCTCCAAAAAACTCTGTAAATGTAAGAAAGTTCAGATTTAAATCCCTAGTTATAGCCAGTTTCCAGGGGATTTTTTTACACTTGTACCACTGTGCTAATAAAAGTGTAATGACTGAAAGCTGCTGGCATATTTAGAAAGCTGTTCTTCCAGAGCTTTTTAAGAATAAGAGCCACTTTTCCCACTCATGCAAAGATTATCATTGCTATACATAGAGATAGGAGGTGAAATCCTGGCCCCATCCAAGTCATTAGGATTTTGCAACTTACTTCATCAGGGCCAGAGTTTAGTTTGGGGTGAAGGGTTTAGCTGCAAGGCCCGGTGGAATACGAAGTATTTCAGACTTTCTTTAATGTGAATCTCAGTATGAAATAATATTCTCCTTCCTGTTTCAAAGAATTTCTGTTCCACTTCTATGACTATAAATACATCAAAGTCATGTCAGTTCTGCAGGTTAAACCACATACAGAGCAAAATGACTCTTATGGGGGCCAAGAAAAGAAATCTCTCTATTGTAGAGCTGCTGGCAGCACGACTAAGTGAAAAAAGTGCTGTTCACTCAGTCACCAGCCTCTTGAGCATACAGGGAGCTTTCCATGGGGTACTTCTATGTCTAGCTTGTATTCAAAAAATAGCAAGTAACAAAACATTAATTCTGGTAGCCATGGGGGAATATGAATAGGTTCAGGTTCCGCTTGTGTAGAACTGCAAAAGTGGTTGCTTATCACACTAGTGTTGCCTTCACACTAGTGTAGCACTATTTTCAGTCAGTTTTCTACCTCTGAAATAAACGTGTTTTGGAAGCACAGCACCTAAAATGTAGACAAATGTGGACAATACTTTTGTTTTGAGACGGTCATGAAAATGTTCCTTCTACTGTTGGGTTTTTTTCTTAAGAGCCTCAAGTACTTCTGACTGAATAACTCCTCAAACTAATTTTCTTTCCTCCTACCCTCCACTACCTGCAATGACAGTGAAAGCTGTCAAATCAGGCCAGCATTAGGATTCCGAACACTGAGTTCTCGCAACAGAATAAAGGTCCTATTCCCCCACATGTGTTCTGGAAGCAAAGCAATATTGCTTTGTTAATGCTGTATCTCTCTTTCTAAATGTTAGCTGTTGCAGAGCAAGACCAAAATTTGGATCAGAGACGTGGCTGAATGAAAAGTGAGGCCTGCAGTACTACTGGTAGACAGAAATCTGAACTGATTTTGATTTATCATATAGGTCTAAAAGGATCAGTGTGAGTGTAAGGACTGGAAAAGAAAAATCTGCATGGGGATAAGAGAAAATCATTACTCTAGACCAAGAGTTTACTACATTCAAAGTCTGTGGTACTCAGTCTTCAACCTTCAACCAATCTGAACTGTGTTATGAAAGTTCAGAAGGTGACTTCACGAGCTGCTCTTCTGCAGTCAGAAAGATGAAGATGGAAATCATTTTCTGAGACTGAAGTATATTATTGAAATATATTATTGACATCCAGTTTTGGAGTACAAGAACACATTGATAAACTGGAGCAGACAGAACACGTTTGCAGTACAAGAACACATTGATAAACTGAAGCAAGTTCAGCTGAGGACCACCAAGATGGTCTGGGCTGGAGCACTTGCCCTGTGAGGAGGGAATGGGGGAACTGGGCTGGCTCAGCCTGGAGAAGAAGCAGCTTCAGTGGGGACCTAAGAGCAGCCCCTGGTACATATGAGGAGGCTGCCATGATGGAGCCAGTGGTGGTGCCTGGTTGGAGGACAAGAAACAATGGACATAAGTTAAAGAGGAGAGGTTCAGACAGGATATAAGGAAAAACTTTTTTCCCCATGAAGACAGTCAGGCAATGGAACAGGTTGCCCAGGGAGGTTGCGCAGTCTCCATGCTGGGAGTGTTTCAAGCCCCACTGGATAAATCCCTGAGCAACCTGCTCTGATCTCCTGTTGACCCTGCTTTGAGCAGGAGACTGGGCTAGAGAGCTCCAGAGGCCCCTTCCAACCTAAATTTTCCTATGATCCTGTGATTTATTACATTTTCCCCTGAACTGTGTGTTTGAAAGAAGAGATAATACTTTTGCCTAGTCTTTTTAAACTCTATTTCCAAAACCAAATTTCACCTACTGTGTCCAGCAAATTCTTTCTTCTGACTGCTGAAAATTACTGATAAGTGTGTCATTTATTATGGTGATTTTTATGATTTGGCAGCACTTTCACAAAAATTGTTCAGGAGCCATTTCATATCAAAGTGGGTAATCATACACACAGTCATTCCAAATGGAAACCACAGGTCATGATGAGCTGGACTATTTTGTGATTTTTTGTGAATGAGAAACCAAAATTTAACCATTCACCACTATGCAGGCTCCACATCCAGTTAAACTGCCCTTTTGCTTTATTGACTATAATTTTCTTGACTATATTAAAGATTTTCTAAACTAACTTTTTAAAAAATGAGTGGACAATTCATCGCTACAAATATGGGCAAGCATACTGATGCCAAGAAATGCTCCCAGAATATTAAGCTGTTCTGAATAATATTTTAACACAGTTGAAGCTGCTGTTTTCATGCCCCTGAAACAACAAAACCAGAAATATTTGTGAGCTGTTCTTGAATATCCCATTAAGCAACAATAAAAGAGGTTGTCATAGCTGCTGTGTCATAATGGAATGAGTTTGTCTCTCTTCAAACTGGTGGTGTCATTTTGCTAGTCAGAACATCAGGAAGAAATGTTAAAACCAGAATCAGAAAAAAAAAGACTTACAAGACAGTATAATCATCTTTTGTTTTATCTTAGTTCAAGATTTATTCCCTTTTTCTTTCAATCTTTTAATCAATATCTTTGAAATAAAAACAGGGGAATGAAACCTAAGACAATACAGATTAGTCACAGAACTACAAAACAAGATTGTAGCTATTATATTTCTTTGTCTTGTACAGTTTGTCTAGAGAAAGTCAGTAGAGAAAAGTTTGCTTTCAACACTTTGCAACTGAATTTGCAACCTGTACATTACCTCCTTGTGGTTTTGGACCTCACCAAAAGCACCTCATGTGCATTGGCCACTATTACCTTACATTGCAAGCAACTTGTACCCCCCCCTTCTATTTATGGATTATGCATATCTAAAGACTAACTATTCAAACTAAAATACAAACTTATAGCGGGGACTAATTTTGATTCAATTCTTGAAGCAATGCTGTTTTACACTGGATTTCTCACGTACTAGAATTTGTTAAACAATAGATTATAATAAATAAAAAATTTATCCCAGAAAAAGGTCATGTCTAATATCATTAAATAGTTTAGCGGTATAGAATTAGATAAAATATGCATCCTTAGAATCTTTAATTACACGTGTCTTCATCATGAAGATTGCTATTTCACTATCATAAATTTTGGTATCAAAATTTTATAATCATTGTGGAATGCAATTGTTTTGGGGAAGTATCTGTACATTCAAAGTAATATTCTTCCACAAACAGGTGTCTCAGGAAAACAATATTTTCTACTAATAATATTCAAGCAATAATGTTAGAATCATATTATCAGCAACACATCTTTAAGCATAGTTTTTGCTAGAAAGATGTCTTTCCGACAGGATAGAAGAAGGCACAACTGATCTTTTGGGTATGTTAGGTTTTAGAACATTGCATGTAAAACAAATGAGAAAATTCTAGATTAGAAATCAAGTTGGAGGTACTAGGCTTTAAAAGTTATTGGTTATGCATGATATATAATGTATGCAAGCTCAGAGTTGTACAAACAGAAGAAATTGTCCCTGTCTTGCTCCTTCCAGCTTATGGGATGGAATGTAAGAAGCAGTGAGCAAAAACATCCTTTGAATTCAATTAGCATGTTGATGTGATCAGAATTCTCATAAACATGCCTTTAAGCAAGCATTGGCTGTGTCATCTATCACAATACACAGAACAGACAAGTCTAGCATGAAATTCTTCAAAAGAATATACTCTCTTTGCTTCCATCCAACACTGAATAAAATTTATGGCATTCAGCATGAAGTTATTCAACAGATGGCATTTTGGCCAAAACTGGGGAGAGAAGCAGAGACTGCAAGAGCTGAGAGCAGGGATCAGTGCTCTGAGCTGAAGAGACAGACTTAGGGACTGGAGGTGGGATAACTGGAGATAGAGTACTTGGAGGTGGGGTCACATCCCCTTGAGAAGATTCCCACACTTAATCTAACCCACTCATTTAAGAATTTATTGCAATGAATGAGAAATTCTTTCTTTGGTTATGACTTCAAAAATATGATCAGCTTGTAAGGAAGGCAGTGTCTGAGCACAAGGACAAAAGGGCTGAGGGAATAAATACCTATTTTGATTTGTTCTTAAAGACCACCTAAGGATTCTCTGACTTGTTTTTAGTTTGTTCTAGATTGAGGCCTTACTCATTTTTAAAGGTATTGAGTTAGTTACCAGATTATCTCTTTAGCTATGATAGATTCAGAAAACTTATTAAACACTTCAGTCTTCTTGGTGTCATCTTCTGATAGCTCTCCTTCTATGGTTATATGATGGTTTCATTGAGGAACTGCTGTATCTCCTTAACTCCCTTTCCTTTGGATTGTGTCTTCATGAGATCTTCTCTACAAATGCTTAGTTTACTGAGTCCTACTTTCAGGAAGCCTCTCCTTTTCCTAATAGCAGTGAGGTCACCAGCTCCTTGCCATGCTCGCATGTTTACAACCAGCTTCTTCCTTTTCTGATTGGGATCAAACTTGAAGAGCCTCTTCTATGAATGAGTAAGTTGCCTTCTGTGATGAAAACCCACTTTTTTTTTAAACAGTTGTAAACTGTTTAAACTTTTTTTAAACAGTTGACACTGTAATACTAAAGTCTGGTTCTTTTCTATAGAATTGTTAATGAGAATGTGTAGTCTAGTTAACTATCTATTCTGTGTATATGTATTAAAATGTCAGACAACAGACATAATAGTAAAATGTGACATTCTCATATAGCTGTAATTTTATAGTTATTGTGTTAATACTGTAATGTTTAGGGTTGACTCCTCGTTGAATTTTTTAAAAAACAGCTTTAAAACAATAATGTCTGACTTATGACATGTCTTATCTGGCTATCGTGATTTATCTAATCAAAGCTTGACTTTCATCAAGCTTTGATATCTCCTTTGAAAGTCTTTTAAGGGATCAATTTTAACAAAGTAGAATCACCTTTCATTTCTTTTAATCTTTTGCCAAAGGTGCGCCTTCCACTGTTTTTACACCAAGTTAATTCATACAGACAAAAACTAGCACAAAGAAACAGATTTGATAGGAATATTTCTACCATTCATATAAAAAAGAACCTCTAAATAGGCCAGCATAAGTAAATTGCTTAAGCATATGCTGGACTTTTACAACAACATCCCAGAAGTGAAGTCTTCATCTTCACCCTTACCTAACTGCAATCATCCTCATCTTCAGTGACTTCCAGTCTCTTATTTCCATCAGATTCAATATCCTCTTCATCCCCCTTCATTATTATGTGTTTGTTGGCGATGGAGTCAGAAAGAGACTAGAGAGGCAGAAGAGGGTAGAATAAAAGTAAAGTCAACATTAACCTCATAGCCTACATCTCAGTTGCAGGTCAGGTGAGTTCTGCAGGTTAGACCTGGTCTCCTGACCATTTCAGCCATTGAATGGTCATTGAGGGGAGAAAGGTCTCATTCCAACATGTAGCCAAGGCATGGCTGAGATGTGCACACAAGCCAAAGGACATCCACTTTCTGGTCCCACAGCTTAGGTCTGGCAATAAGGGGAGCAATAAGGTCACTCTCTCCCTCTTCCTATCAGTATGCTGGCTTATTTATGCTCTTACCCTCCTTATCAAATAGGCCTCTGCAGAGGTGTTCCACCTAAAGCTGGCCCTAAATGGAGACCAGCATTATCCTACCTTAACTATCTTCTATCCACATAATACAGACAGACCAGAAGATCCTTGAATTAGATCGACAAAAGAACTGAGGAAGGGTCTTCTAAAACTTAGGCTTTTGCATTAACACAGAAGTAGATGAAACTAGTACAGTTTCAGCCATCAGAAAGTCTTTTCAACTGACAGAAGCAATGTAAAGGAAAATTAGATAAATGCTATAGGCAGGTGCCAAAATAGCTTTAAATACAACTTACAATGGACTTCCTGAAAGGAATTCTTTAGCAGAAAAAGAGGCAGGATTTCATCCCTGCCTTTTTTATGGTTCTATTCTAAAGGTTTCCATAAAAATACTATAATCTAGTTCTTCAGCCCTGAGAAAGGGCTTTATATCTGCACTGTCTGACTTTTAGAAGCCTTTTAAATATTTTTGGCAATTGGAGCCATCATTACAGAGTGGAAGTCTGTTGAAAAGATACCTTAGAGAGTTTTGGCTTTACTTTGCATTCTTACAGAAAGAAACTATTCTGAAGAAAAAAGAAAATAAAAAGAACTTTACTGTCCTGCTGAGAGTCACTTTACCTATTTTTCCCCTGACCAGACATGCTATTGGAAAAGCATTGCAATGGATACCTTGATTCCTCCAATGACATCTTTTGAGCAGCAAATGGATTTTGGCATTTTCTCCTGAAGGTCCTACTTGCTTTATTTCCTTTGCCACCTTCTGATAATGTCATTACAAAATAGTCCCTTACTCTGGACAGCTGGCCACCCAAAGGTCCGTGAGGGGCTTTCTTGTCATACTGAGTTCATTTGCCTGCTGAGGAAAACACTGCGATGGTACTAGGATGACATGGAAGGTCCCAGCAGATTGAAAATTGAATTAATCCAGGGATCGACTCCTTCCAGCTCCTGGAGGTAGCTCAGGGAGCTCTGCACAGCTCTGAAACCTAAAGTGTGATACACCTCTGTACCACCATCACCTCCATAGAGAAAACAGTACCTCCTTGATTTCTTAAACAATGTTGCTGCATACCTTGCCTCTAAACCACTAACAGCCCTTTTCTGTCTTCATGTTCTGCCTAATTTGCTGCCTGATAATATCCTGAGACATTTGTCACCATTACTCCTCATTCCCTTCCCCTCACAGATTTCAAGCTGCTTTCCCCTAAAGACTCTTAAAGTTTTGGAGGGACACTAAAGTTTTTGTTGCAGGACTTCAGCTAAGTGCTGTGTAATGATGCTAACCTGAAATGCAATACAGGACAACAATATATAAAAAGCTTTCTATGGTGCACATAAAAGTTGAGAAACTAAGAGTTTCCTATTCTAGTCCATACTCTGGGACTACCCTGGGGAGGAATAATATTGCCCACAAGTTATATAACTCTTCTTATTTGTATGACCCTAATTGCTCTATATTGGTGAGTACCATCATTAGTATGAGAGATGGAGAAGATCAAGGTGCCAAGAATTTAGGTGATTTTCAGAGCAAGTCTGGAAAAGGCAAGATTGTACCCTTGGTTTAATAGTTCTGCTCTTCACAAGTGCTTCCTACCTGCTGTTATTTACCCTAGAAAGCATGTCTGCCCACAAACTGCTGAATTTGATGAAATTTCTTTTTCTATTAGCATCAATAGCCAATGGAAAAAGTACAGTTGTGGGAGTGGAGGCAGGACAGTTACGAAGCAGAAAAAGCAGAAAGTCAAAGAGTTCAGAAAAGCAGTATTTTTGAATAAAATCTCATGAAATGACTGAGATCTCAGTTAGGAAAGAGATGTGAAAATGTGAAGAGAGATCATAAAGTTAATCAGAGAATTAGAAAATGGATGAATCCTGAGAAGGAAAGAAATGACAAAAAGATTAATAAACTTAATCAATAAATTAATTAACAAAGATGTGCTTGCAGAGCATGAACTGTGCTCTCTGCTGTTGGTGGGGAGAGAGGCTGATTTCCCCCAGATGAGCAAATAGCCCTGAGTAGCCATGTCTCAGATAAGAAGCAGCCTCTAAGACCAATCCAGTCATTATTTGTAAATGTTTGGGGATATTTTTGTTTTAATTCTATGACCTTCGTTTGGAAATTGGATTGAATTTTAAAAAATATGTAAACCTCTATTTTGCTGACTTTTATATGGAAAACTCAGACAGCTGCATCCCAATATTTGGCATCTCCATCTCTTTCCCTTATCTACGCTTCAGTGGTTTGGCTCACGCTGAAGCAAGTCAGCCAGCCCAGGGACATGCTGGAGCCCTGCGCTGGAGTTAGTTTTCCAGCTGACTCCAGGAAAGGACTTCCCAGCTGCGTCCAATATTTGCACATAAGCAAAACAATTAATGAACTAGGCTAATTCTCCTCACAGCCATTATTTTTGTCCTCCCCTATTTTTACCTCCCTTTTCCTTACTTTCCTCCTCCATCTTCCTCTAGGCTTAAGTATCTCAGCCTTTTGCTTTCACAAGAGTCTGTCTCTCCCTTTCCTGTGGATTTCTCCTTGTGGTGGGTGACCAAGGTGTTACAATCCACAGGCTGGGCTATCTCTGGATGTGCTGGCTGAAGCCCTCACACTGAAACTGGTAGCAGAACCAGTACTGACTTCATCGGAAGCAGCATTAAATCCACAGGACAGCTAAGAGGATTTTCATTTCTACAATTTTCCAGCAGCTTTCTAACTTAGAGTGAGATTTGGATAATCAAAACATTCACAGTAAGATGTAATAACACTTTAACCATTCTTCCTGCATGATGGTGCTTGAATGAAAGCACTCTGGGACAGATAATCTATTTGGATAAAGTTAAAATCTGAAAAGTAGAAATCAAAAAATAGGCTGTGAAAAATTATGGTTAATTTTCCCTATTTTGTGAGGGCCTTAAAACCAATGGTCTTTAAACCAGACAATTCTGGATTTTGGAAATCATATAGGAAAAAGTAGAAATTAATATCATTAAAGAGAAAAATATTTCCCTCAATAACTGCATACTACAGAAGCAGTCTCAAATATGGTGTGTTTGCATTTTTGCTGTTGGGACTATTGAAAACAGGCAGTTGTTACAAGCAGGCTACTTTAAAATAAAGATAGTTCAATTTTATGCCAATACAGTTTCATCAAGTTTATCCTACTTGAAAAGCAGGTTCTTTGATTTCACAGGAAGATTTTCTGTTGTGATGAAATCAAACAGTGCCATTTTAAAAAGCTGTCAAAACGCTCAAGTTATCACATTCTTTGTGGGGGAAACAGCATATTTTTACCAGGAACAAAAAAAAACAGTATTTGTTGGGCTCTGCTCAATGCAGAATTGGAAACTGGGCTTACAGAATGGAACTGAGACACTGGTTCTGTAATTACTCAATATTATCACACAAAAACTGAATGAAAAGTAATACGAATAAAACAAATCTTTGTGGGGAATCCTGTCTCATATTCCTGTAGTTCTTAGACAGCCCAGGCACTACCAAGTCTGGGACTCAGGAGAATCTCTTTTTTGATCATTGCCTGTGTTTAAACAAAGCCACATTGACGTGAATGTCCTAACCCACTCTGCTAGGCACAGGGAGATGGAGACAGGTTACCAGGGTTTCTGCCCTAACACCTAGCCCTTATTTACCACACCAGACCTTGTTCTTCACCATATTGTAACAAAAGCAAGCATAAAGAAATGCCTTTTCTTGTTGATGGCATTAAAAGCAGCAGAAAAATCACCTAAATTACAAAAGATATAAGAGCACGCTTGGAAGTAGATTTGTGATACCTACCACAATCTGAACAGAGCTTTCGTTCAACAAATAATACAAATTTTACAGACAAACCTTGCCTTGCTTTGGGATGTAAATGTTAGGACTAGAATACTATACAATCTAATATCTTCTCTTTGTCTCCAAGTTTAAGTTCATCTTGTATTGGTGATGAAACAAGATGCCTTTACTAAACAAAAGGCAACTTCCTAGTATTATAACCAGTTGAAATCTAGACTGGGGTCTTCAGGTTTTGCCTGCACTGTTTTCTTCCTTGTCTTATTCTTCTTCTCTAATTTATATTTAACGTACCCAAAGCTTGCTTTCTAGGTATTAAAGACAAAAGAAACCACTAAGGACTATATTCAGCAAAATCTAATAGTCTCTTGAATGAGATCTGGTGGTGTTATAGAAGGTCAATACTTCAGTTGGTGGGTTGTTCAGATTAAGCTATGCACCATACTTTCAATATCTTTGAGGCCTAATGAACATTATGAACTTTCCACTCATATCACAATTACAGAAACATCTGAGTGAAATAGTATTAAGCTTACTCACTATGAACACACACAGATGAACACCCAAATACCTCCTTTCTCATGTTTTTGGCTGAAAGTTGAGCTGAAGTGTAAAAACAATTAAGAAAGCCACTGGCTTGAACCACTCTGAGGAGTTATTTTTTACTCCTTCTGCAAGGCTAACTCCTTATTGGTTGGTGATAAGGTGCTTCTCCATCCATACTTAACTTGTTCTAAAGGGGAAAATACCTTTTATTAAAAAAAAACCACCAAGAATACAAAGGGGATGCATCAGAGAAGCTTCTCCCCTTTCTTTTTTATAAGTGAAAGTCACCATTTGAATGTTCCTGAATAAGCACCATATGGAAGAGAGCACAGGCTTTTTGATGTGACTCAGCCAATATACTTGAGGTCCTTCAGAGCTCTGCTGCCTTCTGCTCCTTTGACCCTCGGTCTCTGTCCTGATGCTTCTGGTCACAATAGTATTTATTATAATTGCTTCTGTGATGTGGTTACTTGTCTCATCGGTGCTGAACTGGAGCAACAAAAAATACAAAACTACAAAAATACTGCAAACTACAAGCTACAAAGGTACCCAGAACTACAGAATATTATATTGCTTCATAATAATTATAATCAGCTAAGCAGGACAAATCACTCATCAGACATGACCAAAAGTTTGTGTTCCGAATTGTATCCGGTAAACATAATTAAAATAGTCTATGCATATATTTTTCTGTTAAACATTAACCACATAAAAATTACACATTTTTCTTCTAAATTGCTGTTCCATTAAGCTTTTTTACAAGGAATTTGTTTTATTGCCAGTAGAATTCTGATTTACTAAAGATGACATTTTGGTTATTGTTTGGACTGATAATACAGAAGAAAATGTAAAAGTCAAATAAGCTAGGCTACTGATTTTTATGCATCCTGGCAATACCTTTTCATTTATTTGCTAGAACTAGAGCTATCTCGTCAGCAAATGTTTTAGAACTTTGTTTAACTATTTCTGACAAACATGGTTTTCAGAAAAAGTATAGTCTTCCTAAAACGCTGCCAGCTTCTTTTTGTTCACAGAAAATTTCAGAGTTTTCATTTAGACTTTACATTAAAAACTATCACTCTTACATGTATTTCAAATGCCCCAAATTGCATTAACGTGAGTCATAATCAAATTACTCAAATGAAAATATTTTGAGTCACAAAAATTGAATCAGAGTGAAACTGAACAAAAATTGAGTGGAATTGAACGAGAGAAATTATGTTACATGAGGAAGAGGGCACGTATTTTTTCAAAAATAGGAAAGCAAGTAGATTGTCTATATGACAAAGAGACCTCACACTTGTTCAACACACCGGCTGATATGGATGAGAGGCAATATTTTGACAAACTCTCATGGTGCAGTACACAAATTTTTTTTAATGTTATGAAAGCTGGGCTGACAAATACAATAGTTTACGAAGGTATTGCGGAAAATACTTAGCAAGCTCATAGACAATATATCTTCTGCTTTCAGCTTCCATTAATGTCCATGCCTCCTTATGAGGCAATAGGCTTGTTAATTCTACTTAGGTTCAAAGCTGTTAGGATCATGGATCTACATGGTCTTTTCTTCCGTATCTGTATAGTGCCTACCGCACAGGATTATGGGAAGCTACAATAATATCTATAAAAATGATTGTTATAAATGATTATTAAATAATAATTACCATAAATATCATATCAGTGAATTACTTCTTATTACTTACTTTTTTATTCAATATATGTTTCTTTTTCTGCCTGTATTTCTTTGTCTCCTCTTTTCCTTTCTCCTGGTTTGTCCCTGACATCCTTTTATTTCTGTTTCCAGTTTATACAAATTTTCCTCTCTTGGCAAAAGAGGCAGACTTGTGGCCTAGAGACTTTAAAACATACTTCTGTAGCCATGGATTTCGCATACCTAGCCTGCTGTCTGCGCTGTATTTAAGCTGAAAGGCTATACTGAAGCAAATGTTTCTGGAAATTTTTATGAACTAGAAGACCTTTACAGCTATTTATAATTGCCTGGCATTGGTACTGAAGGACAGGCAGGTGTCAGCGAGCATGACACACCGACTGCAGTTGCCAGTCTTGTTAACACCTACGTGAGCTGCTGCCGAGATTAAAGAGCAGAGCAACCAAACGAAAGGAAGCGGATCAGAGCCCAGACCTGTTTTCCTTTGCTGTTCCCCCTCCCTCCCTCCTCCTTTTCTTTTCTTCCACTGCCTTACAGGAAAATCAAGCTGTGTGCAGCTGGTAAGCAGTCTGAAGGAAGGTGGCTTTTCCTTTCCTTAAATAAAAAAGCAAATAGCTACATGTTTACTAAACATTTCAGTCTTCTTTACTAAGTAGAAGTTGCTTAGCTCCTATGTTTACAGCATGTCCATGCTATAATACAGTTACGGTGCACCTACGCTCCTCCATACACAGACTTCATATATCGAAGCCTGAGTATCAGCCCTGAGTGTATCATGCGCTCTGCTGCATCCACCTACGATTTCCTCCCCTCACCAGCTCCCACTTCTTACTGTTGCAGCTGTTGCAGTATTTTGGCTTTCATTTAGATTTCTGTTTGTTCAAGAACCATCATTCACCAACGCCAATAGATATTAGGGATAAACAGTACCATCCATCAGTGGAACTTAAGTTTCACACTTTTCTAAGAACAAAGATATCTACATTCAAATCACTGTAATGATGGCTACATCACGACCCATTTAGTTCTGAATTTCTGTTTCCTTGAAATTACTGCTGCAGTGGGAGGGCACAGCAAGCAGTCACTGACAATCCGGTTAGAAATACAGGAGATGATTTTCCATTCCTAGATCTTATGACGTCCTTTATACTTTACACACCCTAATCTCTTCCACCAAGACTGCCACAGGATGCCCAGTACGGCCCTTGTCACGTTTACTGCACTAGTTATGGGACCTTTAACCCAGTCTCACCTATTACAGATTACGTAACGTGGTCAAATTACTGTTTAGCTAACGTTTATTCAAACAAATCTTTTTTTTTTTTTTTTGCTTGTAAATTAGCCAAAGTCTGGTTACACTGTTACATTTCTTGTTATTTGTAATTATTCCAATAGACCAAATGACAGCATCTAGCTTTATTCATAAGCCGGGCGTTAAACAGCCAATCACTGAAATACACAATGGGACTCCTTTTCTGCAATTTTATATCTAAGTGATGTTTGCACATCACCATAAAAGTTCTAGCTGTTTTGTATATTGCATAACTAATCAAGAGACCTTTTCAATGTGGCAGAAAGATATGTTTATAGTACAAATGCTCATAAATACAAATATATATGAATACTAATGCAGGGTGCTCAAGGTTTCTATAAATTTCCTTGTCAATCATTCACATGAATGTTCAAAAATCATGAAAGAGAAGGCAATGTGAACATCATCAATGGAAATCAATCCACTTTATTTTCTACAATATCCACAATACAGATAACAGCTGGTGACACTTTTAGGACATTACTGAATTTTCCTCTGTATGCAGTAGTAATCTAGAAAACCTTACACTCATATTTGCATATTTGATCAGGTAACAAACTCATTAAATCAATGGGATCATGTTCTATTTCTAACAGGATTTTGGCTCCAGATTGGGCAAAGTGGCTTAGAAGAATTCATGTATGACGAGGCAGAGTTAAATCTCACTCCAGATGCCTCTGCAAAAATTTTGAAGTCATGGTGTTCCAAAACCAGATGTTTCTGTGCAGCTAGCATTTAGTCTGTTGGGATACCAATTTTCTTCAAGGCTAGATGAAGTCACTAAATTCTCTCAAGACTCAGAGTATGTGCCGGACCAAGTGCCTACCACCCATACAATCCTTTCCCCTTGGTAAATTCACTCCAGCACTCTCAGCAGCTTTGGCAGAAGCAGAAATCTGAAGTTAGAAACTGTGCCCTAGAGCTTCTTGTCACACTAGCTCTAGAGTTGGACTATACAATAACCAAGTGGGCTGGAATTTTTCCTAACTACACTATACTCTTTACAGCCACTGCCCAACGGCACAGGCCTTAATAGTGTATGCTATAACTCCGTGTGCTAGAAGCAGCTGTCAGGAAAAGCAATCAAGATAGACCCTGTCACAACTTTATTCATTTATTTCTTTATTATGAAAGGCTATATAAAATCTTTGGTTTTCCTGTATTACCAGCCAACTGATTTGTACAAGGAGTTACAAATATCAGCTGAAACAAATAACACTTACCCTATCACTGAAGGCAAAACTCTTGATGAACTGGAAACAAAATACAAATCATGCATCACAGGATCGCTTACAAACTGCAGGAAACTGATGACAAAATAACAATTATAATGTGTGTAGCGAGGAACCACGTCAGCCCACAAGCATCTTGGAGAGGCATTTAATTCTCAAAAGAATGGATGTTCTCTCAAGCTTTGCTGTCTCCCTACTATGTCCAAGAGAAGATGTTTAAGACAGTCTGTAGAAGCTTCCCAGGGAAGTTCTGAAGGACTTAGGCCATTGGGAAGGAGATGGGATCACAGGACTATGGCATACGGCTAAACCCTACTCAGGAAGGGAGCTCCCCTTTTCTCCGATAAGGCAGGACTATTTCTCTTCCAGGATCTCCTGCCTTCCTCCCAAATCTTTTCTTCAGACAGAAGACTAAAAATTAATCCCAAATATTATCCACAGATTTCTGGATCTTCTGTCCACTCCTGGAATTTGGGAATGTTAACAGAAGAAGCCAATGTTCATGTTAATCTTGTTGAAAATTTGCACTGAGTTTATTTTGAATTTAGAAGCATATGCATCAGCAAACACATGTGTCCCAAGGAAAAAGAACATGGAAAAGAAGTTATCTGAATTTATATCCAGCTCCCATTTCCACAAAAGGGAAAACAGAGGGAGTCTGTCCTGGAAGCTTTTAGAGGGACCAAAGAAGAGAAAACGTGTAAAGGGCATGAACTGTGTTACAGCATTCTCTTTAAACTAGCCCAAGTTTGATTTAGAAAAAAATGACATACTAGTCTGAATAGACGTTTCTGCCATATGAATTTTGGTAGAGAAACCTGGAAGGAATTTAGAGAAACACAGAAAAAACTAAAGGGATCATTTACAAGGAATATTGAAAGTATTAAATTATTTGAGTTTGGCTAAACAATGACACTTTCAGTCCACAAGTATTTTTAAACTTTATTTTTAAATGCTGTTTTTACAATGAAGCAGCTTATAAGCAAAGTGAATATGGGGACCACTCCTTTTAATACAATATCTCCCTGGCAACAATACCAGCAAAAACAGAAAAAGAGATTAGATGACCAATAGTTTTTTCCATCTCTCAAGGCTTTGATTTCTTTGTTGGATGGCTGATAAAGTGCTCGGACTCTGTGATTCCTTTGGGTGGGTGAAGCTCAACTCAGTGTTTCCTTTGGCAAAAATCAGTACATGCAGCTAGATGGTATGCTATGCTGATATCATATGGCTGTCTAAAGGAGAAAAAAATCTCTTGGGAGTGCCAGCAGAAAAGACTTGGCTATCACAACAAGCCCAAAATTTCAGTATTTCCTTATGAGTATTTTTAAGCCCTAGCTTATGGGAACAGCAAGGAGATTTTGGGAAGATCAGACAGCTGGTCCAGGAAAGATGGCTGGGAATGGTTCCCTGGAAGGGCACTCAGTTTGCCAGCCCAGGCGTGTTACTCATGGACAACACAGGCAACTCCGACAAACGATGGAGAAAATGCAGAAGTATTACAGACTGAGATAAAGGATAAATGCTCAAAATCATATGTGTGAACTGAAATGTAGAGTTATTCCAGCTAGGAGAGAGGAACACCTTGTGCCAGGTACGCCCCTGATAGAACCCTCTCTATCTACAATTCACTGTCGCTGCCTTTCTGCCTCAGAGATAGGCTTGCCGTAACTCACTCTTAAGACCACTAAAAAAGTGCAGTGCTACACAGTGGGTCCATCTGCTTGTTAAGAGGTATTCCTCTGTAGGGAACATGTTTTTCTTGTACTCGTCTGTCTTCACTGGCTAGTAATTTGCTCTATAAGCAAAAGTTAGTTTTAACCTTAAAGGCTGGTAACCTTAAAGGTTGGTAACCTTAAAGGATGGTAAGACTTACTTCTGCCTCTTTACCTGTGTCACCCAGCAGCAACAGAGATCATAGAAAGTGCTCATGTTAAGGGGGTCCACCTTAATTGTACTTCTTTTTTTTTTATTGCCTTGCATTCTCAGTAAAAGGTGTACAGTTCCTAATCCCAATCCCTCCCAGTTCAAAACCTCTGAAGCTGTCCATTCCCAGGACACACTGCAACGTTTGTGTGTTCTACCAAGTTTTTTCAGTTAAGGCCACAAGAGCATATGACAGAAGCATATTGGGAAATAAAATGAAAGCTGTAAAAATATAGTTTCACTGCTCACAGCCAGATTATTCAGCACTTGGCATAGACCAATAAGGATACAGGAAGCAGGCATAAAGGACAGCCCTAAATCATGCCCTTCGGCAACCACTCTTCTTGGAAGTGATGAGACCTATCAGTGTGCTGAATCCAGCATCTCACTTAGTCATATCCCGTTCTCGCAGACATGCCCCAGAGAATGGGAATTCATTAGACAGAAAAGAAAGATGGCAAAACCCTACTTGGCTGAACTAACTTTCTGATTTCAGAACACCAATTTTGCCACCATTAGGTTCTTCAAAATGTCAGCCTGTTCTGGCAGCCCTTACTCATGCATGTATTCTCACTCTCAAAAACAATCTGAGAGGCAACCCTGTAGTAGCTGTTTGCTTCAGAAAGAGCCAAAAAAAAAGCGTATGTTCAACATGACCCATTCATGTACCTCTTACTGGAGCTCTAGAAATGAAGTGATATGTTCTTCAAGGATCTTGTTGGCCCTCTGCAGAGGAATGAATTTCACTCAGTGAATAAAAAAAGGTAATTTTTCCAAAATAATTTTATTCATTATCATCTCATACAGTAAAATAGTCCCAGTCTAGATGCTCTGGTAGATTGGTCTGTTTATTTCAGCTACAAAGCATAATTACACTTCTAGGATTGATAAACTTTAAAGTCAACTTAAATAAACAAATGTAGATTATCTCATTTATTTTGGGAGCAATTTTTAACGACCCTTTTCTGGCACAAGTCTTATCCCTTTTGTTCCTGACGGAGTAGAAATCAGCACTACAGAGTGCAGGTATGCTCCACTGATTAGACACACATATTGCCATCTTGGAGAAGGAGCAAGCAGGAAGATTGTGTCTATTTTACTGAATACAGAAGGGTAAGGAAGAGCATTAAAGCCCCACAGCGCTGATCATCCGCCCACTGAACGAGTTCACTCCCTGCCTGTGTCAGACAACTCACCCTGCTCTCTCCAAGACTAAGCCCGAGCGCAGGGCAGGGGACAGTCCGCTCCAGGGACCCCTCTCAGCAGGGAGGACAGGTAGGACTGCCGGAGGTTTGGCTCCTGCCCACCTCCACCTCCTCCAACACAATGCCAACAGCCTTGACACATGCCAACACCTCCGCAGGCCTGCACCCCATGGCATGCAAAACCTACCCTCCGGTGCCTTCCACAAAAACATCGTTTTGGTGGACTGCAGCGCAGCCTTCATGTTATTTCAGGCGCTTTGCTCAGTAACACCCCCCTCACACACACACTTAAAATAATAGTCATGTTTTTTGGCTGTAAGGGTGTACAGAATCCAAGGGGATGAAGGATTAAATGCCAGTTAGTGTGGACAAAGACTGTCTGCACTAAAGAAAGATAGCCCTAAGCAGTGCGAACATGAGCCATTCCTACCCTTCTAATATTTAAAAGTAAAGATACAGTGTCTGTGCTTCTTGGTTATCTTCTTCTCCAGAAATGTCAGCCCACACAAAACCACAGAAAACTCTCTACCTGCACTCTTCTCACTACAAACGGCAAATTTTCTTGCTGTTCACCACAGCTTTTCTGACACTAGAACCTGTGATAAACGAGAAAATAGTAATACAAGCTTTCTTAAAAAAAACAAATTCCCCTTATGTTCCCAAAATAACAAAACCCTATGTAGCAACTTTGCCTGGTGACTTGTGCTATAAGTTTTCCCACTAGGTTCTATAGCTGAAATAGGTCTGAAGGAAAAAAACTGGTAGAACTCTTTCCCATGGAACATACAGATTGGAGTAAACTGAAACATCTTGTGAATTTGTTTTGAAAACACAGAATCGTCTGAGTCAAAAACAGTAAAGCAACTCCCCATCCCCAGATAATTCATTTTGACATTTTCTAAATGAAAGTTTCAATTTCAAATTATGTCATGCCAAAGTGTTCCTCAATTGTATGTAAAAATATGAAAACTTAAAAATAAATCTCTAAAGTAAAGATTTGTTTCCAACACACTTTTTTCCAAATTTCTAGTTTGCCAAAGCTATCCTTTTTGGATGATACAGGATACCCCAAAAAAATAAAAACCAAATCACTGTCACTTGCACAATTCTTCAGTGCTGCAAAACTGACAGGATGGTATGGAACACGAAAGCACCACACACGAAACTCTGTACAAAACAGAAAATAGAAGAATCTTTTACACCCAAAAGTATAATTCATTTTTAATTTCAACCTAAAACCACAACCATGCTTAATTCTTAGGGGCTGATTCTGATATTATTGTCATTAGAAAAATAACCACATATTAACTCTACCTAAAAGAATGATAAAGCAAACAGTGTTAATCATTGAACCAACGAACTGCTTTTCTGGAGTCTCCATTTTTCAGCTGAAACAGAATGCCTTTTTAAGAAATATGATTGGGTTCAGTGCCTGAATTAGTGGGGAAAATTCATTGGCCTGTTTTACTTGGTAAGAGCACACATAATCATATTGGTCTCTGATGGCCTGCAGTATCTTCATCATCCTTATTTTCATACACCCAACAGGATTATCAGTAGCTGTTCCTGCCTCAGCCTGAACAGTTCTTTTCAGAAACACATCATCTTGCTCAGGAAGAACTACTGTTGCTCCTCAGATAAGTACAAGCTGGCTAATCTTTAAGTACTTGTTTGGTTCAGCATCATTTTCCTTCTGAAAAAAAATCTTTCCAACAAAGTACTCAGCATATCTTCTGGATATTGGATGCTACCCACTAGATCCTGCTGACAAGGATACATACATTAAAATAGCAGATCTCTTCTGTGAACACAGTTCTGTTGCCTGATGAGAGCAGGCATCCTTCTGTGAGGAGGAAACACTGAGCCTTGGTCCAAAGCTGCAGGGAGTGTTTATGGCTTTGAGTAGATCTTTGTAGGAAACAATCTTCTCATCCTTTCATCATAGCTCTATGAGAAATAAAATAGTTCATTAGCACTGACATCAGGAGTAATGTCACCAGCATCTGAGCCTTATATTTGTAGTTCAGGTTAACGTTTTCAAGATCAATCACACCATTCATCAATGTTAAAGCTCCAGATGTTGAGGGTGAACTCAAAAGCCCAGATAAATGTTCAGTTCTGGATTAGCTCTTCTTGTAGCACGTATAGAAGTCAAAAAAGTATCAGGAAAAAAAAAAAGAGGTCAAACAACAAATCCGAAACTCCACACGACTTATAGACTAGCCATATAAGCAGAGACAGACCTGAAGAAGAAGAGTCAGCTCGATTCTCAGACGGATTTCTTCTCAAGCACAATGGCTGTGGTACATCCTTCAAAGCACGTTGTAGTCAGAGGCGGTTGATTTGAATGGCTTCTGCTAGGTGAGAATGACCACCAGGCTGACCCTAAATATTAGTTTAGGTACCCACTCCTTCAGGTGACCACCACCACTCACACCTCACAGACCTCCTTCCAGCACCTCTCCCAGCGCACTACTAAAGCAGAGGCTGCGTTAGTCACAGCCACTTCATTTGTGGCAGAAGAACCTCGTCTGCTGCTAACAGATGCAGGGGGAAGAATCAATGCAGTTTGTTACCAAGCCTGCTGCCTTGCTATTAATACACTGCATGTAATGTATATGGAAAGCTGATAATATGACTGATATTATAAAATTACTGGAGTGTTTATATAATTTTTGTTTCTTCCCTATTTAGGGCATGTGCAATATCAACAGCCCCAAAGGTGTTAGGAATTTGCAGCTGTCATCTAGACTAAGAAGGGCTAGCCATAAATCTATGATTACAGTATCTTCCAGAAAAATATTGTGTGCGTGTGAGGTAGAAGAGTAAAGGAAGGGACATAAATTTACAGCAGAATGCAGGGCAAGGGATGAATCATCCACGTTACACTTGCATTCATAAGAAATGGTAGGTCAGAAGAGAAAAGACAGAGAAAGATATTTATGACAATTTATTCACTAAAAATTACCTCATTTGCCATACATGGAAAATCGGAGAGAATTCTGTGGGGCTGCTTGTTGTGAAGCAGTGGGCTTGGATGTCTCCTTAGACAGGTGTCTGGCTTTAAACAGTGGGATGTTGCTGTGAATCCTTTAATGTTTCTAATGCTGGATATATATCTAGACACCTCTAGATGGGAAGAGGATCAGCAGCTAGAAACTATCTAAGAATTAGGCCAGTTTTATTTGCAACCTCTGATCCCAGCCTTTTAGACAGAGCTTCCTTAGAAGGTTCAATGGTGAAACATGCATAATCCATCTGATCTTGTGGAAAGGATGGGTAAGAGTAACACTTTTAGGGCTATTAACTCAATGGAGGTTATGATCTGAATGAAACAACACGTTCAGGCCCCCCTGCCACAGATTTAGCCCAAGGAAGGTTTATAGAAATGCAGAGTGAGACGTCTTTGCCTGGGAAGGTTGCTACAGGCCATTGCAGGGGCTCGTGGCAGCTGTTGTTGAGTATGTTGAGGTATGTCCTCTGCCATAAGCCCAAAACTGCATCTCTCCCAGACAGAAAAGACAGCTGAAAGCACTTTGTGCCTTGCCAATGCTTAAGGGAAACGTGAGACACAACATTACCTGGCTTCCTTAAAGCTTTCACAGCAATTAGAAGCTTAATTTTAAAACTAAGATTACAGAACGCTTCAGCATTTGTTCTTCTCATGATCCTCAGTTAGCCTTTTACATACCTGTGCAGGTTATGTCCCAAACATTTAGATATTATAGATTACTGACTTGGTTCTTCTTACTGGGTACCACGCAAGACTTTCCTTGCACTTGAATTTAAGTACACCAGTACATATTCTTCTCATTTTTTTGATTCTGTCTGCAGTTTTATATGCCTTTAAAGCCTTTTTAATAGACAGGAAAATATTTAAGAGTGGTGTGAAGTAATCTCATTTGAAAGGGAGGTAACTTTCAGTGGCTGCAAATGACCGTTGGCATTGAAAACCTCATCAGATTCACTCACAGAGGGACAGACAAAAATGGATTTTTGTCTTCTGGCTTAGAGCCCTGCTTCTGGAAAAACTACAGGAAGAGCCTTGTTTCTTTTCAGCAAATCTTAGTGCTTGGCCAACAGTATTGGTCATTCTGCTCACAAGCAAGGATCGCTACTGTAAAAAGTGGGTTTGCAGTATCTAAATCAGCGGTATGAGGAAAAGAAGCAAGGAAAAAAGAGAAATAAGGAAGGTGAAATGCAGTGGATGACTGAAATAACCTCAAACCTACACCCAAGCTGTTAATAAGGCTTGAACAATCCGATATTCCCTTGGCTGCTCCTGTTGCTTATGAATGAGAAAATTAAGGGTTAATGTATGACTGAAGGTTACTTGTTTCTCTGCTGGTGTAGGCTGCTTTGCCCCGAATGACAGGTCTCTCCAGAAGCCCAGCTGCTGCCACGTAACTTCAAGAAAGGAATAGTGACTTTTGTCCAAAAAAAACCCTGTATATGACGATTACTGTTTTTGTGCTGAGCGCTGCTTTGGCTTACAGCTACAGCAGCCTTGTAAATTCATGAGTACCACTTGTGTCATGTCTTAAGCTTAAAAGGCATCCTGTTTTCACTAGTCTGTCTTCAACTTTTGTTTATTTTTCAAATATTTTTTATTTAACAAGCCACAACAGAATCCAGTGCACACTATCTGCTTCAGTCAACTGGGGATATGGAATATCTGTATCCTAGAAAGACCCAACAAGGCCTTGGGCAGAAAACAATTCCTGACAAGTAAAACACGTTAATAGATTTAGTCTCCTTTATGCTTGGCCTGGATTAGTCCTGTGCGCTCTAAAATAACTTCATGGCACAGAGCACTGGAGTTACGTCTCCAAAACATTCCTAAGGCTTGACATGTTGGGCTCTGCATATTTCACGGTCACACACACAAACTAAGCACCGATGCGTCTGGTATCTCTTCAGCTCATCCCAGGAGGTTCGTGTTGCAGAGTGCGAAGGGCTCCCCATGCAATTCCTGTTTCCAACACGCCGATACGCCTGGACCTCTCTGCTGATGAACAGCACCTACAACCTGGCAAGTGAAGAGTTTATGAAGCGAGTGTGTCGCCCCTACAGCGCCTTATGTTAATGAGGTCCTTTCATGCCCTCTGTAACACTGAGAGACAGTTCAAAAAGTTCAAGAAGGGTCGAAACACAAAGTTTGAAAGCTGCTCAGGCTCTTGAGAGGTGCTTACACTCAGGGGTGGCCAGTCGCCACAGACTGGACTAGGATGTAGTCTAGTCCCTCGCCAGGTAGCTACAACAGAGAGGCGGCGTTTGCTTCAGCAGGATTTATAAATCGTGGTATAAGGTCCAGCGCCTGCGTGGGAGCCGGCTTGTAGGCAAACCCTGAATCGCTTACCGCAGCCCAAGTGAGCAGCGACCAGCCATGCGTGGCAACAGCGGGGGGCCGCAGGCTGCCCCAGGTGGGGACTGCAGCCTGACCCAGGGGGGACTGCGGACTGCCCCGAGGGGGACCGCAGGTTGCCCTGGGGGGGGGCCGCAGGCTGGCCCAGGGGGGGACCGTGGGCTGCCCCGAGGGGGACCATGGGCTGCCCCGGGTGGGGACCACAGGCTGTCCCGGGTGGGGACTGCAGACTGACCCAGGGGGGACTGCGGACTGCCCCGAGGGGGACCGCAGGTTGCCCTGGGGGGGGGCCGCAGGCTGGCCCAGGGGGGGACCGCGGGCTGCCCCAGGTGGGGACCGCGGGCTGCCCTGAGGGGGACCATGGGCTGCCCCGGGTGGGGACCGCAGGCTGTCCCGGGTGGGGACTGCAGACTGACCCAGGGGGGACTGCGGACTGCCCCGAGGGGGACCGCAGGTTGCCCTGGGGGGGGGCCGCAGGCTGGCCCGGGGGGGGACCGCAAGCTGGCCCAGGGGGGGACCGCGGGCTGTCCCGGGTGGGGACCACAGGCTGCCCCGGGGGGGACGGCGAGCTGCTCCGGGGGGGACGGCGAGCTGCTCCGGGGGGGGACCGCAGGATGCCCCGGGTGGGACTGTGGGCTGACCTGTGTGGGGGACTGCAGGTTGACCCGGGTGAGGACCTCGGGCTGCCCCGGGGGGGGCCCCGGGCGGCGCCGCCGGCGCTGGCGCTGGCGCTGGCTCTGGCGCTGGCGCGGCCGCGGCGGGCCGGGCTCGGCGCTCGGCGCTCGGCGCTCGGCGCTGCGCTGCGCGGGGCAGGTGGCGGGGGCGGCGGGGCGGCGGGGCGGCGGGGCGCGGGCCCGGCTCCAGCTCCCCGCCCCCGGCCGCGCTGCCCTCCCCGTCGGGCTCTATATAAGCGGCCGCAATGGCCCTGGCGGCAGAGGCGAGCGGCGCCGCGGGGAGCCGGGCCGGGCCGGGACCATGCTGCCGGGCGGCGGGCAGCGCCTGCCCCTGCTGCCGCTGCCGCTGCTGCTGCTGTGCCAGGCAAGTGCGGGGCGCCCCGGGGGAGCGGGCGGCTGCCGGGCCGCGGGCCGGGGGCAGCCGGGGGCCGGGCCGGCCCCCTGACCGGGCCCTGGGGGCCGCTTTGTCCCGCAGGTGAGCGGCCGGGAGCCGGCCTGCCCGCGGCCGTGCGGCGCGCCGTGCCCGGCGGAGCCGCCGCGCTGCGCCCCGGGGGTGCCCGCCGTCCTGGACGGCTGCTCCTGCTGCCTGGTGTGCGCCCGGCAGCGCGGCGAGAGCTGCTCCCCGCTGCTGCCCTGCGACGAGAGCAGCGGCCTCTACTGCGACCGCGGCCCCGAGGACGGCGGCGCCACCGGCATCTGCATGGGTAGGTGGCGGCGGCGGCCCGGCCCCACGCGCGGCCTCCCGGCCCCGGAGCGGGGGGTGAAACTGTCCCACCTTTCCCCCGCGCCCGGCCGCTGCCGGCCCCGCAGGAGGCGAGTCCGCCCCCGCAGTGCCCTGCCCGCCCGCTGCCCCGGCGGCGCCTCGGCTCGGGCCCCTGCGGGCGGGCAGCGGCGGGCAGCGTGAGCGCCAGCCCCTGCTCCGGGGGCAAAACACGCCGGGACGGAGAGGGTCCCGACTGTCCTCCGAGTGACCCCCGCCGCCTTCCCCGGCAGTGCTGGAGGGGGACACGTGCGTGTTCGACGGGGCGATCTACCGGAACGGGGAGACCTTCCAGCCCAGCTGCAAGTACCAGTGCACCTGCCGCGACGGGCAGATCGGCTGCCTGCCCCGCTGCAACCTGGACCTGCTGCTCCCCGGCCCCGACTGCCCCTTCCCAAGGAAAGTCGAGGTGCCCGGAGAGTGCTGCGAGAAGTGGGTCTGCGACCCCAAAGACCAAGTGATTTTGGGAGGCTTTGCTATGGCCGGTGAGGAACTTCAATTGACACGGTCGTTGTGAGGGGAGGGTGACATCGTACTGGGAACGTCCATGGGGTTATCACATCCTGCTTTGTGCTGTGGGTTTTTTCTGATTTTTTTTTTCTTTTTCTCATCTAGAGCGACTAGTGAGTATACCAGTGGTTATGAGTAAAAGCAGAATTTTATAAGCCAAAGAAAAGATATTCATAGGATGAATGTGCGTAGCAGTTTTAAAAAGTAATTAACTTAAGCTAGGGCCCAGTTCTGGAAATGCTATTTATCTGATTCCAGTATGAGTGGAATAAAAAATGGACAAGCTCATAATCCTCTAAACATTATCTTCTTCCAAAAGGCAAAGCTGCAGCCTTGCTAGTTGCTCTGCAAGAATACGTTACATCATAAATACCATTCAAACAGCCTGGTTTACAAGAGACTTTCTTTTTCCTGAAATTCCCCAGCTATTACTAGTGGTCAGCATGCTAGCTAAAATGCCAACAAATTCCTGTCTGTCTGTGCTAGAGCTCTCATCATTATTGCTGGCATTAAAAGCATTACAAAGTACTTGGAGAAACAGTGCTTGTAGGCACAGTTAGTGGATCTGAAAAAAATCATCCCATTCCAAAACACAGAACTCGTAAAGTACTATTTATTTTCTCCAATCTCTTACTGATTTATGTCTCCCTTCCCTTTAAATTAAACTGTCAGGTTAACATGACTTTTCAAAAGCTGCTTTTGCTGGGAGTTAAGGCCACTGCATTCTCTCCCGGTCACTGCTCTGTGTCGTCTTAAGCAGTTAGTTATGCTGCAATGCAGCAAATCCATTTGAAAGAAACAGGCAAGAAGGATCCAGGATGATAAACTCTAATAACTTTGCAGAATGCTATGAAATGTCAGATGTGAGGCATGTAAGACATAAATGAACATGTTGTCACTTTATAGTGTCTCCTGTGTTTTTTGACAGTGACAGGCTAATCCATAACATGCCTATAGGTGGATTACCTGCATTCTTTTTGGCCGTGTTCATCCCTCCTGGATGTCCTCCTTTTTGGAGCTTTACCTTGCAAGAAGGCAAAAGTGCAGCTGTGAAGAAGCTTATCAGCAAGAGCTGTAGGGGTGACCCAGCTCGCTGCACTTGACTGGCTCCGTCATGTTGGCTCACTCTGTTTACTCCTATGATAACTGCTGTACCAAACTATAAAGTTGGCGATATTTGCATAATACAACTTAAACACTACCGGGAGGGCAGAACAATGATCAGCGTTGGTGATTGCTTTGAGTAGCTGTGATAACTCCTGAAATTACTTTACTTCCCTCTTGCCTCATACCACCCTGACTGTAATCTGTCAATAATTGATCAGGTTGGGTGACTATGACTGTGGGAACAGAGCACTGTATCTATTAGTTTATATAAATCATACAGTCACTCTCAAATCATATTTAATGTCAATATTTTTGTGACTTAGAACAGATTTGTGATGTATTTTTGTTAAAAACAATAAGGAATAAAGAGCTTTTAAAGAGGATTTCTAAACTCCGTTAACAAATTGACAGTAGTACTTCCCATTTTGGACTTGACTGGACAGAAACTCACTTCTCTCTCTAATTCAGGTTATGGCAGAAAGGCAGAAATTTATTCTGCTGATTACACTGACATGCACCTATCTGCAGTCTTTAGATGTAGAAAGTTGCTGCCCAGGGCTCCTAAAAAGGCAACTTTTAAAATGACTAAGACCTGTCAAAATCATCGATTTGGGATTTTTTTTTTCTCTCATCTCACTTGTTTCCTCCCAAATGTAGAAGAGCTCAGATATACTGGATTCTCACATTAAGTCGTTCTTGTAATAGAGTTTCCTGTGGGGTTTTGTCTCCAGCATACAGACAGGAGGCCACACTGGGGATCGATGTGTCCGATTCAAGTGCCAATTGCATTGAGCAGACAACAGAATGGAGTGCTTGTTCCAAAAGCTGTGGCATGGGCTTTTCCAGTCGGGTTACCAACAGAAATCAACAGTGCGAGATGGTGAAGCAGACACGGCTTTGCATGATGAGACCTTGTGAAAATGAAGAGCCATCTGATAAGGTATGATGCCAGCAGGAACAGGGGAGCAGGGCCTTTTCCAGCAGAGTTCCAGGGTTGCATATTTCTGTCTAGAGTGCCCCAGATACAAGCGGATGTAAATACACCCTCTAGCACATGTGCAGCAAGCCCAGTGTTTCTGGAAAGCATTAGACTTGCCTGTGTGTTCAGGAGCATTGCACTGCATATGCATATCATTTGCGCCATCCCAGCTAGATCAGATGTATTGCATGTGCCGACTGTCTTGGCAGCTCATGCAGTCTAACATCTCCCACAAGCGCTGTTGTACTCCTTGTGTGTGTACTTCAGAGCTTCTCCGGTCATGGGGAAAGGATGCGTCATATTTCTAGTCTATTGGGCATCCTGGAACTGCAGACAAATGTGCAACACCTTGCAAAAAGTGTTCAGGTAAATTGAGCTTTATCTTAATCCTCATGGAGCTTTTTCCAAAAGCAAATCCAGCACTGACACTTCAGGTGCTATAAGTGTGTATCTAAGTGAGCTGCCTTTTTTGCTGTTTCTACACGTTACACATTCTCACTGTCAGTGAGGATAACATGTAGCTACATAAGCGGGCCATCAGTGTATGCAGTGTCCTGGGTGATGGAAAGCATGCTGAGGCCTTTGCAGAATACTCTGTGCAGTTTTAAACACTGTGTTGAAAAGGATGTGAAACATTTGGAAAGAGTTGAGGAGAATAACAAGAATGATCAGAGGTCTAGAAAACATGTTCTGCTGGGAAAAAATTGATTGATTGATTGAACTGATACTAAAAGCAAGAGAATGGAGATGAGTTCTCATAACCATGTTCAGATATTGCAGCCTGTTCTGAGTTCATGGTGGATGTGACAGGAAGTGAGGAGCTTAGACTGCATAAAAACAACGACATGAGCAAAAACTTTCTGAGCAGTAAGAGCAGGGAACCATTAGGGTTGTCTGGAGCAGTTGTGGAGTCTGTCACTGGCGACTTCCAAGAACAAGTTAGACAAACATATACTAATAATGACGTGGGTAAGGCTGATCCTGCCTTGAGTCACAAGAATGGGCAATGACTTTTGGCCCTCTTTTATTCCTGAACCTAGTCCTGTGTCTTACTTATTTGGCTTCCTAATTCTCTGGTGGAACCACACTAGCCTGAGAAGTTTTCTGGTGGAGTATAGTTTGATGATGAATGTTGGCTTGTCTTAGCATGTAGTCAGATGACAGCAATGAGTTTTAACAGTGTAATCTATTATTTATCATTTATTACTGGCATATGTAATATGTAAACTAAGATGTCAAAGGCACACCTCATAGGAGTGAGAACTGATAAGTAGCTTTTGAAGTAGCTGCAAAGTCTTATTGGTGTAAAGCTAGCAAAGACAATGAATACAAGTTTTCAGAGTGGATCTACATCCTTGCATGTCATTTTTTAACTGCATTCTGTCTTATGCTGTGATATATTTAATGTCTCTTCATATTTCTCTTAGAAAGGGAAAAAATGTATCCGAACAAAGAAGTCCCTGAAAGCTGTTCGCTTTGAGTACAAGAACTGCACAAGTGTGCAGGCATACAAACCTCGTTACTGTGGCCTCTGCAATGACGGGCGATGCTGCACCCCACATAACACCAAAACAATCCAGGTCGAGTTCCGCTGTCCTTATGGCAAGGTCTTAAAAAAGCCAATGATGTTGATCAACACCTGTGTTTGTCATAGTAACTGTCCTCAGAGCAACAATGCTTTCTTCCAGCCATTAGATCTAACATCTAGTGAAGCAAAAATATGAAATGCTTTAATTAGGTGGCTCAAAAGGTATAAATATTTTATGTAAAACTTGACCCACAATCAGGTGAATGTAAGTGCATATTTAAAATATCTAGGACTCTTTCTAAACAGTCTAGACACTTTTTTTTCCTATAGTTTATTAAATACCTCATTTTACATTTCCCCCCTCCAAATATCTTTTATTCACTTGAAGGAAATTTTGTACCTTGGACAGAGCCTTCTTTTTTTGTTGACAGTGGTGTAAAGCTAGTTAAATGAGCAGCTAGTCTCTCCGTGAATTACAGGAATTATGCCACTAACTTCAGTGGCCATATGACTGGGCTCTTTAGTAGCAAATGGATTCCTTGGGGAATGCATCATACTGTATCGCATAAGCTTCCAGATTCTTAACTTTAATTTGCATAATATATATAAATACTTATGCAGCATTCGTTTTCCATTCTAATGAAATTCTATTTCTGATGATAGTAAAAATCTTACTGATGAGAGTGTTGAATTCTTGTGGCTTATAAAATATTTTCTGTCTGTACATCTGACTTTCTCCGAGGATTCAGTTCGCACAGAGCCCCTGATGTGACAAAACTAAGATCTCTTATCCTGAAGTATAGGAGGCTGATAGCTGATAGCAGTTAAATTTCGCTTTGGCAGCTTCTCCAGCAGCCTATCCCAAACCCACTGAAGTCAATGACTTAGGGGGACTTGGTTCTAACCAATGTGTGTCTGTAGATACAAGTGTTAGGATGCAAAAATAAGAATTATGTAAATTCCTCTAAAACACTAACTGTATCATATGGTGCTTCATATAACAGAAAGGTGTATATGTAAATAGAAACTGTATATATTGTAATGTAACTTTTCTGTACTAAATAAATAAACTTTATATGATCCAAAATATTTTTCCTGAAATTGTTCTTTAAACTACCAACTTTTAACAGCTAAAAGCAGCGGTAAGAGAAAATGGTCTGCAGATTCCAGAAGCAGCAGTTAAAATCAAAAGGCTCAATTTTGTGATATGCTTAGTGCACCTCATCCTAATCTCTGACCTGTCTAACAGAGATGCAATGTTTTAGTGCCAGGAGAAGAGGAATAATTTGTGAGGAGTAGGCTAGAAGAGAGAATTTTTAGGGTAAGTTTGCCTGGGAGACTGGCTGGTGTAAAAAAAGTTAGGTTTGGATGAAGTGTGCCCTGAAAGGTAATGGTGGAGGAGGAGTGTGATCTAGAGTTTTGGCTTGGGAGCATAGAGAGGGTTGTTTGGTTTTTTTAACTGTTTTTTCTCCCTTACCTGTTTCCCACAGTGGTTTTTGCAGAGCTCTAATGAAGGTGGTATAGTTGTCTTCCTACAGTGATAGCTGAGAAAAAATTCATGTGCTAAAGTGTTTTGTGTAGTAACAACCAATAAGTACTTACCTGTTGCGCTCTGAAGTGATAAGGAAGTATTTAGTTGCATCTTGCAGCATTTCTGCCTCACAAGCGCGGCCGATGACCCTGCGTGTGCTAGCTGCTGTACAGCAGTATCCCCCAGGAGGACAGAGGCTGAGCACGGCTGTTTTGTATATCTTAGCTCGTGTATGTTTGAATTGTGGATTGTGCAGTCAGGTCATAAGCACGCTTGTGCAGACATGCAGCTGCCTAGACTGTGGAACCAAGCCCAACATGGTCCCTGTCTCTCTGTTGGAGATGCCAGAGTAGTGTCTATGCCACAGCCATGGTCTTGATCACTTATGTGTGGTAAAAAGCAGCTTCTATCTCTTGCAAAAAAAGGCAGAAAAGACCAAATGGGTGTGTAGTTCTTTGAAGGAGTTGATAACATCCATTTGGAAATTCCTCGGATATGCAAAGGTGCAATTCAGCTCCGTGTTAAGACTCCTATATCCAGTGTCTGTGTGTAGGTTTCTAAATGCCCATTTTAGCCAATGGAGCCCAAAGTAAACTGTGAGCAAGGATCAGCAGCAGAAGTTTCTTAGTAACTTTTAAGACATCCTGAGGCCTTGGCACTAAAACCCATACTGGTTCAGTTAAATTTAGATGGATCTTTGGTCCTCACCTGGACGCTTGCATGAGAAGCCTCAGGAATTGTACCAGCGACAAACTCCTTTGTAATCCTTGCTGTTGTTATCCAAACAGTCCTGACTGCTTTATGCTGTTCAAAGGGCTGGAGCAAGACTTGTCTTGCCCTCATCAGGAGCATGCTCTTGCACACTCACTGGCCTTCCCCTGGTTAATTTCTAATGTAGAAAATTTGTAAAGTCCTTCCTCCTTTTCCTCCCCAGCAGCCTCATGCGCTAGGAAATCCAGAGTATGGGATAGGACAATCCCAGGACTCCTCTAAATGGCTAAGGAAGAGCTAAGGAACAGGTAAGAGTCTGGGAGAGAAGAAAAAAGGATAACTCAGGCTACTTTCATCTCCATCTCCATCAGGCCCTCTGAGGTTCAGGCTGGATTGTACAATGCTTTTCTAACTTCAGGCAAGCTATCAAATATTCCTCTGAATCATCTTGCAAATCAAGTGTGTCTTAAGTTGAAAGAGACACATCAACTACCAAGCAACACAGCATTTGGTTATCTGGCCAAATCTGAACCATCTTTGGATTAATTAAACCTAGCTGACCCCAAGCCAGTAGTAATTAGAGAGGAAGGTGGTCAGCTACCGACTTTCTAAGAAGCAAAAGTTGCATTCAATCACTTTATTTTGACAGCTCCTCTATTCCTTTCACACTCAAATAAAATATTTTTCATTTATACTTGTGCACCAGCTTATCCTAGTTGTGTTGCTTCTCCTTTATCCCTCTGCTTTACCTTCATGTTATCTTGATTTCCACATAATTCCTTATTCTTTCCTTGGACTGGAGCTTACAAGTGGAGCACAGACACCAGAGAGAAGCCGTTCAGTAGGTAGCTTCCTCCTTTCAGGCAAATTGAAGGTCTCATCTGCAGTATGAACCCATGACCCTTTATACATCAACCAAGACCATCCACTATTCTAGGTTTGTGTTTTCTTCCCCACCAAGGAAAGGCATTTAAAGTCCTATATCTTAGATGAGACATAAGCCCAACTGCCTGTTGAGGTCCTTCTTGCAGATCGTCCATCACTTCCTCTGAAGGGACTACGAGCACTGTGGTATATGAGCTAAATTTTAACTTGAGTAATCCCATTTGCCTGTTTAACTATGGTCTTCACTTCAGTGCATTCAGTGCCAAAATGCCTCCTATATCTCACCCTAGTGCTGCTCTATGTAATCTCTATACGTCTTTGATCCACTTTATGAGAAGACAGCTGCACTGTTACGAGCCTTCACAATCTCCACAACCTTCACAAAAGAAATTTTCAAATACTTATTGCTTATCTTTATTCACACCAGAATTATTATGATCTCAGTGTCTTCTTACAACTATGCAGCACATCAGCAGGTAAAATGTCTTTTAGAAAGGAATACAAATGTTTTCTCTGGAAAAAAGGAACCAATGATCTGCCCTAGTTCTTCAGTCTTTCAGACTATTTACAATACACCAATTTAGTGGCTATTTTTAACCTCACCTTAGCTGATACAGCTTTTCATTTGGTAACAGTTTTGTTTTACATTCATTTAAACTTGTTTTACTTTAATATGGACAGTTACTAGCTTAGGCTTCGAGCCAATTTCAGTGTGTTCCTGCAAGAGGCCATGGCACTAATTTAATTAAAACACAAGACAATGAATTAAGCCTGTGACATTTTTATATACAAACTCTAATGGTGAAATCCTCAACTTTTCTGTTTTAGAGCTATGATTTTCCCAAACAAGCAAAATTAAGTTACCTAGATTGAGCAAAATTAAATTAAGCAAATTATTCAAATGTCAGTTATTCATTTTAGTGTCTCCCAGGATTCCCATCAGAGCATCGCTGGGAACATCGCTGAACGTTCAGTTCCCTGCTTGATAATGAAGCCATACGGCTTCATTAAAGCAACAAGCTTCTCAAATTTAAGCTACTTTAAATTTGTTTAATGCAGCAGTCAGATTTCCAAAGATACTCTGAATAGAGACACCATTAAACTTGCTTTCACCTAGTATAAGAGTGACTGAAGACTGTGACTAAGCCATCACAACTGCTCTTTCTTCAGTAGTGGGAGTTTATCCACCTCTCTGCTCAGTCCTATTCTCAGCAGGCATTTCAAGCAAAAATCAAGCAAAATGAGCTTGAGGTGGGAGTATATATTCTGTCTGATTTGCAAAGGACACTTCAAAGCATTTATTTCCTGGCTGGTCTTGGGAAGGTAATTAACTGTTTCATTTTAGCACCATAGTAGGAGTTTTTGCTAATTGCAAATCTAAAGAAGAGCAAATATACTTTTTTATTATTATTTTTAACTGCTTTTTGAGTTCTGTCAATGAAACAGAGGCACTTTTTCATTCTCTTCTAAATCACTTACTTCTGTTTTGGGTATATTTAGCTACACCTATGAAAGCCACTATTCAGAGTTCAGGTCATTCTTTCTCTGTGCTTGTACAAACCTGAAAGAATTGGGGAAAAAAAACAAATATAAATATTGCAAATTTGAATCTTTTTTTCTTCACTGATTGTATGAGGGGGCCATCTGTCAGCCTCCTCAGCTAGATGCCTGACATTAGAGAGAAAAATCTCACAGGGAGTAAAATTTTACCACCAATTTCAGTAAGATCATGGTTTCACCCTTTGTGTTTTCCAGTATAGTTTCAGGAGTAATACAGTAAAAAATGCAGGAAAAATAGAGTATCCCTATTTTTTTTCTTTCTAGTCCAAGCTATAATTTACCTTCACTCTGTTTTTATTTATTTATTTATATGTGTGTTGGGGGGGGAGATGAAAGGGAAGGGAATTTAGTTACTGTTTCTAGACCTAATCTTTAGATCTCATAACAAATCTGAACTTCATGAAATATGATCATATATCTCTCATCTGACAAGTTACTGCATGGGAATTTGTATTCTCAATTTTTTGAAGTCATTGTGTGTGTGTGTGTATGTATATATGTATATATGTATATACACATACCTATATACACTTTTTTTTACCAAAGCCTTCTGCATTATTTTTTGTTTCATAAAGCCACTCTAGTTATGTCTACCATAGTATATTTTCTAATATGAGATCTCCAGTACAGGCACAAACTTTAGTGTGACCTGCAGGAAAATTCTGCTCTGATTTTCCCATTGCCAATCCCAGTTAATGTATTATAGAGGTATGAAGAACTGTTCTCTGACCATAAGATATTCAACTGGCATCAGTTGAAGAGACCTACCATGCAGGTGTGAGAGGAACCGTATATTTGCAAATATTTAGTAATTGAGCTTTACGTTGGCTTAAATGGCTGCAGTTATGACCATTAGTCCTATAAATATGCATTTTGAGCTAAAAGCCTGTATATTCATGATAAAGCACATTTTTAAAATCTAGTGTTCTCTCTATGGGCTGTGGAGGGAGTGCAGATGCTTGCCTGCCTGCCAGTCAGCTCGCTAAGGTGGCATGAAACAGCCTCATGCAAAGCCTCCCCCCTCAGCCGCAAAGTAGGGACTAGTCATCGCCATCAATTGATTTATAGATTAGCAAACAGAAAAAGAATACTTATTTACATCCCTGCAAGCAGATTTACCCATCCTGGACAGGTAAGAAGTCATATTAAAATAGTGAAGAAAATGCCCCACTGACCTAAAATGCTTCAGTGTTCATATGGTTGCTATTATTCTCAGCAGAAGAATGAAATATTGCACAAAAAATATTGCATTTCAGTTCGTACAGATAGACCTGTATCTCTCCTCCTCTCTCAGCCTCTCAGCCTTTCCATGCTGTGCCGAGTTTGCTTCTCTCCTTGTTTTGTATCCGTGTCCATGCTTTCCTCCACAAAGTGCTCTTTTTCTCCCAGCTCTCAAAGCCTCGTCCTCAGTATTCATTTCTCCTGCAGTGCCCTCAAGTGGAAAATTCAACGTCCCTCTCCCACTGCCAGAGGCCTTCCCCGGGCATCCTGCCCATCCCATGAGTCTTGGGGCCCTCCGGGTCTGTGGGATGTCCATCAGGGCCGTGAAAACCTTGCTGCTCGGAGCTAATCAATCAGAGCTTTCCTCAAAATAATCAAAATGTAATCTCGCCAAAAGGGAACCATTTTCAAGGGAGTTCTAATGAGGGGAAAATGTGTGGAGGGTTGAGGTCAAACCTCTCCAACACCACCTTGTTGGGCACATTAGAGACCTGGACTCAGCACCCTGTCTTGCCTGGTTCAGTGTAATCCATGCATCAGGCTGGACAGAGCCCTGATCCTACAAATATCCTAGGACTGTACTCTAACAGTCAGCACAGAAAAGTATGCACATGTTAAACCCTGTGGGAGGACTGCTAGTTTGTTTTGAGGTTTTTTCCCCCCGCCGCTCTGTTTTTAATTAAAGAATTGCACTTCAATACAATGATGGTTTTCTGTGCAGAAAGAAACAAATCCCAGAAATCCTTGCATGGGTTGAGGCAGAATTAAGTCCTCTGAATTGCTTTAGTAAACAAACAACTACAGTCACTGAAACGCTCAGAAATTTGTACCCTGGCCAATTTGTAAAAATCGTGTCTTCAGATTGCTACCTTTGGGGCTGATTCTGGAACAAAATGCAGCTCTGGGGAAAAGAATCAGAATCTCAACTTTTTTATACGCCTTTGACATCCTACAACTAATGCAGCTTGTGACTCTGATTTTGTGGGGCACGCATGTGTGACTGCATTAAAAGGCCACAGCTCTGGCACAGGGCGCACGTCTAGGGCCACGCAGCTCCGGCAGCAGGGCGGCGATTGCTGCCGCGGCCCCGCTGCACCGCTCGACGGAGCAGGGCAGAGGGGCCCCCGGCAGAGCTGCCGGCCACGCTGGTCTCCCTACGATATGGATCTCAGCCAAACGGCCCGGTTCTGCTGCAAACCCTGGAGAAGGGGGACACCTGCTGGTTACAGGTCACGTTGTATCGCGAATGACGATATACTTTATTTGGTTCTGCTCCTAAAAGAAGCAATAGGAGCATCTAGAAGGATTAGGCCAACTGGTATTACTTATGACAATTTAGTTACCATCGATTACGTGGACATTAATACTGAGGTAGGGCAGAAGTTACCTTAATTGCTGTCCCACTTTTAAATGTATTCAAATTATATTTATTAGCATTATGGTAGGCCATAGCCACCCTGGAGACCTCATTTGGGTTGGTGTAGAGCTACAACACAAAGAGACATTTCCGATCCCAGAAACTTTACAGTTAAGTGAGAAAGACACAAAGGATGAGGGAAAGGAGAGGCCCTTTCCCCTGGTTAGCACACAAGGCAGTAAAAGCTCAGAATATATGAGCAACTCCCCTCAGCACACACAATTTGTGGTAAAACCAGGAAATGAGCCCTTTTCTCTCAAGTCACAAACTACTGCCTTAACCACAAAGGCTATCCTCCTCCTCCTCCTCCTCTTTAGCCGTTCAAGTTGATCCTTCACTTCAGAGGACCATGCTGCAGTGGAAATGTAAATAGATGTATGCATAAATGTATGCATGTATATAGGTGTGTATATGTATTATATATGCATATATACACACACACACACACACACACACACACACACACACACTTTTGGTGAACCGGAGAGGTCTTGCGCACTACATAATGCTTTTGCAGACTAGTAAGACAGCAAGGTGTTTATTCATGGAAATCTAGGATCTCAAGGAATGTGACTACTTGCTGCTTTGGGTGTACAATACACGCTTACCTATGACAGTATTGAAAGCCATCATATTTTTGGGTAACAAGTTGCCTGCTGGAATTTTGCTTTGCATTTCTCTCCCAGCTCTAGGAGCCAGGCGCCAGCATGCGCTCCCAGGGCACCTGGCACACAAAAAGGGAAGGAGGAGAAAGTCCCTGCTCCAGCCTTCGGACCTGGAGCAGAGGGAAGGGGCAAGAGCTGAGCCTGAGAGATTTGGCAGGGCCTCAGTGTGGTCGCAGCTGCAGGCTGAGTTCTTTAAGATATCTTTGCTCTTTTATTTCAGCTTATTTGGGTTTTTGGTGCCTGAACAGAGACAATATTTTTCTCGTCTTACTTCACATTTGTTCAACATTTTGAAGACCCCCAAAGAAGACATGCAGTTGAAATTCAAACACTTAGCTTCACCCAAAGTTTTTCAGTGTTTCCAGGAAAAGATGTTTTCTGGATTTACCACGAGGGGGAGGCAGCTGAAAAATTATCAGATGCCCATTTTTGGAACTCTGGTTTTTTTTGTGTGAAAACAGCAGGATATCCACAAAAGGAGTATAAGCAATCTGACCCCAGGCTTAGAGAAAATATTAACCTTTTCGCAGCTGTTATTGACTCATATCCTTTAACGTAAGGAATTTTTTTAAGTCTCATAATTGCAGTTAGAATAAACTTAGCATTTTTCCAAGGGAAGGAAATCTGCTAATTGAAAAAAAAAAAAAGCTCTTGCTTCTGTGCATGTGCTGAAATAACAGAAAGAGTCTCTCCAGAATTTAAATCAACCAGCAAATGCATCTTGCATGTTTAGTATGAAGCAGATCAAAGAAAAGAGTCTTCCTAAATTTCATATGCTGCATATTGAATCCAAAAATATGCATTTGTACAGAAAAGTAGCTGCTTGTTATAATTAGATTATTCTCATCACTCCAAATCTCTTCCCTAACCCAACTAATCTTGCTGTGTGTCTACAACAGACTTTTTTAGGATGTAACTATCAAAACCTAAGGACATGAAAGGAGACAGAGCAATATCTAAGGCCACCGGAAACCTTTCACAGCCCCAAAACCCAGCTGATGAGGCAGACTAAAGGAAGACAAGGCAGAGGGAGGGCAGCTGCCTTGCCCACGGTCACCACCAGATCGGTGGCAGAGGCCAAAATAAGAGGCACTAGCAACGTATCTCTTGGCTGGTGGTTTTTTTTCTTCTTAAGTAAGTGATGAAAGTGAAAGGAGGGGTCTCTCTTAGGCTCTCCCCAGGGATTGTACCTCACCAGGCAGGCGAGCATTCGAAGGCCAAGGTCGAAGTGAACATGTAGCCATGAAAAGCAGCTAGGGGACCCTTTGGGAACACTAACTGTGAGCACATGAGAAACGGTCCTCTCCCCTCTCTAAGTAAAAGCCTCTATCAAAGATTGGCATTCAATAGCAAGCCTGCAGAATAGGCCACCTTTGAAAGCTATAATGAATAACCTCGAAAGAAACCCTTATAAAATCTTAAACATGTGCAAGATACTAGCCAAGGGCTTAATAAAATACACAAGCCCCACACGCAAAAAAACAGGCAAAACAAACAGAAACCTATGGCAACTCCAAACATAACAAGATGGATCTCATAAGGGGGAATTAACAGTAAATCTCTCAGTAACGTGCCCTTCGTGGCCAGAGGTCTGCTATCTCCCCAGGGTACGGAGCACAGAGAAACCAAATTAAACTGTGGTTATCTGCTGTCTCTGGTGAGATTCACTTAGCTGCACGTCAGAGCCCAGTGGGCAGTTAAAGCCCGGGCCCGGGAGTCGGAAAGTCTGCGCTGGGTTCCCAGCTCCGCCACAGCCTTGCTGCGCAGCGCTGGGCCGGTCACTCCGGCTTTGTTTGCCTCAGTTTGCCTTAAAAGGTGGGCATGGCGACAGTGCTGTAACGCCGAACGACACTGCAAAACTCTTTGTACGTCTGCCCGTACCACTACCAAATGGGCTGGTTTCGCGATACTCGCCATCACGTATTTTTGAGTTATTTGAAGAGCAGCCTGCCTTGCCACTAGGAAACAGGACCGTATCGTATGGCAACTATGAAGGGGAACAGCTATGCAAGCTTTGCAATATATCACTGCTGCAAAGGTACCTTCACCCCTGCAGTTACGTGACACCCTGTTCAATAGAGCCAAGACCAGACAATGCACGTTTTATGCCCTCCCCGTGAGCTGGGCAATTTACAGCTGGTTTCTCACAGCCTGGGGTAAGCTCAATTTCATAGAATAGAAATCCTGGAAGAAATTCTCAGCCCTTAGTGCAAATCTAGTAATGTCACTTGGCAAGTTCTCTGCCCATTAGGCACACTATTTTCCCATGTTTCCACAAAGTGAAAAATCCCTGAGCCAGCCCAATTTCGGATGCAGGCATATGTAACCACACACAAAGAAATTTGCAGGAAAGTTGGTTGTGAAGGAGGGCTACAGCCAATGGCAAAGGACATGAAGATGGGGTACAGGAACATGGGACAACAGTATGCTTAGAGAGCTAGGTCCTGGCAAGACAAGGGCGCTCATCCTGATTGATATTTACTTCAAAGCAGATGGAGGAAAGTCAATAGAGCCATCCCAACACACAGAAGAACAAGGAATCAGCCTACAAAAATGCTTGCCACAAAAGGAAGTATTTACATTAAACACTGCATCCATTTTAAAAGAGAACAATGAATATTGCAAATTCCAGCCCTCAAGATTTAGAAATGCCACAGATAAAGCTCCCTGTGTGAGGTGTGATCTAAACAGGCTCCAGCATCAGTCTCACCCCTTATCTGCTTTAAGAGTTGAATCTGGGTGTTGCAGACCCCATTGCAGGCAGAGGGTCTCCAGGAGCCCAAGTCGTCCCTGCGTCCTGTGTCTATTGTGAACCCCAAGAAGCCCTCTTTGAGGATAGCAGGTATCTTGGATAGGATCCAAAATAGCAGCTGGAGCTATTAAACTGCTATTAGCAATAGCAGTTTGTCTCCATGATGCCAAACCAAGATGATAGGGACCAAGGTAGTAGAAGCTGGTTTTCCCTTGCAGACAGACAGGGAAGTAAATTGAATGGGCCAAACAATCTATGTTATCTCTGTAAAAAAGGCCAAATCAGCCAGGATGAAGTTGAAATGACTGTAATGGAGATGTTCTTCTTGAGTACAAACCAAATATGGGTTCTCCCTTTTTTCCTCAACACTGGACCCGTACATGGACCTTACCTGACTTCTCAAGGCCTGTTAGTTCAAAGTGCCTCTAGTTTATACAGTTTGAGACATATGTTCCCTTATGGGAGTATAAGTAAATCTTGAATTTGTCACTTAGGAAAAATATTTTTAAATAATTTAAATTAATGAATTAAATAAAACAACTTCAGACAGCTTTATTGCATCTAAAAAGCCAAAATTACATGCCATGTGTGACAGACATTAAGATACACAGAGTGAGATCCAACAGCTTGTGTCATACGATGTTCTTCTCTTCGCTTCTAACTTCAGTCAAATCTTTGCTCCTATGTTGCCTCACAGGCTCTTTTTCTTGTCTTGCCTTTTTTAAGATGAGCTCCTTAAAGGGCCTGCCTAGGGGCACTGTAGTTTTTACACTGTCATTTTTAGATGTTGCTATATTTCAAATAAAGATGTCATTTACATTTCACTTCTAGGAATGGAAAAGAAGTAAAAGAAAAGAGGACAAAGTAGATCAAGAATAGGAGGCCAGGAAGCAAGAAGCAATGGAAATACATTAATAAGACATCTGGGTCATCACCCAATAGAAAGGATCCAAAGAACCAGAGAAATCTTCACAAACTGTCATGCACACATAGAGGAGCGTTGCATAGGGAACACTTTCTGTAAATGACTTCAGCAGCTGGGATATGAAAGGTGAGGACCAGTCCTCCAGCCTTCAGAGGCCTCTCTGTTGTGTGCCATTTGCAGGTCTGTTTTCCACTGTTTGATTTCATGTTTGAAGTTGTCTGATATTCGCATCCAGAAAATCACCACAAGAGAATTGAATCAGGATGTGTTCTAAGACGCTTTATTTTCCCAGGCACTCCTTCTACCCACCTCCCAAGTCTCAGAATCATACTGCATACGTAAATAAGAAACAGGGTTGTGAAATCACCCCCAGCATGATGGAGCCTGAGGCCCAGCCTCTGCAGACTGTGTTGTTCAGCCTGACCTACGTGAAAAAGTAAAAAGTGATGCAGGATCTGATTCCTGATGTGCACACAGTGCTGTTGGTAGTGAGCCAGCCTGTGCAGAACTCCTTGTCACTGTGTGTTATGGTCTTTCTCCAGAGCACTACTGTTTTGATCTGGTTTCAGTAGTTCTCTATAGTTCCGAGTAAAAGCCAATTGTACAGAAATTAATTTTTTCTTTAGGGAACAAGTCAGTATTTTTATGGCAGTAAAGACAACAGCATGAAAAAGATGAATATTCTCTGTTCTTGTGGCCCACATCTGTAAGACAGCCAAAATAAAGATCCACAGCATCTCACAGATTGCAGTGAAATTACCACAGAAATAAAATTGCCACATGCCCCAAACTTGACCATGCTCTAGACACTTCTAAACTTTGAACCAGTTTGACTCTAGAGTCTGTTCTAAGCTTTACTGTATTA
Organism: Apteryx mantelli; assembly: GCF_036417845.1. Classification (NCBI taxonomy): domain Eukaryota; kingdom Metazoa; phylum Chordata; class Aves; order Apterygiformes; family Apterygidae; genus Apteryx; species Apteryx mantelli. The sequence goes on along the minus strand of NC_089979.1, from coordinate 14,745,589 downwards.
TTGGCCTTCTCTGTCAAGAAACAGTATCAGACAACACACACAAAGCAGGTGCTTACCTGAAACAAGATTTTAAGAGTCTTGGAAAGCACTTTCTGAATAAGAAACACATGAAAATCCCAGGATAAATTCTTCCAGCTGATATTTATATCACCACTTGGATACAAACCTAACTATCTCTACCTAGCATGATGGTGCTTGTGTTTATAGCTCTGGTAGGCTAGATTGCTATATTCTAGCAATACAGGTCATCATAAATTATGATAATAATAGATTAAATGTGGAATTTGTGGAAAATGTGGAATCCACACAAACACCTGGAACTCCTGTAATTTGGACAGCACTTGTGCCTAACCAACAGTAACTAAAATTGTCAGACCTCTGGGAGTCTGGACATTGTAAAACCAACCTAGATTCAATGAGAAAAACACTGCATTTTGGTCAACACGCCATCTTCTAAGCTAACCAAAGAGCATTCTGGTTTGGGCCGAACTAAAGCAGGCCATTGCTCTGCACAAAGCATTTCTCCGCGGATCCATATAAAGTGATTTCACTGCTGCCTTGCTCTGCAGTCCCAAACTACTAGAATTGTTAGGACATGTCACTCTTCTTGTCTCAGCAAGGTTTGACATCTGAACTGGTTAGTGCATCTGGTCCTGGCTCACACCAGCCCTGGGAACGTTCTTGTGGACCTGGCTGATGGCTCACAGTTCAGAGCCACAATCAACTAAAGGAAGAACAAAGCATTACAATGGGAGACATGGATGAACCTGAGAACTGGAGGGACAGAAACAGGATGAAACTTTATGGTATATGATGCAAAGTTGTGCATTTTGGGAACTATCAAAACTATTTAATATAAAACACAGGATCATGATTTGAGAACACCAGAGAGGATTGTTTGTTATATGTTTTCTTCTCAAACACCCATCGTCAGTAAAGGTGAACTTAAGCTAGAGTAGATGCAAAGAAAATGGGAACAGGAGGCCTACCTCACAAGAGACTACTAGAAGAATCTGGTTTAGCCTGGAGTAAACAGCAATGGAGAGGAACTGTGACTATAGCTACATGAAAGCAGATGAAAAAGAGCAAAAGAGCTAATAAAGCTAACTAGCAAACCTGGTCCAAGAACAAATGAGTGCAGAGTGGCAATGAAGAAATTTAGGCTGGAAATTAAAAAAAGGACTCCTGAGAAGTTCAACAGCATGTTCCAATAAGAAGAAGAAAAAGCACAAAAACAAATCACTTCTAGGACCGTGCTTATTAAATTTATTCCCACCATATGTTTTCCAGCAATAGGAAACAGCTCAAGTTTGAGGTTAGATTACTTTACAGACCAAGAGCTGGGACACTGAGCAGTCCTGGCTAGCATAATCTTACCAGTGAAAGCCGCTGAGAACCTCACTGACACCTGAACTTGACCGGGATGTAGAAATTAGTCTTTTACTCTTCCTAAATGTGTTCAGAGGCTCAATCTGAAGTGTTAGGTTTACTCTGGGAGTCAGTATCAGACACCTATACACATACAATTGCAGCTCTGCTTTCCCTGAGGTGGCAATGGCAGGGGTGCTGCCTCTCCTCTATGTAGTATCCAAGCATTTGTCCAGAGAGTGGGATACGTGGACTCAGTGGGAACTCGCACTGGTTCAGATTCAGCCAGTGAAAAAGGACACAAAACTCAGTGCGGCAGAGAAAGCAGGAGGGAATCATAAGTCTGTGGGCAGAAGGGAACCTTAGGTCCCGTCCCCGCTCCCAGGAGTCTTTCTTTAATTTTACCAGACATTGGATAAGATATGAAAACAGCTCTGGGAGCAGAGACCAGAAGTCAGGCCACTTCCCAGATAAATGCCCTGTTCCCTGAACTAAAAAGTCATGTTTGTGCTCTTCCTCTCCTCCGATGCATCCTGAATTATTTTCTGCAGTTTCCCCAAGAGCAATGCAGCATGCCCAGTCCAGAATAATCTAGAGCTGGTGATTAAGACACTGCTGTTTGATGGGAGTTCTTAAAAGACAGGGCAACTCTTCTAACCACAGAAAGCAAGCATGGATTTATTCCCCACCCTCCACCCCCCTCTCTTTATCAGCAAGAGAAATATGCTGGGGGACACATTAGGCAGGCTGGCCATGTGCTACAGCACCCCTGCAGTCACTCTGTGACCATCCCCGCCTGTGTGGAGTTGAACTCCACTCAGGTCTCAGAAAAAGTCTTCAGGAGACGTTCTGGGCTGTGGATCACAAATGAGATGGAAAATCTTCCCAAGAAAGACAGCTAGACCTCAGGGAGGAATGGGATTTCTGACATGCCCCTGTCCTCAGCACATCCTATGGATGTAGCTATGGATGATGCATCCTCATTTTATGTGACGTTGCTCTGTGATGCTGAAAGTTGGAGCATCCACCATCCCCCAGAGTACACAGGGAACCCAACATAAACTTCTGTTGCAACAGCATTCACAAGTCAAATGTGGTAGCACCAAGCACTGAGGCAGCCAGTCCTACCTAAATCCAGATTTTCTGGCTAAACATGGCCACAGGTGTCTTCTGTGTGACCCTCCAGTGGAGCTTCTACCATGCTTCCAGGTACAGACCGGGGGGACTGGGCTTTTCCAGGGGAACATCCTCGGGCTGCTCCTCCTTGCTAGTTGGCAAATTTGTACACAGCTTTCTTTAAATGTTGTAAGCCTCTATCCAGCTCTTATAAAGATCAAACAACTTTTATGAACAAACTCTTTCCCTTTTCTTACCTAAAGTATCCAACCTAAACTGAGGTACTTTCCCTGTTAGAGAATTTCCCATTTTTTACCTTAAGGAGGCAGTAAAAGGACCAGCAGAACTTCCCAAGCAAAATAGGGTTCATCATCTTTATTTTCTCATCCCAGCTTAATCTTCCCCAACATGGGCTGCAATGACTGCCTCTCTGAACTCTCTCTACTACTTAGTTCTGTCCCCACACCTGCCTGACTGCCACTTCAGCAAACGAAACATGAAAAATGCCCCTCCTTGTTCCCTCATGGTGCACTGCAAGCTTTCAGGCAACTACTCCTGCTACCTGACTACAGCAATACAAATGAAATGACAAGCTAAGTAAATCATAAACTGGAAAGACCAGATCAGTTTGTGCTATTTGTCATTACTTCATGATATTTTTACTTCTAAAATGCACGAGCAGAGCTGGCAATGCAGCTCCTAACACATGAAAGGAGATGGCATGCTGTAACATTTAGCTTTAAGCAACATAATGTAAATACACTGTAGGTCTGCATGATTGTCCAAGTCAGTGGTTCCCGAAATTTTAGGATAAAGGGACCACCATTAATGCTCAGACCCTCTTGTGGACCACCATGTATCCTCTATCATCAAGCTTTTAATTGAAAACACGACTGAAAGCTGTTCAGTTTGGCTCTGCAGACCATCTGTGGACCACTTACCATAACCTCATGGACCACCAGTGGTCTGTGGACCACAGTTTGGTAACTATTGGTCCAAGTGACTCAAGGCTAGAAATGTGCCAGAAAAAGCAATGGTGGGGTACAAATGTCATTACAAAGATATTACACATAACTAACCATATGGATACAGAGCTTTTTATACCACCCGCAGCTTTCAATGTGGGAACGCAATTCCAGCTCCTGATTGTCTTTTTGCTAATGCCTTCCATACAGTGTATATTTTGCAGCACATCCTGGGACTTGTTTATATGCATGAGCTTTGTGCCACAGCCAGTAGCTACAATTAAGGCATAATTATATGTGGTAGGGCAGGGAGGAAAACTTGGCTACCAGTAAATTTCACAACCCGTGGTTCTCCTGCATCTAATAAAATAGTTTAATTGGGCTCCTTCTTGTTTGCCTCATTCTTTAACTAGTTATGGGCCTGAGCTGCTTTTTCAAGGTCCTGGAGTCTTGTAGGTCTATATTTTAAGGCCCAGTTCTCCTCCTCACATAGAGGAGGTGGAGCAGTGAAAACCAGAGATCTTTAGCCACAAATAACTACTTCGAGTTTTGCCCAAAAACAGTTTTCTTATATGTTTTGGGCATTCTTGAATTCTTGGTTTATGTTTTTAGGTTCATCCAAATTCTAAATACACATTGATCTTTGAACAGCAGATACTTGTTTAATCTGCTGTAATGCGCATATACACACACAGAGGGTTTATCTGCAGGACACAGTGAGGTGCTGTGCAGAAATACCTTAAGTATCTCTAAATGATGTTGCTGAGTACTGTACAGCACTACACAAAGCCATGCTCAGAAACCCAGAGGACCTTAAAGGCAGGCCTTTTCGGTATTGGTGTCAATATGCATGCCACAAGGTAGAGAAGCCCAAGTTGTCTCTAAACAAGCTTCCTGACGTACTAGAAATAGTGAAGCCATGACCCTGTGGAGCAGTGTAGAGATATTGTAAGCAGCATATTCTTTACTACAGAGCGTACGGGCTACTGTGGCACTTTTGGAAAGAAAAAAAAATGCGTTCAGTCCTCACTCTGTCATGTAGAGGTAAATAAGCACAGTGGTGCTGCAAAGTCCCCAGGTACCAACAGGCTTGTTACAGTACGAGAAGTCCAAGGAAGCCTGAAGGGAGAACTTCAGGCTGCTAAAAGTGGATCTCTGCTTCTTGATCGTTCATAAACTGAACCCATGCAATGCATGTAAAGGCTGAGATGACATTGTACACAAAATTCATCTTAGGCACTTCCTGACTTGGACCTGGTAAAGTTCTTCTGATTGATAGTATTTATGGCTGTTTGGGAAGCAAATGCCACATTATTGTTTGAATACAGAAAGGTTGGGTCAATTGCTCTAAATCGCAGAGCAGCTCAGTGGCAGGGCCAGAAACTGAGCTGAGGAGTTGTGATTACATGCTCTCTTCTCTCCGCCCTAGGCCTGCAGCCCAGTACTGCAAAAGGCGTCTTGCACTTAGGCAGACAAAGAAGAGAGAGGAAGCAAGAAAAAAGCAAGATAAAAAATCTGGAAAAAACATTGCAGAGAGGAAGACATTGCATACCACCCCTAAAAAGCTGTTTGTCACATAGCAGCAGTTCTCCCAAGCCAAGCCTGTGGAGACAAATTTATCTCTTGTGCAACATAACCGAAGGAAAGAGACAAAGTTACTTCAGGATTGGACTTGACCCAGTAAAGCCTAGTCATTTTGTTTGGTTGTAATAAAAACTTGCTGTATTCTTGAAAAAGATCTGAAAGTAGAGCTGGGCAAATGAGAAAAAAAATGTCAGCAGCATATGGCTTTGTGAGATGGAGGAGCCATGGAGATTTGTTTTTTCGTACAAACAAGTTCCCCGCAGATGATGTAGATGGTACTCGATTTACACAAATGCCCTGAAAGGCAGAAGCTCTATCTGGGCTGACGCCAGTGCTTGCTGTTGCCCATGTCACCCCACTGCTACATTCCCTTCTGATGTGGCTCATTCTCCATGACTGAGAAACAAATGTGACACCTAAAGAAACAGCACAGCACAGGCTTGCATTTTTATATGGAAAGGTAATGGATTAAACTATCCATCTCCTGCAAAATCACGATAGTCAGCTCATGCTAAGTATTCTTATGGCTCCCTTTTTAAGTAGGAGATGCGGAAGAGAGACAGACTTTAAGCACAAGCTATTCACTGTTCCCACTGGTGCCATTGGGACCTGTGGGTATGTGGCACCTCGTAGGAGAGCTGCACCCTAAGAGTGTCCCATTAGGACAAAGTAGTGTTTTGGAGCATGTGTGACTTCCTTCTTGTAGGAGCTGGGGACCTGGATTTTACAGACCAGGTCTCCCAGGGCTTTGAGTGTCTAACTGAGCACCTAGGACTAGTGGAAGGCACCAATCCTATGTCCCACTGGAAAAAAATATTATTATCTATTATTTTGATTCCAGTGCAAGTGCATGCGAACCTATGGCGTTCCGAGGCATGCACAAGCCTTGCTTCCTGTGCTCCAAGCCAGCCTGCTGTAAGCTAGTCATGCAGAGGGGAGGCTTCATGAGCCCATGGAGCACCGTGCAGGAGCCAGTATGCCCCACAGTGAGCTCTGGCACAGCACTGGGTGAACGCGCCTCTGTGGGGGAGGAGTGGGAGTCAAGGCAGCTCAAAATTCGGGGGTGCAATTGCTACGCGTCTTTTTGCAGCTCTGCAGCTCTCCAGGAGGAGATAGCCACCTCTTTGCTTCCTGACAGGGGTACGCGTGTGAACTAACATTTATACATATATTTATTTTATGTTTTTCACAGACTCTCTTGGAATTTCTGGGAGCTTATGGGTCTGAAGTAATGGGAGGTCTGTTTTTCTCATGATACCTCAGATCCTGCATGGAGGAAGTACAGCAAGAAGACGAGACCTAATCTCATATTATTCCATCCTGGAGGCTCCTTGAGGAATTCAGAAAGATGGTGAAAAAAACACAAAAGAAAAACAGAGGGAAAAAAAGAGAAGAAACCCACAGACAAAGAAATCCAGCTTTATTTGGGTTTCCCCTAAACACGTTACTCAACTGCATAGCACTGCTCACTGAGACTATATTTCCTCAGATGTCTTGTGACTCATAGAGCTACATAAACTATGTTTGCCATTTGTTATGGCACTAAGTGGTGCATATTTAGTTCATCTCTCTCCCTTTGTATTCTTCTTATTTACTTTTCCCAGCAGCCTGACCAGTAACTCCTTCCATCACTGACTATGCCCATGGTGACCTTTCAGGATAAGCAGACTTACAAACTATTTTTCTGCTCCATGAATTTATCTCCTTGTTTCAGCGCAGTTTTTGGACACAACCATTTGCTATACTGTCCAGAAGAAAGTCAGTCTAATTTTCCATTGTTTAATATTTCAAATGACCAAAGTCAAGTAGAAGGTACTAACATTGATCTTGACAAGGGAAAGCAAATTATTCCACTGCTGTTTTTGTTCTTCTACTAAGCCTGTTATCACAACACACTCTCTAAGTAAAACTTTTTACATTCCAGTCCATTTAATGGGCTTATCTGAAACGTCAGTATTAATGCATTAGCATGTCATGTGTTGATAAAATAACAGTGGCATTGCCCAGTCGCAGCACACTTGGAGGTTCAAGTGCTGAAAAACAGATTTATAGGGGGAATCACACTAAGAAGTAGTCTGCAAATGCAGATATTTTCACAGGAAAATTAAAGAAGTTCTTCGCTCCCACCCGTGAGCAGTTTTATCTACCAGCTCTCATCATTCGAGATGCTGAAGTACATAGACAGCACAGTGTACAGCGGGGTTTCCCCCATGCTTGCGCTTCCACAGTATCTCCGAGGCCTGTCCCAAAACCAGCATAGTTTCCTCTTGAATAAGTTTTAACCCATAATAAATTCATTTTATTTCAGTCTCAGAACAAGAAAGGGGTTGAACGGGCTGGATGTAGCTGGTTTTCACTCCACTGGGGAGCTAACAAAGAACTGTTCTTTTAAAGCCCTTCTGCGGGACTTATCTGTAGATAAGGGGACTTCAGATACACCTCCTGCCCCTAGCGCTAGACCAATAGGAGAAGCAAGGAGATGCTCTCGTAGGGGAGAGCGTAGCATCCTGCGTCCCTGTCTCACCCTGTTCCCTGCGGCACAGCACACCTACGAGGAAGAGAAATGCCTCCCTCCACTCCACAGGGCAACTGAAAAGCAAAGGCTGTATATGAGAGCCAAAGTAATAGTTCGAGAAACTTCTGGTCCTTAGGTCCAAAATCACAATTTGAGCAACTGCCCAGGTCAGCAGCTTCCCCCTTTAGCAAGGAAGCTCCCAAGGCCCTGCCACTTGGCATCTGCCAAACCCGGGACTGTGCTTGCTCAAAACCTAGTCACCCGGCTCCTGCTTAAACCCCACTGGGATCCAAAAGTCAGCTTGGTGGGGCAGATCTTTCCAAGGCCCCTTCAGCAGGCACATTCTGGGCTCTGAAGCACACAAGCAGGATCAAGCCTTTCACAAAATGTAGCTGCAGCCTCTTTTATTGAAACAGCAGCTGGAGCATGGGGTGCAATTACAACCCACCCTCTCTGCCTAGAGGACAGGGCACATACCCAGGAAGCGAGAGGCTGAGGCTGGAGACCCTCCTCTACCTGAAGTGGATCAAACCCAGAGCTCACCCTCAGGAGCATTCACCCTGGCCACCAGCCTAAAAGCTAGGCGAGCTTCCTGAGGTGGCCTCTGTACACCATCGGTGTGCTAGATTTAAATGGACAGAAAGACTAACCCTGCAAGTTTAGGAGTGGGCTTCATCCAGCATCAGACCCAGCAGAGGGCTTTGGATTTCAGGGGCTGGTTCTAGGTCGACCCCCATACCACATATTTTTTGGACTGAGCACCTGAGATGACTTACTCTCTCCCTCCCCTGACAAGGGGGCTTGAACGCCCAGCCGGGTTTTCCCTGTCAGTCTCGGGCAAGTTGCTAAGCCTTGCCATGGCTGTTCGCAGCCTCAGCCGACTTGCTGAGGGTTGCGCAAGAAGTCTGTGGCAGAGCTGGATGCTGAGGCTGATGATGGAGCACCATGCGGTCATCTTGATCACTGAACTGCCCTGGTTCTCCCGAGGCACACCATAACGCCCTCGCACAAACAGTCCTGTGGAGTGCTATGGCACACAGAGACACACAAATGTCTGCTCAGAGGCAAGATCAGGACATATTATCACATTATGATATCTGGGCCAACTATGATATGATATTTAGGCCAGGCACCTGGCTCAAATATGTGAGGCATCATGGATCTTCATTTAATTTACTGGGAGCTGAGGGCATTCTGATCTTCGCAGGATCTGAACTACTGACCTAAAAGTGAAAGGCCCTTTTTCCCATGCTAAAACTACTATTTTTCCCATACATGAGTTTTCATATTGGCTTCTATTCAACTGCTGCTTCAAAAAACAACATTTTGTGTGAATATTTTGAGGTTTAGAGAGGAGGGTTTGGGCTAAATGTAATAAAAATTAAAAAACTAAAACAATTAGTGGCTGAGAAATAGCAATAAGCTTCAGCAGAGTTTTTATAATAAAAAAGGAAAAAATCCTGAAGGAGGTGGAATCAAAATAACACTGCCATCTTGCTATTTCCCTTATAAAAAGAGTTTGTAGCAAATATGAAAAAAACAACCTGATGTTACAACAACTAAAGAGAGTTGATACAATCTATAATGTACTGTCATATAAAGACAGAAGTATTCCAAGGAAAATTTTGACATCTGGGAATTTTGTTTTCCATACTACAAAAAAATTCAATATTTACATGAAAGAAAAATTTTAAAATGTCATTCTGGGTCCATGAAATATTTCTTTTCAACAAAATCACCTTGATTAATAATGACACACTGTATTTTAAAAATAGGGTATAAATGTTAAAGCAGTCTTTTTTATAAAAAAAGTGAAACATGCCCTTCCAAAGAGGTCAAGCAGCACGTTCCAAGCTTTATCAAAATGGCTTAATCTGTATTTCCCCAAAGCAAAACATTGTCAAAGTAAACACATTATTGGGGAACAGTTTGATTCTGACAAAACAACAGTTTCCGGTGGAAAAAATCTTCTACTGGCAAATTTGCAGCCCATTCTCCTGATTTGCATGAGGCGAACTGAGGCACAACAACCCAGCAAAACCACCAGGTGAACCTACTAGCGCAACTCACACCATATATACGTGGCCTTGCCCACACTTACCTCCTCCTGCGTATTAAATTGCACAAACGCACTTCAACCCCATGTCCAGGGGACATTTGGCCACCAGACCACTGCCACCTTGCTCCGTACGGGGAACAGACAGCCAAGGGCTGGGCAGGTGCATGCGTCCGAAGGAGAAGCCAGGACACGTGGGGCTGGCAGGTCCCTCCTGCCCCACGGCACTGGCGGGAGAGGGGGAAAAGCCGGGCGCCGTGTTCGGCGCCTGCTCACAGCCGGGGAGCTCCCTGGGCACCCCATGGACGGCACGGGCAGGGTCCATGTGCCTTGACCTACCCCTCCAGCAGCGGCTCCTGCACAGCCAGGCGGGTCAGCAGGGCTTGGCCCCGAGCTTCAGCCCCTGCAGCTGCTGTGGTTAAACCATCTTCTTAATTACGCAGGAAAATGTGCTGCAGACCACAATTTACATTGGTTCAGCTCACCCCTGCCTGCAACCAGAGTAAACTGCGCAAGAGGAAATCACAGCTAAGAGCAGCTTTTGCCTGTCCTCACCAAGTGTTATCAGGATGCAGGGACATCAGCATCTGGGAAATAAAGGCTTTGTCCGAAATGGAGGCACAGTCACAGCTGCGATGTTTCTTAAACCACACAGACTTTTTTTCAGAGTTACCTTTATCTTGGTTCATATTGGCTGTTGTTTATTTAAGCCACTCTCTTCAAAGCTACTGCCACTATATGTGTTTCCATTTGCTCTAATGACTATTTTTACTTGTCGTGAGTAGGTATACCCAGAAAGTCGGAATGAAGAACAGAACCAGCTTGCATCTAATTACAACAATTGCTCTTGCTGTGTAATGCTGTTTAAACTATACAAATTCGTCTTTGCAAATGTAGGCTAAATGGCTTCAGCAGCGTGCTTTTAGAGACGTTGCGGACGTCTTACTCCAAGCAAACTGAAAATTACTTTCATCATATGGTTTGGAAAAAATAGCCAAACCTCAGGGCTTACTAATGACGGGTAAATAAACCAAAGTTAGAATCCTGGGGAAGGAATAAACAGTAGCCGTGCTTGAGATTCGGTGCGGCGACCCAAGCAACGATACTGATCAATGCCTTCCCGGAGGAGGACAAATTAGAGAGCGTGGAATTAGAGACACCATTCAGTTTAACATGAATGGAGCCTTAAGGAAAACAGAAGGGAACAGCCTTGTGATGTTGTAAAAGGGCCTTTTTGTTCAGCCCGTACCATACCTCCTTTCATTGTGCAATGCTGTTATCATCTTTCATTAGCGGCCCTTTCAGCACAGAATTTTTCTCCCATGAAACAGGCAGATTTTTATGGAAGAAATTAGGACCATTAAATTAAAATCTTGGATGCTTGGCAACAAAATACAGTTGAGGAGAGAAGTTTAAAGGCACACAAGAAGCAATCAAATCACTTGGCAAACGGAATAAGCAAATAAATACTTTGTGGCTGGACAAATGTCGTGTTGTATTAGCTTTCAGGAACATCCTGGGAAATAAGCCCATGGCGGGTATAGGAGACCAAGTTTAAAATCTCTGCTAACTTTGAGGCAACAGTATGGATCTCTTGGTTAGGGTCTCCTCTTTTCTGTAACACTGGGTCAATTTATTTTACCTAAATATTCCTAGTGGCTGGAGCCCAGGCAGCCACAGCTGCTGAGCTGGGGAGCGCCCACGGCTTCCTCTGGCTGCAGGAGTTGTTCGGGATAACCTGCAAAGTGAGCCGGCATCAACGGGTGAGCAGAGGACGTGCCCCAGCGGCCTGCCCACCCCACGGGGCTGGCATAGCTGGAGAGGAAAGCAAATACAAGCCTCCACCAGCAGAAGCGTGAACTGAACGTGGGTGCCCTCATCCTTTGTGGATGTCCTCATCCCCAGTGGACGGGGATTGCCTGCGATAGTGACACTGCTCCTGCCTCTTGCACGGTGTGCAACTCCAGACCTTACTTTCCATAGTGTCTCTTTGGTTATAAATGCTCAAAAGTGTGTGTGTGGGGGGGGGGGGGCGGCAGAGAGTGAGAGAAGATTCACACACCCCTCCCTGATCACACAGAGTTAGTGGATTAAAAATATAAAAATTCACCCTGGTCGTTCTCAGAGCAGGCCCTGCTTTTCCTGCAGTGAAAGGCAGCGTGCAACTGGAGCTGTCATGCAAAAAGCAGAGTCAGACGTTCACAGTTCCTCTTCTGCCTTGTCCCCAGCAAGGCAAGGGGAAAACATTAATCTGGCCTTTATCTCAGGTCACCTACTTTCTGCTCAGCACTCCCTCCTGGCAAGGGGAAAAGGCAGGAGGAAGGGTGCTTCCTACTCACTTGATCGTTGCAGAGTGTATCAAGAAATGCCTTCAGCCTGAGAAGGAGAGAAGGGGGATCTGCAAGGGCTAGGAGGAAAATGTGGTGCGAAAGACCAGGGAACACACAGTTCTTGTAAGAATTGCCATGTATTAACACCTCCAAAACTCTTACACAAGAACTGCGGCGTCCAACTCAAGGTAATACTAGTGTTTGATTCATCTTGACAGCTCCGAAGGAACAGATCAGAGAGAGTGGTTTACATTAGTTGCATGCAAACAGAACAAAATCCAAGCCAGTAATTCTATACACTTAGTGTTTTCACGAAGTCCAATTATACAAAGCTGAAAACAATTATGAGCCAAATTATTTCAGAGAAAGAATTTAAACAGGAAAAATGTGAGTGATAATTGGGGACTATTTAAACACAATTTACTAAATGCCCCAAAAGGCACATTCTCACATTGCATAAAAGAGGTCAAGTGGAGTTAAAAACAAAAGCAAAACAAAACAAAAACACAAGCTGGCTTAGAGAGGAAATTATATCAGCTTCTATAAAAACCTCCACAAACAATCTCCCTCCACTATTCTCCCAGCAACAGAACATTAAACAAACCAAAAACACATATATCATAATGAATAAGGAAGGAACTGCTGATAAGAAATGCATATCAGAAGACAGCAAGGGTAGATCACTGAAATGAGAAGCAAAGAGACACCAAGAGAAGTATTTGGCCATCATAAGGACAATGAGAAGGGATCTTTCTCCCAAGTATAAATGTGGGGAAAGGCCCCCTAAGAGTAGTATTTATTTACTGTTAGATGGTAAAAGTGGTGGAACTGTGATTCATAACAGAAGATTTTAGGAATTTTTTCTTTTTTATATTTGGTGGAAAACAAAAAGGCTTAGTCCTATAGCATGTTGGCTGTGGTGCTGATGAAACACAGTAAGGAAAAAGGGTATGAAAAGTGGACCTAAATAAAATGACAAATGCGCATCATTTTCAATCAAGTGTCCCACCCAGGAGTTCTCTAAGTTTTTAAATACTGATTTTCAGTTGCTTACCATATTAAGAAGCTTACAGAGGAGTGTGAGAACATTCATGTGTTCAAAGGGAGTGAACAGCACGATCCATGGGGCAGAGCACGGCAGGGAAGGGGTGACCACGATGGACCTTCCCAGCTGCGTGTCCAGCCCTGGCCCGTCGCAGTGACAAAGTCAGGCTGACTCTGCCCCTGGGCCAGGAGGAGGCACAACAGGAGGAAAAGGCTGCACCACAGAGCTGTGCAAGTTGCTGGGATGTCCTGTAGGAGATCGCTCTCCCACAGACGAGCAGCTCCAGCTTTCGTGCAGAACTGGGATTTCACCCTGCAGATCTGTCCACCTTTATGCACCACACATGCAGCAGTGCAGACTGCACACTTGGTTATAAGCTGGTCTCTGAGCACTGCAGAAGCTCAAAAAGCAATTTAAGCAATTTAATGACCTACCCAAGGCTGGGCATGTTAAACCTGACGCTGGGCCCAGGTTTCTCAAATCTCCTGCCAATGCACTGCCCCTGGAGCAAGTCCCAGCAGCTTTGGCAGAGGCAGGCAGCATGCGGTGGGGCCAGCATGAAGAGTCCACAGCTCCCAGCTTTGGCGCCCATGGGTCCCCAGCTCAGCGGAACATGGGCCCCTACGCAGGGGTACGATCTCTTGGGTTTTGCCGGCTTTCTGCCAGTTCGTTTAGCCTCTACTAGCGTCTGACAGCCCACTCTTGAACGACCACTGATGTCAGTGCTGGTGCTCCCTGGAAGTGTGCTCGTCTGCCCTGGAAGGGACGGCCTTAAAGCGGCTGCAAATTCTGGTCTCCGGTGCTAACTTGATCCATGGCATTTATGACGTCTTCCAAGAAGTCAGGCCATGAGAACAGTGGTTTTAAATTGCTGCGACAGATGGTATCTGTTTTGCTCACAGCTGGTTGTGTGTTAATACACGACGTTCTTTTGAAAGGATTTGGCTGAGCAACAGAGAGAAATGCTACCAGCTTGCCTTGCCTTGGCTGCTGCGCTCCAGGTCAGGTGGTGCCGTGTGGAGGGAAGCAAGAGCCGAGCTTTCCTGAAAATACCAGGGATGGGAGAAAGCTTCCCCAGGGAGAGAGGGAAGGGCAAGGGGGAGTCGTCAGCAGGAGAAAGCGGGAGACGAGCAGGGAGCAGACACCCAACGAGGCCTAATGACAGCGAGAAGCACTTCAAATACCCAGGGGACTGGGAGGGCTCGCAGCAATTTGAGGAACCAGTAGGATGTTGCTGGACTAAGATAAAGCTCAAAGCGAAGGCCCTGTCTGTAAGGACACAATGAGCAGGAGCAAGATTTGTCTGTAGACCTTCTTATTTTCCTTCTGAGTTTCCTTGAAGCTCTCGTTTCCCTTCCAGGAAAGCCTGGCCATAGCGTTGACAAGCTCCCGTGGTGCCGGCTGTGCTGGACCTCCAGAAAGGACACCGCTCCTCTGGCGAGCTCCCCGTATCGCAGCTCTTCCTACAGTCCACATCACCCCAAGCCAGGGCACGAACCCAGGCAAGAAACCCAGGGCTTTTAGCCCATTGCCGCAGTTTCACTCTCACCAGATAAGCTTTTGCATTGAATATTGCTCAAAAGAGAAACAAAACCAAGAACCACAACAGCAAAAGCAAGTACGGCCTTGTTCCATGAGGCTTAACAGAAGCCTTGAAACAATATTTTCATTCTCCTCAGGAAAAAGGGGGAAAAGAAAGGATTAACAAGTAAATGAGTATTAAGATAGTTACTGGCTTAAAAAGGAAGAAATGCAACCACAGAAAACTTTCTGCAAAACAGGGTCTTGCTGCCTGTTTCTGCCACATTTAAGGGGCAGCCCAGAGAGGAAAGCAATACTGGGAAATGATACCACCGCACGCCAGGGCTGAGGCCAGCTGAAGGCCCTGCCTTGGCTGTGGGCTAGGGAAATGCCCCCAGGCAATCCCACCCGTGAGTGGTGGCTTTCACACAGGTCATACATCAGCTCCTGTTGTCTTCTCCATAGCAGACAGGATTCCCAAACCATGGGACAAATCCCACAAGAAATAAACCCCGACCACGCATGCAAACGGGGTTCAATGCACCTCCTGCCTTTGCCAGGGTTGTGCCTGCTGCTGCCACCACCGGTGGTGGCACCTGGGCCATCCCCGGTGGGACTGTGGCAGGAAGTTGGGCATCTGCTCGGAGGAGCCCTGTGGCTGCAGGGGCTGCACTGTGCACCCACTGGCAGCGTCCCAGCAAGCCCTGGGAACACCATGAAAAACAAGGCTGTTTTTGCTTATATCTATATATTCGCCGTTGATTGATTGCTTAGGAGTGAGTGGGACTGTCCTCAGCGTAAGCTGCTGCAGGACACGGCCGGGTGAAGCCTTCTGTGAGCTGGGCTCCCTCGTCTCTAACCCCCCGAGCTGGCGGCAGGAACATCTCCTGAGTACGGCAAAGAGACAAGGGAGCAAAGTGGTTGGGCATCACTCTGGAAACTCCTCAAACGCTACTATCCTCAAGTCATATTTAGGTATTACAGTTGTTGCTCAGTAGAGCAGGTATTTCATTGAGCATTGCTGAATGGAAATCTAATGTCTTAAATTATGCTTTATGTTGCTTAAGAAAACTTTCGATGGAGAGTTTGTTCTATTAAAAATCTGGAAAAGCTAAAGATTTTGGTGTTTTGGATTGTTTTTCAACATGGGAAAATTCTGGACTTGATTTGAGCCTTGTTGATAAGAAAAAAAAAAAGAGTTACTGCTTGACTTTTCATTTTTTGAGTTCATCTTGTCCTCTTCATACATTAGCTTTACTGATATGTTTGAACAGATTTAATACAACATGCCAAAAGTAGTCAGAGCAGTATATGTAATAAATGATATATAAATAATAAATTGTATACAAAGAGGTGATAGCTTGACATTTGTGTCTTTGATCTGGATGCTACTTAGCATTTTGCAAGTTTAATCTTTCTCTGTTCATCTGCCTGTTATGTATATGTGTTTTATCTTTCACATCGTTGTAAGTACAGATTTTGATTCAACATTTAAAGATCATTTAGGAACTATTTTTAATGTTACATAAGCGCTTACACATCTTACGTGCCTCAGCTTTTAAAATTTCATCCATACTCAGAAGAAAACCATTCGGATGGAATGTACCAGTTAAAAATACAGAGAAAAATCATAGATTTTGCAAGACATCTATAAATTAAGTATGTGTTTTTAGAAGAGTTAAATAGATCCTTTATTGTACTTTCAACTTGTGAGCTAGACAGGCACCAGCACAAACCCTAGACAGCAGGCAACAGTTCATAGCAGGATAGTAGTCAAAATGCCAAAAACTAATTTGGCTCTTCCCCCCCACCCCAAACTTTTCAGAAACATTTTTCTTAACTTTCTGGACAACCTCAGACCAAGGCAATTTATCTAATCAAAATAAAAGGGTATTTTTACATTGTTCTATAATTTAAAATACCAAACATCTCAACAGACAACAATTATTTTGTTTATTTGGTTTTCCTGGAAGCTCACTACTTGATAGGCCTTGAAATACTAAAGCTCATTGCAGACTAATCAGCCTTTTAATCACTGCTATTCTGCAAGCCCACTTAGAGATCCATAATTATTGTCTCATTTTCTTTTATACACTTCCTTTGCTTTATCAGTGAATACAAGAATTCACCACCACAGCTGAGAATACTTAAACAATAAAATAAACAAACAAAAAGCCCCCCGGAACCATGCATTTTGGAATGAAGTCAATCTAGCGGAGCGATCAATTACTTTTCCAGCATGCAGAAGTTATGCAGAAATGCAATGGACAAGTAAATATATACATATAATTTGTAGCTGACAGAAATAAGACTTATTTATAAAGATCAAGGTTGTTTTCAACCATATATTACCATTTCTGGAAAATCAATCTACATTATTTTTAGTACAGGTTAGGAACTGGGAGCAATGATTGAGTTATTTGCCAAGAACATGGTTAGACAGGCTTGGAAAACTGGAAACTGTGATTTCTTTCCAAAGGGAACATGTAACATAGTCACAGCTGGTATCACTACATAGAAGAGTTTGAGTTAATAATTCGTGGCGTAAGTGACAAAATACATTTTAATACAAAGCCTCATATTACCAAGCAACAGGAATTACCCTTGAGCAGAGTTTAGTCAAGTCCCTATGAAGCTGCACAGGGGCTGCAATAGTACTTGGCATTTTACATTTAGAAAGTGCAGTTTAACATTGTCTAATCCTCCCACCTCACTAGCAAAAGGACATGAGATTATCACTCTGTTTAGCAGAGGGGGAGGTAGACCCAGCAGACAAGTCAAAAGTCATGAAGGTATCTGGGGTTCATAAATACTTTTTTCCAACACCTCTATGTACTTCTCCCCAAAGTAAAACTCAACGTACAAAAAGATTTTGCATCTTTAAGCTCAAGCGCTCTCAAAATGAAAAGGATTTAAGTTACAAATGTGATTTAAGCACACGCATAAGTGTCCTGCTGAATTACAGACTGACACAGATTTGATACAATTGATCAAATCCACAGTCCAACAACAGGCGTATGTTTGCCACTTGCATGGTACAAAATCTCTGTCGCACCTGGGCACCGTACCCCAGCATTGCACCCAGGAACTGCTCTGTGAAGGGGCAGGTGCTTCTCCAGATGAGACAGAAAAGACCAGAGAAACTGAGAAGAGGAACCAGAAGGAGCCCAGCAAAATAAGTAGTAGCTTTCTCCTTCGCTGGCATGCAGCTTTACCTAGAGAAACAAGACTCTCTAACTGCACATTAATTGGAGCTACCCTGAAGCCATGTTTCCTGGTGCCTCTTCTCTTTTGGTTACAGAGGTAACTATAATTTAGCATGATTCAGTCTGTTTTGTTGTAGCAGTTAGTGTTCATCCATCCTAGCAATAAATGATGTTGTGCAGGATGAAATATTCGTTTTTCCTAGAAAGGAAAATTCCTTTCTAGGACAGCACAGCGAAATTCCTTTTGGTCAGAGAGGAACTTCTTGGAACAACTTTACATTTATAAAAATTGACTAATTTGTACAGATTGGGTAACCAGGAGAATCCCAAGTTTTACCACATATAGGACCCAATGTAAAATTAATCTCCTTGTTCCCTCAATAAATGTTGTTAGCAAATGGTTTGGCAATGTTTCACCTGGGCAGAGAGGGCAAAAAATAATTCACAGTGGAGACTCATGAGCTAAAGATAATTCAGTACAAGAGGGTGAAAGACAGGGAAAGATTAAGCTCCTTTCAGAGAGAAATACTGTTTTTTATGTTGCAGACAGAGGGTGTCAAAGACTGCACAGAGGAGTGAGATTATAATGGGAGCTGTTTCATTCGGCTGGTAAGCACATTTTGAAGGGCAATCCCGCATACACTAACACCTGCAGGGAACTGCTGAGCAAACTGTTAGCCCTGTTCTTCCAGCCCTGCAAAAGACCTCCTGAAAACTGAAAAAGTAAAAAATCAAACATAAAAAAACGCTTGCCTAAGAGGGGCTTGGGATGGTGGAGCGAGAGGCTCCACAGTCGGAAGCGAGGGGCGAAACAGCAAGGGAAACGTTGGGTGCACGGGAGGACAGCGTCCCCTCAAGGAGCCCTGCTGGGAGGCAGAGCAGCCGCCCGCTGGAAGGGGCCAAAACCCCAGCCCTTGGGTCTTTTAAAGCAAAGCAAGCACACACTGCAGGGAACATCTGCACAGGCAAGAGTAAGATGATCTAAAAAGGGATTTTTTCCATGAATAGTGTCTGGGGTGATGGAACAAGCTGAAACTGTATCAGCAGATCACCCCATCAGTAACTGCTGTCCTCTTTGATCTGCTAACCAGGCATACCCTGTGCTGCTTCCTATCCCATTTCAACCTAAATGAGCCACATAGTAGATCTCGAACATTTAAACTGTTCAGGGAAATCATCTGTTACTCCAGCTGATGTGGGTTAGTGGGGAGCAATTGTGCAGGCAACTGAGGAAGCAATAATCTTTGCAAGGAGGGGAGGCAATAATTTCTTCACCCCGCTCAGTGCAGCTGAAAGAGGCCATCTCCAGAGCCTAGCAACATCACACGATTTGCATCTGCAACTCCAGGAAATTCAACCTTCTGCTAGAGGTGGGGACTTCTTAAACCATTCCAGAAAGTCCCACAACAATATGCCCTTACGCAAAAACTGACCCTAAATTTTGTGGGTATGGACTAAGTGGCTGCTGAAGAATGATCATTTTTGTGCCAGCTTTATTTGTTGGTGCATATTTATTTATGAGAATGGAAAATACAATCCTCACTATGACATCCATATTGTAAAACCAGAATTAAGCAAAGGTACCCAGGGCATAAAATGTAGTGCTGTTTGCATGTGTTGTCATAAATCTAAACTCATAAAATAAATACAAAAATTAAATAGGCCTCTTTTCCAGGAATCCATTGCAACAGTTTCTTTTCTTATTCAGAAGGGTTGTGCTTGCAGCTCAAAAAAAAATACATTTTGGGAAAGAGTGGGTGGATTATTTAAATACCAGAGAGGAAGGAGAGCTTGTTAAGATAAGGATGATGTTGGCACAAGCAGGATAAAAAGATAGAATCTGACCATGAACACATTTAGGCTTGTCATTTTTTATCATCTTTATTCTGGATCTAGCTTCCAGTTAAAGCACTGAGGCCAACAACTTAACTCCACTTAAGCTAGAGCTTGTTGCAATTCTTATTTAGCAGTTTCCTAAACCAGTTGCCTTCAGTGTCCAGAGCTGGGATGCAGTGGCCTGAAAAATGCTACTTCTGAAGGTATTTGTGCATTCTTTTGGGTGACATTCAGAAGAGCAAACTCAAAAACTGTCTGTTTTTAGCTCCTTCTTTCTCTGTTAGGTAATGCATATGGTACAAGCAAAGCTCCAAAATCTGCTCTAACCGAGGCTAACCTTGCAAGACCTTGTCAATTCATGCTTGATGCTGAAATTTTGAGTGGGATTTTTTCATGCTCCTCTATACCTTCAAGTGTTGTAACAGTAGTACAGTCTAGAAATATTTACCTTGAAATTTTTACCATTGTGAATACCTATCTTCCTTTAAATATTCCAGGGGAGAGAGAGTACGAAGTAGGGCTGACATCTCTGCCAGTCACAGTGTTGTGAATCCAGCATTTCTGATGGACCATCCTGGGATTTGGGATGCAGACCACTAAACAGTCATGATGTCATGGATGTTAGATAGCACAACTGTGTGGCTGTTCTGCCTTTATAGCTGTATGGCAGGGAAGAAGATACAGCACCTGCACTGTTGAAGGCAAAAGCAAAAAGGGGCTATCATCCTTCTTTCCCTTTCCCATCTTTGCCTTGCCCTCTTCTACTCTCTCCTAAATCTGCTCCAGATGACTGCCAGCTTTGCTTCTCTTATGCAATGAAAAATTGCTAAAAAGCAAGCAACTGCCTTTGTAGGAGACAAGATTTTCCAGGGGACCTGGACAAACACCACAGAATGAACTCCCCAAGAAACCACAAAATCTTTTCTCCAACTTCAGAGCAACATGAAAATTAAGAACACCAACACTCTCTGAATCACATACTTCTCCAACTTGAAAGACAGTGAGACAACAAACATGAAATATGTGTCAATTACATTATTTAATGGACAACTGGAAGGTCCTCAGATAGATTGGTGATGAGAACCTGGCTAGATCAGAGGAGAACAGGGGAAGCCTTTGCAGGACAGAGCATAGGGAGGAGGAGTATGGAGGGAGGAAAGATGAAAAAGATTGTCAGGTAATCCCCCAACCTCAGAAAAGAGATGTGGACAGAGTCAGATAAAGGGCAAGTGGAGTGAGATGGAATGAGGTCACCCCCAAATACCCAGGAAACCATCCAAGCTTCTGTATTTCTCAACTGATTGAAACTTTTCTCAATGAATAATATAAGGATAATATTTTAAACTAGATTAAGGATTACATCCGATTTGGGGTAACGACAAGAAGAATAGCTCATGATTTTGACCACAGGAGGGCTCCCAGGTTTCATGAATGCATATGGAAACCTTTTGAGAAAGCCTAGAAATAGATCACAAAACATGGAAGATGAAAGCCATGGAGTTGGACTGGAATCTTTGTTAGGCCAGCTGGGCATGCTACGTGTAATGGCTTTCTTCTTCAACAAAACAGAGAGAAACAAAAGGAACTATTTTTCTGCCCTCCGCTTTTTCTCTCTTCCTATGAGAGAATCCTTATTATAATGTCAGATGTTAGGTCTCTGAGACAGCAACATTTCTTCTGGTATTACCAGTAAGGAGGACCCACCACCTCCCAAGCCAAAGGAGTTTTGGCTAGTGAATAATGTTTGGAGATTGCATTTTTTCTCGTGGGAAAGGACTATCAACATCTGACCAGTCTGCAGCCCACATGGATTAAGCACTGCCTGCCAGAAGATAACACACTGTCCGTGACCTGCTTTCTACTGTCTTTTTCTCAAGGACTCTCGGAGGTGGGCTGGGAGTAGACTTCAGACCATGAGCCAGGGGCTCTTGAACATGGGGGGACATTTGCAGTCATATGACAGTGGAGCATCTGACTAAGTTAGAGAGCTGGGGACAACTGTGCATGTGGTCATACAATGGAGGAGGAAGAGGAGGGTGAGTTGCTGTTGACTCTGAAGAGTCCCTCAGAACACCATGCTCCACACATCACAAAGCACGTCCCAATAGACAGCTAGAAACACAGAAAAGACTAAAAGTAAAAATGATAATATGCATCAAGAAGACAGCTGGTAAAATTACAATCATCATCAACATACTAAAGAATCTGTTAAACAAAAAGGGTCAGTTAAGCCTAGGAAAAGGTCTGCACAATTCCCACTGAATCAAAACTGAGACAGTTCTTGCCCTCTGATATAGCTGGATTGGCCCAAGCTTCACAGTCCCGGAGGAGGTGATGCTGACATTAGTAATGGAAATTGATATCTACTTAATTGTCAGTAATGGTCTAGTTGGTCAAGTTCTTTTCAGAAACTTTCTGGTTAATACCTCAGATCTTTGATGACCTAGACTCAATGACTTTAAAAGCCTCCATGTAAGGCCACATGTAGATAAAGGTCACCATGTTAAACACTCTAAAGAGAGTTTTCACTTACAAAAGCTGGTTCTGGGGGTTTAATTGTACTAGAGGAAAAACTGGGGATATAT
This sequence comes from Apteryx mantelli, assembly GCF_036417845.1. Classification (NCBI taxonomy): domain Eukaryota; kingdom Metazoa; phylum Chordata; class Aves; order Apterygiformes; family Apterygidae; genus Apteryx; species Apteryx mantelli. The sequence goes on along the minus strand of NC_089979.1, from coordinate 14,723,462 downwards.
CAGGATTTTCCACATCCTTTCTTCTGTAGGAGGAGTGCGTAAGGCCTTGCAGAGCTAAGAGCTATCTAAGGAGGAAGAAAAAAGAGGAGAGCTGGCAACAGTGCCCACTGCAGAGATATACATGTGCACAGAAATAGCACTGGCCAGGCTACCACTGCAGCAATTTGGAGATGGCAAACAGCTAAGAATTGGAAGAAAACAGGGAGACCAGAAAAAAATATTAGTGACAAAGGGGGAAGGTAGGAAGGTTCCCACTTCAGGAGACAGAGAAGAGGCTGAACAGCTTGAAGGTCTGGGGGATGCTGGTAGAAAGGACCAGGGACTGGAGAAGATTTACTAAGAAGGTTTATGAAGCCCCTGTTCCCCGCACATCCAGCTTCTCATAGATCAGAGCCCTTCACTTATAGTAGTTTAAATGACTCCCTACTTTCTGCACACAACCAGGAAACAGAAACCTTCCCAGGAAAATATCCCCTGAAGATGATTTCCTCCTTTTCTGTTGAGGGTTTATGATCACAAATAGTCCAACATCTTTTCTAGTTAGTTCCAGTTGTAAAGTCAATCAGTTACAGCTGTGCTAATCCACTATTACCAACTTCTTTACCTGCTGATCTCTCCATGGTGAAACCTGCAGGTGAAACCAAGGTGACCTCCATCTGCCTTTCCCTATCATATTTAGAAAACATTGGGATGAGGTAAGACTTCAGAACAACTGTGCACATACTGTGGATGCTACAGCATGGGAAAGATTTTTCTTTGGAAAGGCATATGTTTGAATAGGTTGCATCCCAAACTTTTTGTCTTGTAAAGTCAAAGAAAATTGTGGTTTTGTTTACCACAGTTAACTGCAGCAATGCTGCTTTTTATGTCAACATACATTTTAGTAAATGTTAGCTTGTACTCTGTAGTGATGGGCTGTTTGCAGTAACCTTGGAAGTACTGCTCTTATCTTATATTTACACAACAAGTGCAAAGAAACAAGATTAGGTATTTTTCCACAATGTTTTAAAAGCCTTTTTCCTCCTGTCTTGAACAAAGGCTGAACTTTAAACATTTCAAACACTTGGAATATGTACAGTTAATTCAGAAATAATCATTTGCTGACAGGTCTATCCTGACCAGAGGATATTCTTATTAGCATAGATATGCTGGGTATCTCAGGTCAGGTGCGGTGATTGTACGGGGCTCCAGCAAGGGAGATGGAAATCAGATTCACAAAACTGATTTGGACTGGGACTACAGACCCAGAAATTTAGGATGGATGGACATAGAGCATGGCATTCCTCTGGAAACAGGGGAGGACTTTGATAAGAAAGCAGGCCCTATCACAAGCATTTTGTTGGATTGGACTGATAGAAAATTAGCATAATCTACTGTCCCCACAGGAATAGATTTTTGTTTCTATAGTCCTACATAAAATTTTATTTCAGCCTCATAATTCTCAGACTTTTGTGCTTTACAGAATTTTCCCTGTGCTCTTCCAGCAGTGGTAGCACTACCCAAAGTGATTTAAAAATGCCACATATCAATCCCAGTACAGGAGAGCTTGACCAGCTTGACTACTGGGCTTACTGCACACGTGTCCTTAAACGTATTCTACCTCTCCGTGCCTCAGTTGCATCCTTGTGAAACGGTGATAACAGCTGCTTCCCAGGGAGGCTATGGGATTTCATTTGTCTCTATATGTTAAAAGAGCAGGATAAAACCCCTGACCATAAGCGCAATATACATTTCAAGAGCCCTGTACCCAATCAGCGCTGGGCAAACACAGCAGGTCGGCAGCACCGACACTCTCCCCTGCCCTGGGAAAGCCTGACTTGCGTTCACCTCCCACACCAGGCTGAACAAGTGCATCAGCTTTGCTGGGGGTAGGCGGCATGCAGTTTTCAGAAAAAGAAAAGGATTTTTCTCATGCTGCTTAGCACCACGAACAATATCTCCCCCGTCTCTTGCAGAGAGCAGCCCAGCTGAGCTGCACAGCTCTGCAATATGAATTTACAGTTAATTAAAGATGTTTGGAGTGGAAGTGGGATTGAAGGGAACAATCATGCAAATGTAGCTCTACCTGCTATAAATCTGTGCCTTTCAGGTCAGGACCTGAACTCTCTCCTCACTGGAGAGACCGTGAGGCTTTTAGAGTTCATGCACTTTTGCTGCAACCAGTGACAACTTCAGAGGGGAACTGTCCTTCAAAAACTGCATGCTTTCATTTGCTGAAATCTTCATTACCTCTGGATGAGTTGACCAGCTGTTTGCACAAAAAGCACTGAGAGGTTGGAGAGTACAGCACGATTGTTTCGTAGCAGCCTCCAGGGTCACAGCAAGATTGGTCTATTAAATATGTGTATTCAGTTTTACTCATACAACATCCCTGCGAATACTAGAAAACCTTCACAAGACAACACAGTCTAAACAATTATATTTCTTTAGTCTTTCTCATTCATCTGGAGTTTGCTTAAAAATGTCTGTTGTTTCTGCAGAAGGCCTGGAGTTGCTCAGAGGCATTTACAAGGCTCTAGCTTCGCACTGGAGCTTTTCTGTGGATATGACAGCTTTCAACAGGAAAAAAGAACACCCAATTCACAGAAGCCACCACAAACTTTCCCCACACAGCAACTTCTGCTAGCACACTAAAATAAAACAACAATACCATACAACAGCTTGGGGCCAAGGAGTTAAGAGAAGTAAACAGAACAGAAGAAAATTACAGTAACCACTGACTTAAAAATCACATTTCGCTACACACTAATTTCTAGATGACGATTTTTTACTGAAACTGAGATAAAGTTAAACCATCTCTCCCAACAATCTTCAAAAACTGTGTTTCAAAAGCAGGAACTTGGCAAATGTCTCTGAATACATGAAGAGGAGTCTATCTTTCAGAGCTTAAGTGTTCCTTTGCTATATATATGTCACTTTCTTTGGGAAGAAAATAAAGGAATTACATCATTTGCTAGACTGCATTAGAGACAAACAGAAAAAAGCAACAGATGAATGTCAAAACAATTCATCAGTGGTGGTCTTTTCTTTAGTTTATGAACATCCACATTATATCATTGCTGAAGTCAGTGTCAGGGAAATTGGGTCTTAACTGAAGACTGTTTTAAATCCAGAGGAAATACCCTTTGTAGCACATGTAAGAATGTAAAGTTTATCATGGCAGGAAGCCCTGCTGAAAGCTTACAGAAAAATGAAATATTTCTGTGCTACCAGACACCACAAGAGACAAATTTTAAGTTGCAAGAATAGAATGTTTCCCAAAGCTTTGTGTAGCTAATAGAATTTCCATCCACACTTTTTTTTAGGATTTTAAAGTGCTCATGTTTTGTGCACTTTAATTTAAGCAGAATTTAGCATGTAGAATAATAAGACTTTGTCTATTGGTCAGAAGAACTGAATTATTCATTATCATCAGTGTTAACATGATTAATTTCAGTTTAGCAGTTTCTCTTAGATGTATTCTAAAGGGATGCGAGTTGCTAAAATTGTGCCAAGTTTAATTTTACTTAGGAGACCTGACAACTTGTATGTGTACATGGCTGAGATGATTGCCACCCCTTCTTGCTTCCCCCCTGCATGTGCAGCCCTCAAAGAGAAAATGGACACAAACCACTTTGGCAGACAGAAGGAAATCTGTAACCCCAAACAACTTTCTCATAGTGCCACCATTGGATTCAGACTTCAATATTTCTCCAAATTCCTCAACAAGTATTTAAGCAATAAGCTACCGTTTACCTGGTCTAACTACCAACTATGCTCACTGATGCTTAATGCGGGTCTTTACAATTCCAGCTGCATGCTCCACACCGTATGGCTTATATAAAAGCCATTGCCTAGACACCTGTATACAACACTGTCATATCCATCAGTCTAGGACTGTGCCATAGGTGTCCCCTGTGGGGCTTGTCAGGATTACAAAGTCACAGTCTGAGATGGTGACTCCACAGAAGTAGCCAACGGAGACTTGACCGGCTTGACTTGGTGACAGTCATAAATCACACATGCTATATGGGAATTACAGTACCAGAAGTTATATACGTGCTCTCAAGCCAGGGGGCTTCCTTTGAGAATGAGGGCAGGCATTAGGACAACAAATCAATCCCAAATCTAGGGGGAAACTCTGCAGATTCTGGTCAGGAGAATGAGAAGCAGAAAATCAGGCTAGGAGGGCCCTCTCCTTCTTCTCCCGGTGGTAACTGCTGCCCCACAGTGCCAACCAACCTCCTCTCCCAGCTCTGCCCCTATAGCAAAATCTAACCACTAATGACCACCACGAGTGTCCGTGTCATGGTCTCATTACAAAGCATTAGGGCAAGTCATCTGGGCTCTTGTCAGTAGTCTCATCCAGCAAATCCAGACTCATTAGAAGGGGAAGGTGGCTCTGCCCTGTGAGCAAGAAAGAGCCTGCAGCACTCAGCTGCCAGCAAGTCCCTCTCAGAGTCCCTGTGAAAGGAAATCAAAAGACATTAAAAAAACTGAATGTGTGGTTTATTATATTTAAGATTCTATTTGTCTATAGGGTTTAAATATGTCTGTCATATAGTTAACAGTAAATTAATGTATTCTTACATGTTCAGTATTTTGATACACAGTACAGGACTACAAATGTGGTAAAGGAGCATGGGAAATTACTATTTCCTTGATGCATGTATCAAATCCTGCAGCACCACTTAAAAGCTTGGACTAAGGACTCAAGCTGCAGTATTACAAGCGCTACTAAATAAACCAAAAAACATACCTACATTAAACATTAGAGAAACAAAACAAATGACAAAAGGTTTTAATATTTAAGATTTGATACAGGATTAAAATACTAATATTTTTAATGTCCTGGTTTCAAATTAATAAATATAAAAACAATATAAAAATATACACCAGTTGATAAAAGGATGCACTGAGTAAGGTTAGAAAGCTAAATTTCACTTTCAAACGTATGCAGGTATGTCTTTAGGGAGAGGATTTCTGTGTAGCTGCGACTGGTCTTTCGGAAGAAGTCCAAGCTTGTGAGCTGTTCGATGTCACGCACCCGCGCAGTGTGCATCTTAAGCAGATCTTCAACCCACTTTGATTCATCTTCCAAGCTCTGAAATGGGAAAAAAAACCATTATAACATGCCATGCCAAAAAGCAACTCTAAAAGCAAATGTAGCCTTTCTAAAAGTTAGGTCCATTTGAACAATCTCTGAGCACTACTCAGGAACAACTAAGGTAAGGTTCCCTAAGATGAAGGAAGCCTAAGGTAAAGGGGTTCACAGAAAACAGGTTTGAAGCTTCAGATGCAAGATCATCCCTACAGTTTTATTTTTGGACCCATTTTAGGATATAGGCTGAGACAGGGGCCAAAGTCATCTGTGGAAAGCTGACTCAACATTGCAGGTGTTTCAAAAAAGCACGCATACTGCTCTTAGAAGATCCATAGGTCATTATATAATTTTTATCTCGCAGAAAGAGCTCCATATTTATCAGTCATTCCGTATTATCAAAACCCACACTGAACTCTCCCCCATGCATTATTCTCGTCTGATCAGCACCTCCTCTAAACTTTACTCTTTGCCATTAGTAGATCATTATGATTAATTTCAATAATGAGGCTAAGGTTTCTGGTGGTACCTGTAAAACACTGTTATTATAACATACAAGTTATTCACTGATAGAACAAATACTTTGACTAAAAGTTTTCCCGTATGAAAGAATCAAGAAGGCAATTTTCCCAGGGTCATTTGCAGTCCAACTCGGGCTGCGTGGATGCAATATCTCTTAGAGGACTGGTCCAAGGGACACAGAGAACCAACACAACAGCTCCAAAAGGGGCAGGTCCTGCTCTGCTTCCTATCACTCCCCTCCTCCTGGCTGCTTGTGCCCGTTGCTTGCCTTGTGCCAGCTCTGTGCCTGTTAGAGACATCCACAAACTAATTTAACTCATTTTTTCATGAGAAAACCAGCCCTGCAAAACAGCGGAGTTTTTGGCTGTTTGAGTGAGTTAAATCAGCTCAGTGACGTGTCCCAGGAGCAGGACAACCAGCACCTGCGACTACAAGGCTGGGAGCAGACGTGGGAAAAGCACAGAGCAAACAGGACTTTCCCCCTTTCGGCCTCACAGGCTAGCACGTTAGCACCCCTGCCAGGAAGCCTCGCGTTAGGGAAAGGAGATTTGTGCTGAGGGCGTCCAAACACGGCATATGTGACCCAGAAATCTTACTGATAAAATTCTTTCATTTCTGTGCTTACTCCTGAATTAATCCCCTTTCAACTGCCTCAGCAAGGTCTTCCTGTGAAGGGGTCCTCTCACAGACAAAAACTAAGCTTCAGTAACCACAGAGACTACCCAAAGCAGTGGAAGTGCCACAGACCAGGCTGTGTGTCTCTCTGTAAAAGCCAGGAAGGTGAGTGTGATCATTTGCACAGAGAGGACAACTGGGGCACAGCCAGCTGCTCTAAAGCATATGTCCATGACCATTCAGCACCCATCTGTTTTGAAACAGGAAGCTTTTTAGCTCCAAAACTATTTTGCCTTTTCCTCTCCATGTCGATAGCAACCTGAGGCCCAAAACCACATCTGAAATATGAAATGAGAGATGCAAATTAAGATGGAAAAAAAGGGAACATGCTCTGCTCCTTCCGCTCAGCCTGCCCATGCTCCAGGAACACGGCTTGGCAGCACACACCTGCAGGAAATCCCTTGCTCAGCATTCAGTCTGGTGATCGAGTTGCTAGTCTGCAGATGGGCCTAAATGAGGTTACTACTGTAAATGTAATTACTGTGAGATTTTCTCGTCTTCAAGCCTTCCTTTTAAACAGGAAATCTGCATTTTACAGAGCTCAGATGGAAGTCCCCTTGCTACAAAGTTCAGCTTTTGAACTACAAGGATGACTCAAAAAAGTTTGCAAAAGAACTACTATATCAATAGATCACAGGACTGTGAGCTGCGTTTTAAACCAAATACAGCAAGAGAACTTTTGCATAACCCTAGAAAATCAGTCAGTTGATCTGTGTTTTAGTTTCTCCATTCCACAACTAACCTGTGAAATCTTAGATCCAGCAACAAGGTTTTTAAACACATTGATCAACTAACATGGTATTATATTACTGCAAAACAACTGATTAAGTGTATACATTTAAAATGATACTATTTTCTCCATCTGTGCCAATTAGTCTGACCTCAACAGCACTCAATAATAAGACTTTTAGTGAGTCTTGGAAGGAAAAAACAACTGAAGACATGGAGCTCAATAGAAACAGGCAATAAAATAGGAGAGTAATGTAAGATTTCTTTGAAAAGATACCAGATATTCTAGACCAAAGAATTGCAGTGATATCCATCTCTGTGATATCAACAAAGTATATGTGAGAAATTATTAGTTGGAAAGCTGAAGATGTGCAGAGTGTAAACAGGTGGATCAGGAAATGGCTTATTAAAAGAGGTATTTAAAGATTCTGCTGAAAGGGAAAACAGTGGCCTGGAGGAGTTTCTAGCAGAGTTCCTCCAGCTTTAGTCTTGGAACTGATTTTATTTAATATTTCCACAAGTGCTTTTTGTGCCAAGGTCATTAAGCGTGCTAGCAAAAAGCAGTTGGGAGCTCCTGTCAATGCAGAGGAAGACTGGAATGTCATACTGGAAGATCCGGACGCCTTGAGGGTTGGAACCATCAATATAGTATGAAATTGGGTTTTCATCTTTGATGCTGAGAACTTCTGGTAAGCTGTGTGGGAGCTCCTCAGGTGAGACAGCAGACAGAGGAGAAGAACCTGGGTGTGCTTATTTATCACAGGATAAATAAGTGAGCCACCATTATAATATGGCTGTGGAAAAAGCAAATACTAGAAAGTATCAGAAGAGGCAGGTCCAGTGAAAAGAATACTATTTTCATTTTGAGATCTCAGCTAGAATATTTTATCTCATTCATGTCCCAAAAGAAATTCAGGCTGGAACAAATGCATAGAAAGGCTACTAAAATGCTCATCCTCTCTTACAAGAGGAGTAAAAAAGAGCCTGAGTCTCCTGTGAATAGAGAGAGGTATATACCTAGAGTATAATCATAAATCATCAGGAGGGGTAAAACCCAAAGAAGCCCAGTGAAGTCATAGAAAGCCATAGAAAAATGTTGACACAAGAAGAAATGAGTATAACCTCACCATGAATAAACACAGTTTGGAAACGAGACAAATTCTAATGAGAAGAGTAGCGGTGTTCTCCAACGGCCATATAAAGAGAGAGAAAGTGTGTGCAACAAGAGCAGAGAGGGAAAGCTAATATTCCTGCAGATCTTAAAAGAAAGCTATGGAGAGGTTAAAGGAAAATTCTCATATTATCCCAAGCGTTTCATCCATGAAGCATTTGAGGTTTTACACAGTCACTTCTTTGAACAAGCCAGATGCAATACCATGTGCAAGAGTAAGACTGACAGCACACATGAGTGTCAAAATTTTGCCTAACTATATTTTGATTTAAAAGCTACATTTAAACATTTTTGTAGTGGCTCTTTGCTATGTCAATCACAGGGTAATATCTATTAATGACTGCGCAGTAGCGCTAACATTGCACACAGAACTGTAAATACATATACCATATGTAGCACAACTTACACAGAAAAGAAACCCAGGCTGGAATGTAAAAGATCAAAGAGGAAAAAGGCCATTATTCTGAGCATTTCATGAAAAAGATTTCAGCTGTTTAAGAGGACAATGACACCTACCAGTTAGAGCACAATGTAGGGGGAAAAAAAAAAAAAAGATTTTGTCACAAAATGTCACAAAATCACATATGAGAAGAGATATGAAGGCACAGGCACTAACAAATGCCAGATTAGTAACTTCCAGATCACCAACTGGACCTTGATTCAAAGGTCCAGCAGGAAAGCCATCCAGAGAAAAAACACAATGAAATATACGTAGGATCTTCTGAACGTTCAGATAGAAGACATCTTTCCCAAAGCAGTTAAGAGTCTAAATAGGAGGAAGCCAGACCTCTTCAAGAGAGAGGGGGACTGCTCCAAAAGTTTGTTTTTTAAAAAGAGAGACCTGAAAGCAATGTTTGATGAATGAGAAAGAGACACTGTTCCAGGTGAATTGTGTACAGAGACAGAATGACTATTTCTGCTTGTAGCTGGAAAAGGAGTTTTAACTTTTTGTGCCAATACAAAATTCGTAACATTAATGTGTTCAGTCAGGAAATAGACTCCTGGCAGCCTATAGTGACAAGTCTGTGTGCAGGAACCCGCACAGCCGTGCAATGGGAGAACAAGTTCAGGCGGAAGGACAAGGCGAAATACAGCTGCCCGTGATGACTGCTGCCCTAGCAGAGCGCAGTAACCCGTGGGGACTGTACCAGCTCTCCTGCTGCATGATCAGCTATAGAATATTCGTGTTACTTTCTAAAGCTCTGACCAAACCCAATCCTTTGTACTTCACCAAGATTCTTACGCTATAGGATTTTTCATCCTAAAGGAATACGAAAATGGAACCAGGAGGGTATCTGTTCATCTCTGTGATTGCTGGTAAAGAGAACCCAAAATTCCCTCTTGAATCAAGACATGTCCTGGAAACAGCAAGAGTTTGCACTCTACCCTCAGAAGACAGCAGAGGGACACTGTAACAACTATATTCTACCTGCATATGGAAATAGACTTCGATAAAAACCATTGGGCTTGCTGCCACCACGATACATCCTAGGCACAGAGCCTTTCCCCCCAGCCTGCTCTGAGGTTACACTGACAGAGTCTGGCAAAACATGCAAGCCAACAAGTTGCTTACTGTGCTGCCAACTTACTGCATGTCAGCTCTTCCAGGTAATTTTATTGTGCAGTAATAGTTCTACGTTTTCTCTGATAGCCGCATTTATCATGAAAGAGCACTTTTGTCTAATGAGTGGAACACGACACTTTACAACAGAGTCGCTGCCCTGTGGTTTCATTCGAGACTTCGGTGAGGCCTAGCACCTTTCAACTGTAACTGGGTTTCACATATCCCATGGTCATATTTATCATGGGGCTGCAATAAGGCAGCAGAACCTCGCTGAACTTACATTGCAGCTCTCGTCGTTGTCAGGCCGATGGGGGAGTATGTAGGAGAGAACCGAGAGTGGCCCATCGCACTTGTCAGCAGGCTGCGTGAAGTCTAAGCAGCTGGTTATGATGCTGTAGTAATGAGTTGGGACAGGGATGGCACTGCCTTCCACAAACCTGCGGTGGAAAGGGAGATCATCACAGATAAAGCAAACATTTACCCACAGAGTATTAACCTATCTGGAAGAAGGGGTTACACAAACAATATGATCTTCCCTCCCCTACATGAGGGTATGCATGTATTTTGTCGAGATGTGTCTGAATATTAAACTCAGTCTTAAAATGAGCATTCAGTTAGCTCATGTTTTGATACTGTGCCATGGAAATACCACATGCTGATTTCTAAAAGGCTTCTTCAGTTCAGGGGTATAGGCAGAAAGCCCTATTGAATTAACAAAAGGTTTGAGTATCTAACTCAATAGCACTATGATATGCTCTGATATCCAGCTGCTCACTCTTAAGCTCTAGAGAACATCAGAGAAAAGAGATTTTTTGAAACATAAATTAGCTTCATCTTAAGGGTGAATGAACACTTGATTTCAAAATCAAAGCGAAGAGTTATCTAGTGAATTGCCATTCCTGTATTTTTTCACTGTCCTACTTATAAGGGTCATGAAGAAAAATCTTTTTTGAAAGAGTCAGAAAATCCACATAGCTTATCTAGTGGTTTTATTGCTTTCAAAAATCACCAGCAATCATGGTTCAAGTTAGTATTCTATATCTCCTCCCCAAAATTAATGTGAAAATATTGAATTGTTTAAGATAAAGGCATCATTAAGTGAAGCAATAGCAAATCAGTTTAAACTCTTACTGTTTTATTTTGTCAGGTGTATCATGTAAACCGTCATAGTCATAGTCAAAGATTGGTCCACTTATAACATTGATTCCATTTCGTTCAGTGGCATATCTCTTCACCAAAACTCTTTGGAAATAATTCCATACCTCTGCAGGGAAAACAAAAAAAACAAACAAATAAATAATAATAATAAAAAAGCAAACACCATGATTTGGATGAGTCAAAACCTGCCTAATTTATAAATAATCTTTTTCTGCATGAAGATAAAAATTCAGTGGACATCATTCACCCTACAGTTGAAGAAATCAAAGAGTAAGCATTACAGATTTATTACAGTTTCATTCAGTTTTGGCCAATAAAGCCTATTCAGACTTCTTCTCTATTGATTTTTTTTTTCCAACCAGTGATAAAGGAAATGCACAGTACCATTCTAAGGCTGGCATTGTGATAGATACTACACAGAGAGCTTGCTGTTCCATCACTAGCAGTTGCAACAGCTATTCACACACATACACTTTTGATATCCTTATAAACACTTCCTTTGTCTTTCTTATCTAGTTTCAGGGACTGATGCTATTTTTTTTTCCTTCTAAACAGGAAATAATACCATGATTAAAAGCAAAAACCAACCATTTTAAAAGAAAGGCCAGTATGAAGGTCACATTCTTTCAGTTAAATTCTTCTTGGATACAAAATGTCTAACTTTTAAATTAGGTGCAGCCTGGTATGACCAAATTATGGTATGGCATTTCAGTAGATGTCTCGCCTAGAGAGGAATTTTAACCACAACTTTTAGAAAGAGCAAGACACAATCCCACCACACTCTCCTCAACCTTAACAAGTTCAGGGTACAGAAACGGGATCCCCAGTTACATAATTTTTTGCCTCCCCTTTTTTTTATATATATATATTAACAGAAGCTTGTCTAAACAAAGCATCTCAAACTTGTAAAAGTTTAACCTTCGGTTCGCCAGCTCAGATGTAATTCCATGGTACCCCAGCACTGATGGCAATGCCAGTTTAAGCAATTCCCCTCCCTTCCCCAGTGCACTTTTTCTTTTTTTCTTAAGACTATTCAGTGCCATATGAACTCATTGCTCAAGTTTGTGAAGAGGACCCCACAAGCAGTGGTCTAACAAGAACCGCAGCTGCGGTAACCAGCTGGCAGTTCCACTCCTCTGGCTGCTCACTCCACCAATGCATCAGCCTTAACAATAAAAATAACCCAACAAGAAAAGCATTTTTTCTGATTTTCCAACTGAAATGCAGTTTCCCATCTGCATTCCCAGCACAGGTGTATAGACAGCAATGTCGGTGCAACTGGGAGCCAGCACAGGGGCAAGATCTTGCAGTTCCTGGAAAGTATAAGTGCTTAAGCCAGACTCACTACTGAAAGGATGCATACAGAATTATTGCCTGAAGGGGGACAGCAAAATAAAATAAAATTAAATTAAAAAAGCAGGAGAGAGGGCTTGTGCAGCCAGCACTGCCACCAAAGCCAGTGTAGCATAAAACTGCCACCTTATATTCCCTCAGCTGTGAAAACTTCCATATAATGAATGGTCTCAGCTCTCTGCATTGCAACCTGCACACCTGTAGTAGTTCATAATTCCTCAGGAATTATATTAGTTCCAACATTTACTTTTAGGGAATCCTTCGCTCCCTGCTGATAAAGCGGAACACCACAGGACAAAATGAGCTGCTTATGGTTGGTTGCTCTCCAGTGATTAGCATCTCAGCTAGTTTGCTTAGATTAGTATTAGCATAAAAAGCATTTTTATAAATAGTGGTTTCAGAGTGGGAATTCCCCAATAATTTTGCACTCTGTAATCAGTTACATGCTTTTGCTCAAATTTCCAGCAAACATCACCACTTGTTCCTACTTAGAGGATTTTGGTTAAAAACACTTTTTTTGGTTAAAAAGAAAAAGCCTCCCATATGCTTTGATGTTTATCCAAACCTCCCTGGTCTAAAATCTGAACTGTAATTCTCACAAGAAGAGGCTATTGAGATTCTTCCAAGGTTTCCCAGGTCCTGCCAAGCCAAAAATGCCACCAGAATAGTCTGATGGGTTTCCTACCTCTTGGCAAAGCTAGAGAAAAAAAGGGATGTGCAGACAAAAGTAATGTTAATACACTATTCATAGAGCCCTGAAAGCTTCAGCTGGTTTTAGATCACTCTTCATTTTTCCATAAATTGGTTTCCTCTTCCTTTTTCTTTATAGGTAATAAACATGTTTGGTCCACCTCTAAGGATACAGTAGAAAATTAAAAATAATCGAGTCGCCACTTGACTCTGAACTACAACAACACAGGCTATGTGCACACTCCCAGGCTGCTCCAGTTGAAAAGTAAAACATGTTGCTTGAGCATATGCTGCACTAACTTGGGGGACAAACAAGAAAATTTGAATTGTCTTGTACAAACTGAATTACTATGGCACGAAGCACAGCTGCTGAGCTACAGTTACTCACCATGTCTGTGCTCCTATCTTAGTCCAGATCTGAGGAAAATATCGTTAGCTTAAACTCTCCTTGTGGCAGTTTGCCTGCCCATATCCAAATTTATACAGATTCCCACACACATTATCTGCTGGCTGCACCTAACTGAAATTTATGTTCTAAACTCCCATCAATTCATACCATAGTTTAACAGCCATAACATTAAAAAAAATTACAATAAGTTTGGGAAAGAGAAGAAACACCATGGAAATGTCACTTACTTTTGAAGGCAGGATACATTGGAATGACATTTGTTATTAGAAAGGCATCATATTTTGCTTCTGCAGAGGAACTTAATTCTGAAAACAATAAAACAGAAAAATATTACAAATTGAAGTATCAAAAATTCAAGGAACACAAAAATGTTTTCAAAAAACAACTTTCAGCAGCAATCAAAAGGAATAGTGTCTTCTAAACAGAGATCTGAAATCTTTATTCAGAAGTACACATTATATGCATAAAATTTATTCTTACTTTAATGTGACAGCTGGATGTGGAATGTAGGGATTTTACCTTTGCTTCAACTGTCAACCATTTCAAAATATTTTTATAGCTCATCTATTTTTATAGTCTCCAAAGTCAGAGAGTTGCTTTGCATGCTTTTGCAAAATAGGCACGCAGTTTCCAGGGCAAAGACTGCCAGATTATCCTCTCGTTCCAAGCAAGCCTCCTGCACCAGTAATTCCATATCTCAGATCTGTTCTTTGAAGTATTTCAGTCACTGAGCGAGGAAGGCAGAGCAAAGCAGCTCACAACTGCGAGACGCTCCAGTTGTGTCCTTTGAACACTTACTAATCCCAGAAGACCACAGCTACAGTTTGCCCCAAGACTGAACAAAGGTAACCGCACTAGGAGAATTTGGGACGCTCATTTACATAGGTTTGCTACTAGCATTGTTTTGATATGATGACAGAACTTTTTTACAGTATGCAACAGTCCAATATGGATTTATAAATTAGATGTACATTTATCTCTCTGCTGTTAGAACCCAAAATTAAAAACTTTGGCTAGATTCTCAGCTGGTATAAACTGGTATCCATGCACCAACTTCAAAGAAGAAATATCAAATACTAGTAGCCAAGGATTTCTCCCTTCATCCCTACTACTGCATACACACTCCTGATTACAGAGACCCCAGCTTTGTGTCCTTACTTGCAGATTTAGAGTCCAGAGGGGAGCACTGTGATAGCGATACAGTTTTGTGCATTACCACGGCCAGGGAATACCATGCTCCGTCACCTTGGTCTGTGCTACAGCACACGGACTTGATTTAAAGACTGACCATTGGAAGGTCGCTGGCTGGGTTACTGCCATTAGTGACAGCTATGGAAACGTTATAGTCTTCATCACTCTGTCTACCTTCAACTTTCAGCCTTCATCTATGGGATCAAAGGGCCAGGTTTTGATGACTCTCTTCTTGTTTAAATGTTCCTACTCCATGAAAATCCTCTTTTTATTGTTTTTTAGCTCAAAGGGGACACTGCAACCATTTCTGTGCAGGAAGCTAGACACTGGTTTGAAATCTCTCTCCAGTCCTGCGGAGGGGAGAGGCCACAGTTGTGCCACCTTCCTTTGCTCTCATCCCCTCCACCCACCCAGATGCAATGCCAGCTCATGGTATTAAGCCTTTGGTCCTGTGCAAGTGCAGTAAGAACCGTATATCCACCCCATCCCTATGTTTGACACTGCTGCAGAAATAACTTTAAATTCTGCAGACTTTCCACATAAACTTACGAGGAGGGAACAGGAACCCATAGGATAATTGTTTGTCGCCTCTGTAGGCTGCACAGCTCTGACTGTTTCCTGGAGAAATGCGCAGGTCAGGCCTCACGCAGCTGCTTAGGTGCTCAGGGACACCAGATACCTCAGCCTGCATTGAAAGACATGCATTGAAATCACAAGAAAGGCAGTTCCTGCATTTATATCTAAAAGGGAGTTATTTAAGCAAAACAATTTCATATAACCAACAGATTAGATGGAAGGCCTTGTACAGAATGAAGTAACCCACCACAGCTGTACAGCCGAGCCCTTACTTTAGGTAGCAGAAATCACCATTAGACACTATCCAAATGTAGAAGCTAATTCTCCTGGGAAAACAAATTCCCACTGAGAAAAACTTAGAAAGGAAATGAAAATAGGAAATGAAATGAAAACAGGTCCTCTGTCTTAAAAACTGTTATCTTCTGAAGGAAATAAAGAATTTGTTGTTATTTTCAATAGTATTCAGCATCATTTCTGGCAGAGAAGTCTATTTGGGGAAGAGGAATTTTTAAACCTCAGGAATAGAGCTATGAAACAGACTTTACCAGCATTTTTCAAGCAATTTCCAAGAGCAGAGAGAGCACTGACCTGTTTGGAAATAGTGTAGGATGTCCAGAGAGGCATCAGGAATGTTTCGCTGTAGCCACTTTCAAAGTCATGGTGATGCAAGATATTGTATTTTGTGCGATACAGTACTGCAGGGCGCCCATATAGAAGATGCCTCTCTACAAATCAGAAGAAATTACATTTAAACTTACCAATGAACACCTTAAACATGGAAAAAAAAAAAAAAAACCCACAGTTGGCCTTCAAACACATGCTGATTTTACAGCAATCCTCAATGGGATCCTGGCCCTTAACAACTGCTAAGGAAACCTTATAATAGAGAAAGCAGTAATTTTTACATATTTTTGGTGGGGAACCCCTTTCCAGGCTTACAACCCACTTTGAGATTACATGTCGCCTTCTGCATTTGAAAGCTTGTCGGGGTCATAAATGTTTACTTAGAAATGACTGAGAGCATGGAAATGGCTCAGAGCATGGAAAGAGGCAATTTCTCCAAACACAGGAGACTCCAGAACGGTCTTTGTATCCACATTTCAGCTGCACATAAAGTGAAAAATACTTTTTTTGTAGCTTTAAGCCAGACCCTATCTTATCACTCCCTGCTACTCCTCTCTAGACTTTCTCTCCTTCCTCTGTTTTCTGTACAGGAGAAGGTCCCCCACAAAAGGAAGGCAAAATTGCTCACTCACTGAAACAATTTTTTTTCCACTTGGCTGATGAAGATGATATTCTAAAGACTGATGTGTTATTTTCTGTCAGTAACATGAAAGAAAAACAACAAACAAACAAAAAAACCCTTTTCCTAGCTTTGGCTCCAAAAGGACATCTTCAACTCTGCAAAACTTGCTTTTCTTTTGTAGTGGAGGCATGATATGTTTAAATATCTCCAGCTATCTCAAATAAGTTTGTTTATAGAAGGACAAAAATATCATTAAAACCAAAAAGAAGAAAAATAAATTTCCTGGCAAATCTTCCCTTGTGCTGCATGATTCATCAGTTTTGATAATCATCTGGAAAACAGTCTTGGCTTGCTTTTGGAAATCAAACATAGAAACAAGGTAAGTAGCCTAACACTGTTTACTGATAGGAATTTAACCTGGAAGAAAAGGGCATGTTTATTAGTGTTTGACTCCAACTAGAGTATATTTTTATAGGACACAGGAAAGAAAAGTAGAGCACTCCTTGTCTAAGAAAAAAGGTCATATACTTCTTTTATTTAAGAGAAACTGAAGGAATATTCTTCTGCTTGTGAATAACAACATCAGCTAAAGATGCATGGTTCATGACAAAAAGAAGGGAATTACCAACTAAACACAGGAAGAAATGTTAATGTGCAAAAGTCTGTCATAAAATACAACGGACTAACTTGAACATATTAGAATTGTTTATTGTTTAAAAAAGAGGCACTTAATTCCAGTTCATGAACAACTTACAGATAAACAACTGAAATTGATTTAAATGTCATTTTTTAAACTCCAACAAAAATATTAATTTTATACTACTGAAGTGAAAAAGCATCAGAACCTAGGGCAAAATAAAAATGTTGAGACATTTAGGAGTACGTTGATTTTTTTCCCATTGCCAGAAATCGTCACAGCAGAGAATAACTCTTCACTAATTGAAAAAAATCTGTTTAACAAGATGAAAGCCTATGAAAGACCTCACTTTACACAATGCGTTGGATCATTTATAAAAAGTGGTGTTTGGGTTTTTTTTCTCTCTCATTTCAGTATGGACACAAGCTTAGTAAAAGTTATTGCAGCACAATACATGTAATAAAAATGTCAACAAATTTTACCTGGCTCATCTGGCACTTTATGTTTTGAGAGAAGCTGCAAAAAGGCAATTAACTTGCAGACAAAAAGGAATAGTTTCACCCATAGAAACTAAAGGATTGGCTGTATTGCTGGTTCACTGTAGTAAAATTGAAGTAGCAGCAGCTTCATGAGAATTTTTTTATTTTTAAATCTCCTTATCTATCTGATTTGAAGTATGTTAAGTCCATGTATAAACTCAAAGCTTGAGATTTTGCTAAATTGCAGGGGGGGAATGCTATAAATTATTATGCTGAACTGGATCACAACTGCAAGAAGAAAAGCTGTGCTTTGATGTACCTTTAAGACAGCATTGCTGCTCCCAAAAGCAGTTCCCATCCCCTCTTCTCTGGCCTCTCATCCTATTTCTAAGTTTTAACCTGGCCCGATACCCTGGGTGACAGTACAGCCACCCAAACTCTGATGCTGTCATGGAGCAGGGAGGGCACGGGAACTCGCCTCCAGGAGAGCAGGGGATGCTTTTTTCTGGAAGAAACATTGACCTGAACGCTGATGAGGGACCGAATCAGCCTTAGCATCTCTGAACCAGCAAAGTAATTGTGCATTTGTTTACTGAACAGGTTCAGCGAATAACCTGCATCCTAAAAACTAAGCGTTACAAAGCAAGTCAGAGTCAGATGGCCAAAAGAACTGCACGGTCCTTTTTACCAGTGACCAAGTGAAACCCAAGACTGAACATTACTGGTAAAACAGTGTGCAAACATGGTACATGTTCCTTTTTACCCCATTTATTGCTTGTGATTGAATGGCACGCTGTGCCGCGCTCCCTCTCCTCTCCTTTCTTCTTCTCCCTTTCCACAACAGAGATGAGACCTCTGAATGGTGATGGAAAGCAAAAGCTAAAACTTGTACCACACTGAGTGATACTTTGGCCATGGTTATCATAAAAGACAGCATGCATTTCCTTACTTGAGCAGCACTTAGTCTTATGCCTGTGTGCTATTTTGACAGTTATTTGAAAGGATAGTGTACTACACAACATTAATTAAGCTAAAATAGGTGTTTGTCTGGTATTAGCGATGCGGTCTAAGTTGCAAAAGAAAACAAAAATCGTTTTTATTAACTGAGTCGCCAGGTTCTTACCTTCTGTTCCTTTGACATGAAAGCGCTTATTGAGTTCATCCAACTTGTTCTTCTCAAGAATAGAAAAAAGGAACAAGATTAGGATCACTGGAGCATTCTGACATCTTATTTTACTAGGCATCTAGCAAAACAAAACTAGTGCTATAAAACACTGACAATTTCTTTGTTTCTTGTTTTACAAGAAGCATTAATTGTTTCATAAGGGCACAGAACACTTCATAGAAAGGATTTGGGGAATTCTTATAGCTCAAGCCTTCTAAAATATGATAACATGGCTATAACTTTCGTAGGCAATTACTGCTAGTAGTGGAAGTATCAGCAGATCCTAAACATCTACCTTGTCATCGCATGTACATCCTATATCATAATCTGATGCAGAAGGAAGAGCTACAGGATAGAGTGGTTTAGCAACTTCATCTGGCACGGTTGGTTTATAAACATTGGCTCTCAGCAGGTGATTTAAACTTCCATGAGTTCCATTATTGGGAGCAGGCTTTAATCCAAGCAGATCTGTGAAAACATCAAATGAATGATGATTAGATTGCAAACATATGTATTCAGTAACATCTCTACTGAGCTAAGCAATTTATTTGTAACAGTCTTTACATCTATTACATGCTAATAAATGCTTTTAATGTAACCAAAACGCTAACCTTTTGTCCACATCATAAAACTTCAAGTCCTGCCTGAATAGTGTGGTAGTCTTAATGACAAGAAGGTTAATTTGCATGAAGATTTTGGAAAACAGCTTTATTATAACTACATCTGTGGGTTCCAGTGTAAACCTGCAGGCAATCTGGTGATCTTCACACCAGCCATCTGGAACACAGAGTTACTAGTCACCAACTTTACAGACAAGGGATAGTTACCCTTTTGCTATTTCATGATTTTAAACAATTTAAATGAGTGAATTACACCTTCACATTGAAAGTTTTATCCTCTGGAAAATCGGTATTAAAGAAAAGATCATAACCAATATCTGCATACATCATCAGA